>NC_142618.1:14309650-14609650 GCF_059453375.1 Lepisosteus platostomus | reverse complement strand
TTGAAGTAGGAAGGAGAGTTGTTGTTGATGGAAATGCTGTACTTTTAGTACTTCTTGTACTTGAATCTGTGGTTTTAGGTTCTGCACTTGTTGTTGTTGAAGAAAAAGTTGGTGTTGGTGGAGATCCTGTAGGTGCTACAGGTGATGGATGTGAAGTGCTGATTGAGGTTATTGTATCAGTGGATTGTTGAGACGTACTTGCTGGATGAGATGATGTTGGCGTTGAAGAAGCTGATGTACTTTGGAAGGTGGTTCTCATAGTTGGAGCTTGTGTTGTGGTTGGAGATGCTACAGATTGCATAGATGGAGCATTTGAAGACATAGTTGAAGTTATTCTTGTGGTGGTAGCAGGTGGAGTAGTACTTGTAATAGCGGTTGTTGTACTTGGTGGTGTCGTTGATGTGGTTTTCATAGTTGTTGAAGTAGGAAGGAGAGTTGTTGTTGATGGAATCGCTGTACTTGTACTACCTTTTGTACTTGAATCTGTGGTTTGAGATACTGCACTTGTTGTTGTTGAAGAAAAAGAAGGTGTTGATGGAGATGCTGTAGGTGCTACAAGTGATGGATGTGAAGTGCTGATTGAGGTTATCGTATCAGTGGATTGTTGAGACGTATTTGCATGATGAGATGATGTTGGCGTTGAAGAAGCTAATGTACTTTGGAAAGTGGTTTTCATACTTGTAGCTTCTGTTGTGGTTGGAGATGCTACAGATTCCATAGATGGAGCATTTGAAGACGTAGTTGAAGTTATTCTTGTGGTGGTAGCAGGTGGAGTAGTACTTGTAATAGCGGTTGTTGTACTTGGTGGCGCAGTTGATGTGGTTTGCATAGTTGTTGAGGCAGGAAGGAGAGTTGTTGTTGATGGAAGTGCTGTACTTGTACTACCTTTTGTACTTGAATCTGTGGTTTGAGATACTGCACTTGTTGTTGAAGAAAAACTTGGTGTTGATGGAGATGCTGTAGGTGCTACAGGTGATGGATGTGAAGTGCTGATTGAGGTTATCGTATCAGTGGATTGTTGAGACGTATTTGCATGATGAGATGATGTTGGCGTTGAAGAAGCTGATGTACTTTGGAAAGTGTTTTTCATACTTGGAGCTTCTGTTGTGGTTGGAGATGCTACAGATTCCATAGATGGAGCATTTGTAGACGTAGTTGAAGTTATTCTTGTGGTGGTAGCAGGTGGAGTAGTACTTGTAATAGCGGTTGTTGTACTTGGTGGCGCAGTTGATGTGGTTTTCATAGTTGTTGAAGTAGGAAGGAGAGTTGTTGTTGATGGAAATGCTGTACTTGTAGTACTTCTTGTACTTGAATCTGTGGTTTTAGGTTCTGCACTTGTTGTTGTTGAAGAAAAAGTTGGTGTTGGTGGAGATCCTGTAGGTGCTACAGGTGATGGATGTGAAGTGCTGATTGAGGTTATCGTATCAGTGGATTGTTGAGACGTACTTGCTGGATGAGATGATGTTGGCGTTGAAGAAGCTGATGTACTTTGGAAGGTGGTTCTCATACTTGGAGCTTGTGTTGTGGTTGGAGATGCTACAGATTGCATAGATGGAGCATTTGAAGACATAGTTGAAGTTATTCTTGTGGTGGTAGCAGGTGGAGTAGTACTTGTAATAGCGGTTGTTGTACTTGGTGGTGCAGTTGATGTGGTTTTCATAGTTGTTGAAGTAGGAAGGAGAGTTGTTGTTGATGGAATCGCTGTACTTGTAGTACCTTTTGTACTTGAATCTGTGGTTTGAGATACTGCACTTGTTGTTGTTGAAGAAAAAGAAGGTGTTGATGGAGATGCTGTAGGTGCTACAAGTGATGGATGTGAAGTGCTGATTGAGGTTATCATATCAGTGGATTGTTGAGAAGTACTTGCTGGTTCAGCTGTTGTTGGTGTTGACGAAGCTGATGTACTTTGGAAAGTGGATTTCATACTTGGAGCTTGTGTTGTGGTTGGAGATGCTACAGATTCCATAGATGGAGTATTTGTAGACGTAGTTGAAGTTATTCTTGTGGTGGTAGCAGGTGGAGTAGTACTTGTAATAGCAGTTGTTGTACTTGGTGGCGCAGTTGATGTGGTTTGCATAGTTGTTGAGGCAGAAAGGAGAGTTGTTGTTGACGGAAGTGCTGTACTTGTAGTCGTTGTTGGACTTGAATCTATGGTTTGAGGTACCGCACTTGTTGTTGTTGAAGAAAAAGTTGGTGTTGATGGAGATGCTGAAGGTGCTACAGGTGATGGATGTGAAGTGCTGATTGAGGTTATCGTATCAGTGGATTGTTGAGACGTACTTGCTGGTTGAGATGATGTTGGCGTTGAAGAAGGTGATGTACTTTGGAAGGTGGTTCTCATACTTGGAGCTTGTGTTGTGGTTGGAGATGCTACAGATTGCATAGATGGAGCATTTGAAGACATAGTTGAAGTTACTCTTGTGGTGGTAGCAGGTGGAATAGTACTTGTAATAGCGGTTGTTGTACTTGGTGGTGCAGTTGATGTGGTTTTCATAGTTGTTGAAGTAGGAAGGAGAGTTGTTGTTGATGGAATCGCTGTACTTGTAGTACCTTTTGTACTTGAATCTGTGGTTTGAGATACTGCACTTGTTGTTGTTGAAGAAAAAGAAGGTGTTGATGGAGATGCTGTAGGTGCTACAAGTGATGGATGTGAAGTGCTGATTGAGGTTATCGTATCAGTGGATTGTTGAGAAGTACTTGCTGGTTCAGCTGTTGTTTTTGTTGACGAAGCTGATGTACTTTGGAAAGTGGTTTTCATACTTGGAGCTTGTGTTGTGGTTGGAGATGCTACAGATTCCATAGATGGAGCATTTGAAGACATAGTTGAAGTTATTCTTGTGGTGGTAGCAGGTGGAGTAGTACTTGTAATAGCGGTTGTTGTACTTGGTGGTGCAGTTGATGTGGTTTTCATAGTTGTTGAAGTAGGAAGGAGAGTTGTTGTTGATGGAATCGCTGTACTTGTAGTACCTTTTGTACTTGAATCTGTGGTTTGAGATACTGCACTTGTTGTTGTTGAAGAAAAAGAAGGTGTTGATGGAGATGCTGTAGGTGCTACAAGTGATGGATGTGAAGTGCTGATTGAGGTTATCATATCAGTGGATTGTTGAGAAGTACTTGCTGGTTCAGCTGTTGTTGGTGTTGACGAAGCTGATGTACTTTGGAAAGTGGATTTCATACTTGGAGCTTGTGTTGTGGTTGGAGATGCTACAGATTCCATAGATGGAGTATTTGTAGACGTAGTTGAAGTTATTCTTGTGGTGGTAGCAGGTGGAGTAGTACTTGTAATAGCAGTTGTTGTACTTGGTGGCGCAGTTGATGTGGTTTGCATAGTTGTTGAGGCAGAAAGGAGAGTTGTTGTTGACGGAAGTGCTGTACTTGTAGTCGTTGTTGGACTTGAATCTATGGTTTGAGGTACCGCACTTGTTGTTGTTGAAGAAAAAGTTGGTGTTGATGGAGATGCTGAAGGTGCTACAGGTGATGGATGTGAAGTGCTGATTGAGGTTATCGTATCAGTGGATTGTTGAGACGTACTTGCTGGTTGAGATGATGTTGGCGTTGAAGAAGGTGATGTACTTTGGAAGGTGGTTCTCATACTTGGAGCTTGTGTTGTGGTTGGAGATGCTACAGATTGCATAGATGGAGCATTTGAAGACATAGTTGAAGTTACTCTTGTGGTGGTAGCAGGTGGAATAGTACTTGTAATAGCGGTTGTTGTACTTGGTGGTGCAGTTGATGTGGTTTTCATAGTTGTTGAAGTAGGAAGGAGAGTTGTTGTTGATGGAATCGCTGTACTTGTAGTACCTTTTGTACTTGAATCTGTGGTTTGAGATACTGCACTTGTTGTTGTTGAAGAAAAAGAAGGTGTTGATGGAGATGCTGTAGGTGCTACAAGTGATGGATGTGAAGTGCTGATTGAGGTTATCGTATCAGTGGATTGTTGAGAAGTACTTGCTGGTTCAGCTGTTGTTGGTGTTGACGAAGCTGATGTACTTTGGAAAGTGGTTTTCATACTTGGAGCTTGTGTTGTGGTTGGAGATGCTACAGATTGCATAGATGGAGCATTTGAAGACATAGTTGAAGTTATTCTTGTGGTGGTAGCAGGTGGAGTAGTACTTGTAATAGCGGTTGTTGTACTTGGTGGTGCAGTTGATGTGGTTTTCATAGTTGTTGAAGTAGGAAGGAGAGTTGTTGTTGATGGAATCGCTGTACTTGTAGTACCTTTTATACTTGAATCTGTGGTTTGAGATACTGCACTTGTTGTTGTTGAAGAAAAAGTTGGTGTTGATGGAGATCCTGTAGGTGCTACAGGTGATGGATGTGAAGTGCTGATTGAGGTTATCGTATCAGTGGATTGTTGAGACGTACTTGCTGGATGAGATGATGTTGGTGTTGAAGAAGCTGATGTACTTTGGAAAGTGGTTTTCATACTTGGAGCTTGTGTTGTGGTTGGAGATGCTACAGATTCCATAGATGGAGAATTTGTAGACGTAGTTGAAGTTATTCTTGTGGTGGTAGCAGGTGGAGTAGTACTTGTTATAGCGGTTGTTGTACTTGGTGGCGCAGTTGATGTGGTTTGCATAGTTGTTGAGGCAGCAAGGAGAGTTGTTGTTGATGGAATCGCTTTACTTGTAGTACCTTTTGTACTTGAATCTGTGGTTTGAGATACTGCACTTGTTGTTGTTGAAGAAAAAGTTGGTGTTGATGGAGATGCTGTAGGTGCTACAGGTGATGGATGTGAAGTGCTGATTGAGGTTATCGTATCAGTGGATTGTTGAGACGTACTTGCTGGATGAGATGATGTTGGCGTTGAAGAAGCTGATGTACTTTGGAAAGTGGTTTTCATACTTGGAGCTTGTGTTGTGGTTGGAGATGCTACAGATTCCATAGATGGAGCATTTGAAGACATAGTTGAAGTTATTCTTGTGGTGGTAGCAGGTGGAGTAGTACTTCTAATAGCGGTTGTTGTACTTGGTGGCGCAGTTGATGTGGTTTTCATAGTTGTTGAAGTAGGAAGGAGAGTTGTTGTTGATGGAATCGCTGTACTTGTAGTACCTTTTATACTTGAATCTGTGGTTTGAGATACTGCACTTGTTGTTGTTGAAGAAAAAGTTGGTGTTGATGGAGATGCTGTAGGTGCTACAGGTGATGGATGTGAAGTGCTGATTGAGGTTATCGTATCAGTGGATTGTTGAGAAGTACTTGCTGGTTGAGATGTTGTTGGCGTTGAAGAAGCTGATGTACTTTGGAAAGTGGTTTTCATACTTGGAGCTTGTGTTGTGGTTGGAGATGCTACAGATTCCATAGATGGAGCATTTGTAGACGTAGTTGAAGTTATTCTTGTGGTGGTAGCAGGTGGAGTAGTACTTGTAATAGCGGTTGTTGTACTTGGTGGCGCAGTTGATGTGGTTTTCATAGTTGTTGAAGTAGGAAGGAGAGTTGTTGTTGATGGAAATGCTGTATTTGTAGTACTTCTTGTACTTGAATCTGTGGTTTTAGGTTCTGCACTTGTTGTTGTTGAAGAAAAAGTTGGTGTTGATGGAGATCCTGTAGGTGCTACAGGTGATGGATGTGAAGTGCTGATTGAGGTTATCGTATCAGTGGATTGTTGAGAAGTACTTGCTGGTTCAGCTGTTGTTGGTGTTGACGAAGCTGATGTACTTTGGAAAGTGGTTTTCATACTTGGAGCTTGTGTTGTGGTTGGAAATGCTACAGATTGCATAGATGGAGCATTTGAAGACATAGTTGAAGTTATTCTTGTGGTGGTAGCAGGTGGAGTAGTACTTGGAAAAGCGGTTGTTGTACTTGGTGGTGCAGTTGATGTGGTTTTCATAGTTGTTGAAGTAGGAAGGAGAGTTGTTGTTGATGGAATCGCTGTACTTGTAGTACCTTTTGTACTTGAATCTGTGGTTTGAGATACTGCACTTGTTGTTGTTGAAGAAAAAGAAGGTGTTGATGGAGATGCTGTAGGTGCTACAAGTGATGGATGTGAAGTGCTGATTGAGGTTATCATATCAGTGGATTGTTGAGAAGTACTTGCTGGTTCAGCTGTTGTTGGTGTTGACGAAGCTGATGTACTTTGGAAAGTGGTTTTCATACTTGGAGCTTGTGTTGTGGTTGGAGATGCTACAGATTCCATAGATGGAGCATTTGTAGACGTAGTTGAAGTTATTCTTGTGGTGGTAGCAGGTGGAGTAGTACTTGTAATAGCGGTTGTTGTACTTGGTTGTGCAGTTGATGTGGTTTTCATAGTTGTTGAAGTAGGAAGGAGAGTTGTTGTTGATGGAATCGCTGTACTTGTAGTACCTTTTGTACTTGAATCTGTGGTTTGAGATACTGCACTTGTTGTTGAAGAAAAAGAAGGTGTTGATGGAGATGCTGTAGGTGCTACAAGTGATGGATGTGAAGTGCTGATTGAGGTTATCGTATCAGTGGATTGTTGAGAAGTACTTGCTGGTTGAGATGTTGTTGGTGTTGACAAAGCTGATGTACTTTGGAAAGTGGTTTTCATCCTTGGAGCTTGTGTTGTGGTTGGAGATGCTACAGATTCCATAAATGGAGCATTTGTAGACGTAGTTGAAGTTATTCTTGTGGTGGTAGCAGGTGGAGTAGTACTTGTAATAGCGGTTGTTGTACTTGGTGGTGCAGTTGATGTGGTTTTCATAGTTGTTGAAGTAGGAAGGAGAGTTGTTGTTGATGGAATCGCTGTACTTATAGTACCTTTTGTACTTGAATCTGTGGTTTGAGATACTGCACTTGTTGTTGTTGAAGAAAAAGAAGGTGTTGATGGAGATGCTGTAGGTGCTACAAGTGATGGATGTGAAGTGCTGATTGAGGTTATCATATCAGTGGATTGTTGAGAAGTACTTGCTGGTTCAGCTGTTGTTGGTGTTGACGAAGCTGATGTACTTTGGAAAGTGGTTTTCATACTTGGAGCTTGTGTTGTGGTTGGAGATGCTACAGATTCCATAGATGGAGTATTTGTAGACGTAGTTGAAGTTATTCTTGTGGTGGTAGCAGGTGGAGTAGTACTTGTAATAGCAGTTGTTGTACTTGGTGGCGCAGTTGATGTGGTTTGCATAGTTGTTGAGGCAGGAAGGAGAGTTGTTGTTGACGGAAGTGCTGTACTTGTAGTCGTTGTTGGACTTGAATCTATGGTTTGAGGTACCGCACTTGTTGTTGTTGAAGAAAAAGTTGGTGTTGATGGAGATGCTGAAGGTGCTACAGGTGATGGATGTGAAGTGCTGATTGAGGTTATCGTATCAGTGGATTGTTGAGACGTACTTGCTGGTTGAGATGATGTTGGCGTTGAAGAAGCTGATGTACTTTGGAAGGTGGTTCTCATACTTGGAGCTTGTGTTGTGGTTGGAGATGCTACAGATTGCATAGATGGAGCATTTGAAGACATAGTTGAAGTTATTCTTGTGGTGGTAGCAGGTGGAGTAGTACTTGTAATAGCGGTTGTTGTACTTGGTGGTGCAGTTGATGTGGTTTTCATTGTTGTTGAAGTAGGAAGGAGAGTTGTTGTTGATGGAATCGCTGTACTTGTAGTACCTTTTGTACTTGAATCTGTGATTTGAGATACTGCACTTGTTGTTGTTGAAGAAAAAGAAGGTGTTGATGGAGATGCTGTAGGTGCTACAAGTGATGGATGTGAAGTGCTGATTGAGGTTATCGTATCAGTGGATTGTTGAGAAGTACTTGCTGGTTCAGCTGTTGTTGGTGTTGACGAAGCTGATGTACTTTGGAAAGTGGTTTTCATACTTGGAGCTTGTGTTGTGGTTGGAGATGCTACAGATTCCATAGATGGAGCATTTGAAGACATAGTTGAAGTTATTCTTGTGGTTGTAGCAGGTGGAGTAGTACTTGTAATAGCGGTTGTTGTACTTGGTGGTGCAGTTGATGTGGTTTTCATACTTGTTGAAGTAGGAAGGAGAGTTGTTGTTGATGGAATCGCTGTACTTGTAGTACTTTTTATACTTGAATCTGTGGTTTGAGATACTGCACTTGTTGTTGTTGAAGAAAAAGTTGGTGTTGATGGAGATCCTGTAGGTGCTACAGGTGATGGATGTGAAGTGCTGATTGAGGTTATCGTATCAGTGGATTGTTGAGACGTACTTGCTGGATGAGATGATGTTGGTGTTGAAGAAGCTGATGTACTTTGGAAAGTGGTTTTCATACTTGGAGCTTGTGTTGTGGTTGGAGATGCTACAGATTCCATAGATGGAGCATTTGTAGACGTAGTTGAAGTTATTCTTGTGGTGGTAGCAGGTGGAGTAGTACTTGTTATAGCGGTTGTTGTACTTGGTGGCGCAGTTGATGTGGTTTGCATAGTTGTTGAGGCAGCAAGGAAAGTTGTTGTTGATGGAATCGCTTTACTTGTAGTACCTTTTGTACTTGAATCTGTGGTTTGAGATACTGCACTTGTTGTTGTTGAAGAAAAAGTTGGTGTTGATGGAGATGCTGTAGGTGCTACAGGTGATGGATGTGAAGTGCTGATTGAGGTTATCGTATCAGTGGATTGTTGAGACGTACTTGCTGGTTGAGATGTTGTTGGCGTTGAAGAAGCTGATGTACTTTGGAAAGTGGTTTTCATACTTGGAGCTTGTGTTGTGGTTGGAGATGCTACAGATTCCATAGATGGAGCATTTGTAGACATAGTTGAAGTTATTCTTGTGGTGGTAGCAGGTGGAGTAGTACTTGTAATAGCGGTTGTTGTACTTGGTGGCGCAGTTGATGTGGTTTTCATAGTTGTTGAAGTAGGAAGGAGAGTTGTTGTTGATGGAAATGCTGTATTTGTAGTACTTCTTGTACTTGAATCTGTGGTTTTAGGTTCTGCACTTGTTGTTGTTGAAGAAAAAGTTGGTGTTGATGGAGATCCTGTAGGTGCTACAGGTGATGGATGTGAAGTGCTGATTGAGGTTATCGTATCAGTGGATTGTTGAGAAGTACTTGCTGGTTCAGCTGTTGTTGGTGTTGACGAAGCTGATGTACTTTGGAAAGTGGTTTTCATACTTGGAGCTTGTGTTGTGGTTGGAGATGCTACATATTGCATAGATGGAGCATTTGAAGACATAGTTGAAGTTATTCTTGTGGTGGTAGCAGGTGGAGTAGTACTTGTAATAGCGGTTGTTGTACTTGGTGGTGCAGTTGATGTGGTTTTCATAGTTGTTGAAGTAGGAAGGAGAGTTGTTGTTGATGGAATCGCTGTACTTGTAGTACCTTTTGTACTTGAATCTGTGGTTTGAGATACTGCACTTGTTGTTGTTGAAGAAAAAGAAGGTGTTGATGGAGATGCTGTAGGTGCTACAAGTGATGGATGTGAAGTGCTGATTGAGGTTATCATATCAGTGGATTGTTGAGAAGTACTTGCTGGTTCAGCTGTTGTTGGTGTTGACGAAGCTGATGTACTTTGGAAATTGGTTTTCATACTTGGAGCTTGTGTTGTGGTTGGAGATGCTACAGATTCCATAGATGGAGTATTTGTAGACGTAGTTGAAGTTATTCTTGTGGTGGTAGCAGGTGGAGTAGTACTTGTAATAGCGGTTGTTGTACTTGGTGGAGCAGTTGATGTGGTTTGCATAGTTGTTGAGGCAGGAAGGAGAGTTGTTGTTGACGGAAGTGCTGTACTTGTAGTCGTTGTTGGACTTGAATCTATGGTTTGAGGTACCGCACTTGTTGTTGTTGAAGAAAAAGTTGGTGTTGATGGAGATGCTGAAGGTGCTACAGGTGATGGATGTGAAGTGCTGATTGAGGTTATCGTATCAGTGGATTGTTGAGAAGTACTTGCTGGTTGAGATGTTGTTGGTGTTGACGAAGCTGATGTACTTTGGAAAGTGGTTTTCATCCTTGGAGCTTGTGTTGTGGTTGGAGATGCTACAGATTCCATAGATGGAGCATTTGAAGACGTAGTTGAAGTTATTCTTGTTGTGGTAGCAGGTGGAGTAGTACTTGTAATAGCGGTTGTTGTACTTGGTGGCGCACTTGATGTGGTTTTCATAGTTGTTGAAGTAGGAAGGAGAGTTGTTGTTGATGGAAGTGCTGTATTTGTAGTACTTCTTGTACTTGAATCTGTGGTTTTAGGTTCTGCACTTGTTGTTGTTGAAGATAAAGTTGGTGTTGATGGAGATCCTGTAGGTGCTAAAGCTGATGGATGTGAAGTGCTGATTGAGGTTATCGTATCAGTGGATTGTTGAGACGTACTTGCTGGATGAGATGATGTTGGTGTTGAAGAAGGCGATGTACTTTGGAAAGTGGTTTTCATACTTGGAGCTTGTGTTGTGGTTGGAGATGCTACAGATTCCATAGATGGAGCATTTGAAGACATAGTTGAAGTTATTCTTGTGGTGATAGCAGGTGGAGTAGTACTTGTAATAGCGGTTGTTGTACTTGGTGGTGCAGTTGATGTGGTTTTCATAGTTGTTGAAGTAGGAAGGAGAGTTGTTGTTGATGGAATCGCTGTACTTGTAGTACCTTTTATACTTGAATCTGTGGTTTGAGATACTGCACTTGTTGTTGTTGAAGAAAAAGTTGGTGTTGATGGAGATCCTGTAGGTGCTAAAGGTGATGGATATGAAGTGCTGATTGAGGTTATCGTATCAGTGGATTGTTGAGACGTACTTGCTGGATGAGATGATGTTGGTGTTGAAGAAGCTGATGTACTCTGGAAAGTGGTTTTCATACTTGGAGGTTGAGTTGTGGTTGGAGATGCTACAGATTCCATAGATGGAGCAATTGTAGACATAGTTGAAGTTATTCTTGTGGTGGTAGCAGGTGGAGTAGTACTTTCAAGAGCAGTTGATGTACTTAGTGGCGCAGTTGATATGGTTTGGACAGTTGTTGAGTCAGGAAGGAGACTTGATGTTGATGGAAGACCTGTACTTGTAGTACTTCTTGTACTTGAATCTGTGGTTTTAGGTTCTGCACTTGTTGTTGAAGAAAAAGTTGGTGTTGATGGAGATGCTGTAGATACTACAGGTGATGGATGTGAAGTGCTGATTGAGGTTATCGTATCAGTGGATTGTTGAGACGTACTTGCTGGATGAGATGATGTTGGCGTTGAAGAAGCTGATGTACTTTGGAAAGTGGTTTTCATACTTGGAGCTTGTGTTGTGGTTGGAGATGCTACAGATTCCATAGATGGAGCATTTGTAGACGTAGTTGAAGTTATTCTTGTGGTGGTAGCAGGTGGAGTAGTACTTGTAATAGCAGTTGTTGTACTTGGTGGCGCAGTTGATGTGGCTTGCATAGTTGTTGAGGCAGGAAGGAGAGTTGTTGTTGATGGAAGCGCTGTACTTGTAGTACCTTCTGTACTTGAATCTGTGGCTTGAGATACTGCACTTGTTGTTGTTGAAGAAAAAGAAGGTGTTGATGGAGATGCTGTAGGTGCAACAGGTGATGGATGTGAAGTGCTGATTGAGGTTATCGTATCAGTGGATTGTTGAGAAGAACTTGCTGGATGAGATGTTGTTGGCGTTGAAGAAGCTGATGTACTTTGGAAAGTGGTTTTCATACTTGGAGCTTGTGTTGTGGTGTGAGATGCTTCAGATTCCATAGATGGAGGATTTGTAGACGCAGTTGAAGTTATTCTTGTGGTGGTAGCAGGTGGAGTAGCACTTGTAAGAGCAGTTCTTGAACTTGGTGGCGCACTTGATGTGGTTTGCATAGTTGTTGAGGCAGGAAGGAGAGTTGTTGTTGATGGAAGTGCTATATTTGTAGTACTTTTTGTACTTGAATCTGTGGTTTGAGGTACTGCACTTGTTGTTGTTGAAGAAAAAGTTGGTGTTGATGGAGATGCTGTAGGTGCTACAGGTGATGGATGTGAAGTCCTGATTGAGGTTATCATATCAGTGGATTGCTGAGAAGTACTTGCTGGTTGAGCTGTTGTTGGCATTGAAGAAGCTGATGTACTTTGGAAAGTGGTTTTCATACTTGGAGCTTGTGTTTTGGTGTGAGATGCTTCAGATTCCATAGATGGAGGATTTGTTGACGTAGTTGAAGTTATTCTTGTGGTGGTAGCAGATGGAGTAGCACTTGTAAGAGCAGTTCTTGAACTTGGTGGCGCACTTGATGATGTTTGCATAGTTGTTGAGGCAGGAAGGAGAGTTGTTGTTGATGGAAGTGCTATATTTGTAGTACTTTTTGTACTTGAATCTGTGGTTTGAGGTACTGCACTTGTTGTTGTTGAAGAAAAAGTTGGTGTTGATGGAGATGCTGTAGGTGCTACAGGTGATGGATGTGAAGTCCTGATTGAGGTTATCATATCAGTGGATTGTTGAGAAGTACTTGCTGGTTGAGCTGTTGTTGGCATTAAAGAAGCTGATGTACTTTGGAAAGTGGTTTTCATACTTGGAGCTTGTGTTGTGGTGTGAGATGCTTCAGATTCCATAGATGGAGGATTTGTTGACGTAGTTGAAGTTATTCTTGTGGTGGTAGCAGGTGGAGTAGCACTTTCAAGAGCAGTTGATGTACTTAGTGGCGCAGTTGATATGGTTTGGACAGTTGTTGAGTCAGGAAGGAGACTTGATGTTGATGGAAGACCTGTACTTGTAGTACTTCTTGTACTTGAATCTGTGGTTTTAGGTTCTGCACTTGTTGTTGAAGAAAAAGTTGGTGTTGATGGAGATGCTGTAGATACTATAGGTGATGGATGTGAAGTGCTGATTGAGGTTATCATATCAGTGGATTGCTGAGAAGTACTTGCTGGTTGAGATGTTATTGGTGTTGACGAAGCTGATGTACTTTGCAACATGGTTTTCATACTTGGAGCTTGTGTTGTGGTTGAAGATGTAGTTCTTGTAAGAGTAGTTGTACTTGGTGGCGCAATTGATATGGTTTGGATAGTTGTTGAGGCAGGAAGGAGAGTTGTTGTTGATGGAAGCGCTGTACTTGTAGTATTTCTTGTACTTGAATCGGTGGTTTGAATTACTGCGATTGTTGTAAATGAAGTAGTAATCGTTGGATGAGAAGTTGGTGTGGATCTTAGAGCTAATTTAATTTGTTCGGTGGTTATGACACTTGGGGATATTCTTGAGGTTGGAGATGCTGCAGTTTCACTAGGTGGGGGATTTGAATTTGTGGTTGAAATCACTGTAGTTGTGCCAGCATGCGGTGCAGTATTTGTGGGAGCAGCAGTACTTGTCAAAGCAGCTGATGAGGTTTGGACAATTTCTGTAGAAGGAACTGAGCTGGATGTTGGGGATGCTGCCATTGAAGTAGTGCTTTGACTTGAAGTTGTGGTTTGAAATATCGTACTTGTTGCAGTTTGTGGAGAACTACTTGTTGGATGAGAAGGTTTTCTGGTTGTTGAAGCTGATGTAGGTTGGATCGAGCTTTTGACACTTGCTGTAGTTTCTATAGATGGTGGACTTGTAGTCATAGAAATTATTGTTGTAGCAGGTGGAAGTGTACTTGTTTTTGTTGTAGTTGTACTTAATGGAACTGCTGATGTGGTTTGGGCAGTTTTTGTATTTGAGGAGACAGTTGTTGTTGATAGAGATGCTGTTATTGGAGTAGTGGTTGGATTTGATGATGGGTTTTGAGATGTCATACTTGTAGTAAATTGTAGAGAAGTATGTTGTGGTTGAGAAGTTGCTGTGGTGGTTGAAGTTGAGATGATTTGGTCTGTTGTTGTGGTTCGAGATTCTGTATTGTCACTAGGTGATGTGTTTGTAGTCAAGACATAAGTCATTGTAGTTGTGGTAACAGGTTGAACAGTAGTCGGTGAAGAATTTGATGTACTTGTTGAAGGTGATGACATGGTTTGGATATTTGTTGTGGCAGAAGGGAGATTCGTTGATGCAGATACTGTATGTGTATCAGTGGTTGGATTTGAAGTGGTGGTTTGTGATACTATACTTGTAGTTGTTTGTGCAGACATACTTGTTGGTTGAGTTGATGTGGTGTTTGAACGTGATGTTTTATGGACAGTGGATATGAGATTTTGACTTGTTTTTGTGATTGGAGATGCTGTAACTTCAGCAGATTGGGGATCTTTAGTTGTGTTTGAAATTGTTGATGCTGTAGGAGGTGGAGTAGTACTTGTTGAAGCACCTGTTGCATCTACTGAAGCAGCTGACTTGGTTGGGACAGTTGATATTAATGAAGATTCATGAGATGTGGTGGTAGTTGTCGTGGCAGAGTGCATGATTGTTGTTGATGGAGATGCTGTTAGTGTAGATAATTCAGTTTTTGTTTTTGTCCTTGGAGCTGTAGTGTATTGTAGATTTGTTGGTGCTCTGGCTGGAACAGTTGCAGTTTGTGGATTTCTGGTTGTTTTGGCGGCAGTCAAACTTTTAGTATCTGGTGCTCTGTTTTTTTTTGTTGTGGGTCCTGCAGCTGTAGTTGTTGTAAGTTTTGTTGTTGTGGTTGGTACAGTGCCAGTTACTTGCACAGTGTTAGCAGTAGCAGTTTGAACAGCTGTGCTTGAGTTTAGAGCAACTGCAGCAGTCCTTGTGCTGGTTGTTATTGGCTGAGTTCTTACAATGCTTGTGGTTGTTTTAGTTCTTGTTGTGAGAGCGTGGGGAGTTGTAATCGGTCTTGTAGTTCTATTTTTTGTAATGGACTTTGTAGTTGCAGTTCTGACGATTGGGGCAGAGGTTGAAGTAGTGGTGACAGCTGTGTTTGGAGTTGTTGCTCTTGGGACAGTTTTAGCAGGGCTGGGAGCAGTTGCCATGCTTGTACTTTTCCTTTGTGCAGTTGTAACCAGTTGCATTCTACTTGTTGTTTGAGCAACTGCAGTTGTTGTGATGGAAACAGTTACTGTTTTAGCACGTGGTATGCTTGTTATGTGTTGTGCAGCTCTTGTTGTAGATTGTGCAGTTGTAGTTGCTGTGGTGAAAACTGTAGCTGTGGTAGGCGATGCTACAGTAGCTTTAGTAGATGATACAGTGTTTGTAGTAGTTGGGCTACCTGTAGTTGTAGGTTGTGACTTGTCTGTGTCTCTTGTAGCAGTAGTCTGGGAAATTGATCTGGGTACAGCAGTTGTTGTAGTTGGAGCACCAGCTGTTGTTTGCATTTGTGCAGTTCTTTTTATGGTTGCATGAGCTGAAGTTGCAGTGTTTAGTGGAATCACAGATGCTGTAAAAGCTGTAGCTCTAACAGTTAGTGCAGTTATACTGGTTTTGGTTTGAGCAATTGTAGTTGCAGTAGTTGGTGCATGTGTTGCTTGTGTTACTGTTGGAGCACTTGATGAACTGGTGGAGCTAGTTTTTGTTGTATTTGCTGTAGTTGCAGTAGTTCCTGGGGAAGCTGTAAATGTTGTTGAAACAGCTGTTGTCGTAGACATTGCTGATGTGCTTGGAGAGGTCGGGACAATTACAGTTGTTTCCAAAACAGTTTCTGGAGTAGCTGCAGCCATAGTTGTAGTGGATGAAGCAGCTGGAGATATTGCCGATGTGGCTGCAATGGTAGGTACAGTTTTGTTTTTGACATGGGCTGTTTCTTGAAGGGATGTAGTTGTGGGCTGACTGTTAAAACCTGTAGTTGTGGATGAACTGGGAAAGACAGCTGCAGTTGCTGTTTGACCTACCTTTGTCTCTGAAGAGATTGTACTGAAGAGGAAGACATACAAGAGTTTATTACATATTAAACTGCTCTGCATTACATTCTGCAAAGCATCTTTTTCATGTATGTAAATGCTGACACAAAGTCACTTAAGGAATTGTGATATATTTTCATGTCAGGTTTTGTTGCATGAGTAGTTATCAGTTAAACCATTTCTTTGCATGAATATTTTTTTAATTTAAAGTTTAAGAGCACAAATACCCAACCACCTACTCTCACATCACAGGCTCATTGGTTCTACTTCATACCAAGAACTCTTAATACAAATGGCATCTACAGTATAAATTCAAATCAATAATCAATAAATATTGGAGCCCACCAGCAGCAGAACTTTCTCCACAGTTCTTCCCATAGCACCATAGAGTATAGCAGTACAGAGCAGCAATTTAATGTTATCCCAAGACGTTAAGGTTCCTAACAAAGTTCCAACATTACTTTAACCAAGGGAGGGCCAACATCCTAGATCTGATAGTCCAGCTTTGGAAGGCTAAGATAGGAGCCATTTAACAAGAGCTACTTGTTGGGAGAAAAGATTACACCAATCCCTCCATTTCAAATGGAATATGTTCCACGACAAATGTTCCATAGGTGAAATTTCATTTCACTAAATAGAAACAAAATTCTATTTACTGTATGTGTTGTAAGTTCTGAACAAAGCTGTTGACTTACGTTGTGTTTGTACCCTCAGTCCCAGTGATCTGCCAGCAGACACAGGCTGCAGGAAAGAAGATAAAGGACAAATGCAGAGTGCTTGACAGGCAACAGTTTTATTACGTTCTTTAAACATATTACAGACACTCAAGTCTACAATCAAAATATGAAATGAGCATCAGAGCTGCATTAAGTTTTCAAAGGTGAAGAACATGATATAAATCCTTAAGATAAACAGTTAAAACTACATAGAACAACTCCTTTAGTTTACAATCAATAAGTAGTAATACTGGTATTTTGTGAGCAGAAAAATATTGAAACACCAAGCCTATTTACAATTTATTAAATACAGGACTTTAACCAATTTGCTCACCTTATATAAAGTGCTTGCTGTGAATGGATGAAATCTGACATAAATCCTGTTAGAGTGGAGTAAAGGGCTGCAGTGTTGATATACTGTACAGTGTGTAAGGGTAGAGTAAAGGGCTGCAGTGTTGATATACAGTGTGTAAGGGTGGAGTTAAGGGCTGGGTGTTGATATACAGTGTGTAAGAGTTGAGTAAGGGGCTGCAGTGGTGATATACAGTGTGTAAGGGTGGAGTAAAGGGCTGGGTGTTGATATACAGTGTGTAAGAGTTATCTTTGTGTGTATCTGCCCTGTTTTAGAGTGGTGTAGATCCAATGTAAAAGTAGCTACTGTACATACCGACTAGGAGAAACAGGGCTATTGACTCCCATGGCTTCATTCTCCAACGTGTTGCAGAAGGCGCTCACCAGAGTGCTGAGTGGGAGCAAAGGAGAGAATTTCGGGGTCAGTGTGTTCGCACCTTATGGACATTGTACTCGGAATACAGACATTTCTAGACACTGTAATCACAGGGAGAAGTATCCCACCGCCTGAGTTTCACTATGCAAGTGTTCTTCATATTCCACACATTCATTTAAACCTTGGAATGTATCTGTTTGCTCTTCTCTGACCAGATATTACACTCCTGGGCTCATTCCTCAGAAACTATGCCAAATATACTCTCATATTTATTATTCTACTGAACTACTGAAGAGTTTAAGAATCTTCAGATAGCCATGTTTACTACATGTTATACTCATCACCGCAGAGGAGCAGCAGGGCAAACTAGTATCTACACAGCAGCTGGTCATACCTACCATCACCTATTCTGCGCCAGTTACAGTGGCTAGCCCACATTCACACTGACTGCATTCTCTGGATTCTCCCCTCAGGCTTTTGTACTATGTCTATTAGCTTACGGACTTTGCTTTTTTCCCACAGTTCTCATGCTTAACCCGGCATTAAGTTGAGCAGTTAGTGTAAATGGCAGGATTGATTTTTGAGTTAAAACTCTCTTCGTGTCCCATCGTTGTTAGAACATGCTCGGGCAGACTTTCACAGCAGGTAGCAATTTACCTATTATTTAATTATTATTTCCTTATTAGTACCATTTTTCTTTAAATACTTCCCTCATCCTTCGCTCGGGGCTCTGACATTAGCTGAGCTACTGTGCGTTTGCTACTTCGTAACTTCCTTACACCAGTTTTATTTTTTCTCTACCTTTATGTGCTTGCTTTGTCAATGTCACCACTTTTCCTGTTCTTTGCCACTACCATTCTGCAGCCCTGGGTGTTGGATTTATTTTTTGTGTGTCTTTTCTTTGTTGGCTCCTTTTTTTTCTACGGTTGCCCACCTTAACAATATAACAATAATATATTTGACAGGCAATGGGTTCTTCCTCTATTGTACATATGGAGATGTTAAGTAGCTGAGTAAAAGGTGCCTTAACCACCTGCCTTTGACTAAAGAAGTGTTTCCTACTGTCTATCTTAAATTGATTTACCTTAAGCTTCCAATTGTGACTCTACAGTACGTCCTTGTTTTACTACTTTACTATACCTCTTAGGATTTTGTATACCAGGATCAAATCCCCTCTCAGTCTCTTCTGTTCTGGACACATAAGCTTCCTCTATGCTCTTCCCTGGATTTGAATTCCATGCTTTTAAATCTATGTCCAAGTATTCTGTTTGCTTTTCTATTGATTATGTATACCACTGCAGCCGAAACCACAAAAGGCCAATCTAGATGGGGGAATATTTGCCTTCAATGTGTATTATAGTGCTTTCATTCCAGCAGGTCACAGATCCACAGAAATACTGACAGAGGATAGAAAGACAACGGTTTGATACTACTAATAAACGGCACAATACAGGGAAGAAAGGTTAAATACTTGTCCACTGAATGAGCTTTTCTCTCCTCCACACTCTTGAAATGTATTCATTAATTATAGGAGGGCATGGTTCCCAGACAATCCAGCTCGTCCACTTATATCACTTAAATGCGATGAATTTAAGTATCTCAAAATCTTTATACTAGAAAAGTGGAGTTTATTTTTTTAGAGTAGAATGGTGTTGCAGTACGGCATGCTAGCAGGACTGAATTCAAATTATAATTGTTGTTATTTTACTGTGTATTGTATATGTTATACATCATATACATTAATGTACTTAGACTTATTTTATTATTTGCCACACTTAACATGCAAATCAACTGATAAAAGTGAAGAAAAATTAGCAAAGTTGTTTTCCCCTCCAGGTGTCAATATTTGATTTTTCCAATTATGTTGAATGGTAAGCATATACAGTACATGTATGACACTAGTTACTGTAACTGCAATACAAGTTTCAGTAATGTGTTACTGGATTAATAAGGATATGCGGAGACATTCTTGTTTCTTTTGAAAAAGTACTTTGTTCTCGTGAATTTACAATGTGATTACAATGAGATTCCTTTTAAATTACATTATCAAGTTATCCCTACTTAATAATAATGGATAAAGAACAAATCAATTAGAAGTATCAAAGTTATAAGTAGTTATAAGTAGATTTTTAACACACATTGATTTGCTTTATGCATGCTAACCTACAGATACGTTAATGTTGCTCCAGTTGTGAAACTTTACATGTTCTCTGACCTAGTCTTACAGAAAAGATTGTACATAAATATGTAATTACCAGTACATCCTTCCATCCATGCCTTTTCTAGTCGATTAATCCAATTCAGGGCTGTGGGAGAACCGGAGTTTATCCCAGCAAGCAACAGGCACAAGGCGGGTTATACACCCTAGACAGGATGCCAGTCCATCACAGGGCACACAGACACAAACACGTACACACTTATGCTAGGGACAACTTTCCCAGGATCCAATGGACATACCAGTGTGTCTTTGGGCTATAGGAGGAAACCAGAGCACCCAGAAAATACCCACACAAACACAGGGAGAACATACAAACTCCACATAGATAGCACCCCAGGTCCAGACTTGAATCCAGAGCCCCAGAACTATGAGGCAGCAATGCTAACCAGCTTTTAGCATAATTTTAAATAGTTTACACGATTACTCAATACCAAGGAATTAAGTATGCTGGTATACCGTCAGTGAATTGAAAAAGGCTGATGATGATGTTGACAGAGATACACTTATAAACACAGATAAAATTTGAAATATGGATGATGTGTGCCATCTATCCACAAAGATTGATTTTCTTTTGTTTTAATCATTGTAGTTTAGCAGTAGTAGAATTAGCAGTTGTAGTAGTAGCAGTAATATTTGTATTACACAGTTGGTGTATTACAGTAATATTATACTATTACTATTATATTATATTATATTATATTATATTATATTATTATACTATTATTGTAATACAGTAATAGGTGTATTATAAATAGTAGCAGTAGTAGATGTAGCAGTAGTATTTTATTAGTTCAGGTGGGGAGCTGCGTCAGCATGCATAGGCTGCAAAGGAACAAGTAATACTGTAGGTTTATTCCATGCTGAAAAGAGAAGAAAGAAAACACAACGTTTCGGCCGTGGAGCCTTCTTCAGGTGTCTTCAGCCTTGATACCTGAAGAAGGCTCCACGGCCGAAACGTTGCGTTTTCTTTCTTCTTTTTTTCAGCATGGAATAAACCTATTACTTGTAGTATCTTATTGGCTGATTTATTAAATTACTCATTCTGTGGTGAAGAATCTTTAAAGGACAGATGCACCAGCAGTGAATTTGAGAACATCCGGAGAAAACCCATGAAGAGAACATGTTAGCTCCACACAGAAGGCACACATCCAGAATCGAACCCAGGACTCAAGAGATGTGAAAAACATACACTACCACCATGCATACAGCACTGGTATCCAGGCTGCCCCTGGTTATATGAGGCTTCCTCAATTCCTCAAGTAACCTTTATGTGAAGCCTAATTAAAGAGAGATGTCGGCTTGCTTCACCACAAATCAGCAGCATGTGTGTTTTGTTCTTCACAGTTTTATACCACATAAAGGTTTGAAAAGTTTAGACAAGTATTAACATTTTTCTGTTGTTCCAAACAACCTTAAACCAACTGTGGCTATTTTATCTTTTTTTCAGAAGGCTGATAATTAATTCCTGTATTTTTGTATAATTTACAGAAAAAGAAAATCGGGAAATGAAAGATGCAGACATCAGGGAATTATCATAATAAAGTGCCTTGACCCAGAGACCCAAAATCTGGTTCGCTTCCTTGCTAATCCAAAGGACACCATGGGCAACACTGGAAACGGCGAGAACGTGGGTTTTCAGCAGATGTTAATACTCTCTACAAGCGCATTTTCAAACTCTCGAAGTGTATTTCCTCTTCTCTTAAATCCAGTACAAGGTCTTATTATTACACCATTAATAAAACAGCAATTATTTTATTGAGCCAAGGCATTGTTTAACCTACAACCTCCTGCAACTGTACAGACGCACTTCAACTACAAAAACTTCAACAACAAACAATATCTCGGGATTAACTGAAAAGTGAGGAACATCTCACAAAGCTTTCAGAATACAGTTTCTAATAATTTGTAAATAATCCAACTTTAACCACACATATATAAACATGTATAGCTTGTATACATATACCCCGATAATCTAGGTATAGACTATGCACTTATTATTTATCGATCAAGGAAATGAATCGCGGAGATAATTAATAAACGTGTACAAACCCTTCTACTCCTTCGCTTTGAGAACTGAATTTTGTCGGCTCTCCTCTTCCGAAAGTCAGGTTGAAAACCGAGGCGGCGCGCACGCAGGTACTGTATGTCCCGGTGGATAAAGTGAAGGCGCTCCCGTGAGGCGACAGCGGATAACGGACTGGGCAGTCCCGCACCCGCGCGGGGGGAACTTCGGCTCTGAGGGTGGAGCGGCCGCAGCGCTGCAACAGCGCATCGAAGCCACGGACTTCGGAAGACCCGAGTCTGTGTGATCTCTATGATCTGCTAGCTTGCATGCGTTTTAATCCCGGCCGGTCAATTTGTATTATTTGTGAATTCCGCCTTTCTGCACAGTCTTAGCAGTAATTACTCAAGTCCTTACATCAATATAGTCGTTAATATTAGTAACAGTAGTTGTTTTTGCAGTTCTTGTATTTGGAATGCACATTTCAAAGTTATGCTTAATTACAAATAACGCACATTCCTGTGCTAAATTTGTCGCCCAATCGCATTGTTCGGTGTGTAATTCGAGTAGCCGCAGAAATGAAAATACTTGCTCTAAAGAACATAGCTGTGACTTTTTGTATTATCCCCCCTATTATTGTTAATGGTATCATATTTAGGTAGAACACCCTGTTTTTTTTTTCTAATCTGCACAAGGTGATTATTCTTCACCTCGCCCAAACGCGCTTTCTTTACAGAGGTTCTGGGGCCAGAGGTCTTGTCAAACCAAGGAGTCGGTTTTCTGACTGATTTAAAGGGAAAATAACTGGGTAATCCGATAAAAAAAAACATAGCTGAATACTAGCAAAGGACGTTTCTCACATCAGAATGACAATACAGTGATTTATACAGGGTATTGAACTTGCTAGCTCGAGAACAGAGTCGGTGCTGTGATCGCTTCGATGTCTCATCGGACCATGGCGCCTCAGAGCAACTAAAACGCGTGCAAAAGAAATCCAGCCGGGTTCTGCAATTCTTCTACCATTCAGTTTATATACCAATGAACGGTGTATTTCATTTTATGCTCATGATATATAATTTTTCACATCTCGGAATGTGACTGTGTTAAGTAATAGTAAGTAAACGCCTTGCTCACTGCAAGGGCAGTGATTCTGACCCTTTCCCACGCAAGACGGCAGTCTGTCCGTCGCAGGGTGACCCCAATTGACTGAACCGGGAGTATGATAGGCGTCCGAATGAAACCCACCTGGACTCAAGTGAAAAAAGCATGCAAACTCCTGGCCCGACCTCTTCCTCTAACCTCTACCGCCGTGCCGAAGCCATGAATGATAGTAAATTATTGGTAGACAGCAGCATCATTATTTAATACAAAGACAATCCGTACTCAAGCGCTATGAAATCGCTCTTTATCTTTTATATGTTGATTAGTATTGTATATGCGCACTATAATTAGAGCTGTCCCTCTCCCTGTGGCGATTAACGCTAACTCGGTTTAGGGCCCAGGGAAACCGTCGCGGAGGTCTGTAACTGGCCCTTCAGTGCATTCAGAAACAAATGGTGTAAACTCCGCTTACTCCCGTTTCCTCCTCTCTCCTGCACTGTGCTCTAAGTGTCTGCCGTGTCTCGTTCTTTTAACAAGATACGGAAAACGTCTATTGTAAGAAAAAGGCCTTGAAAGTGTTTTTGTAACCATACCGTATGTTGTATTTTAATTAGCATTACATGGAATGTACTCGGCAATGTATAACATATACAGACATATGTTTGATATGGCATGTAGTAATGTCTTGTGACTAATATATAGTACGCAGATATTGCATGACACCGTGGCCAATCCTTTAGATCATGTTTCCCTTTGTATATATACAGTATTTGACAGAACTTTCTCGGACACCACGGAGAACACAAAAAGGAGTTAACTTAAGCAGCACCCACGAGGAGTCTAATGTTACAAAAGACAACAATTCATGACCGCATTATTTTAAAGGGCGAAAAAACAAGCCACAATTTGGCATTAGTGTGCATCTCTAACAAGATAGAAATGTTCTATTTATAAACAAAAGCAGAATAAAATGAAACAGTCATTCTGTAGTGTGTAGTTTTTCCTCTATGTAAAGAAATCTGAAATCATAAACTGGGCATAAAGAGAAAATGGCAGTAAATTAACAGAATATATTTAAAAATGACCTTTTTTTTATTTGAAACAATTGTATTGACAATTTATTGAACACAGGAAAATTCATTAATAGACTTTATAATAGACATTCAGGTGAAAGTTAGATACTAATCATACACATTTACGCTTGCTTATGTACTGTGCCCTCCATAAGAATTTGAAAAGTCCAAATGGCTAATTTTGCTGTTTCCTCAAGCTGACACGTAGTGTTGAGAAGACAACAATCCTGGAATCAATCAGAGACAACATGTGAAGTAATGGGAATTTGATTTCTATTTGATGAGTTTTACCTTCCAAACATTTTTGAGGTACAGATTTAGCTGTATACTGAAAGTGTGCTGTAATTTTTAATAGAGGTTACATCGCTTGGCTGAGAATCCTGTACACTCTCTAAAGATGAGGGTCTCCAAGGCAGGTGAATAAAAACACTTTGACATTTACACTTTTTAAACAGCTTACAAATTAGTGGTGTTTTAATCTTTTTTAACTGGAAAAGACTAAGCTGGCAGATTCAGCTTCAGAGTTGTGTACTGAATTGTAATTAATGACTGACAGTCTTGCTCATTGTACTCATAGTGCCATAGCAATTTGCCCTTAGGCCGTTATTACCATATCTAAACACAATCAATATCCATCAAGATTAAAGTCCCCTGCAAAGTGTAACTTATTCAAGAGAATTTGGGTTTATTGTAATGTAGCCTTTGCTCTTTAAAGGTCTCTAACCGTTGGGTTATTGCTCACAAGCTTAAACAGCTATTGTAGCCTAAATCAGTAGCACTTAAATAACCTGCTGGCAGAATTGTGTTACCATCAGTACCTCCTACGACAAAGTATTTCATACAAACTTTGTAAGCTCTTGGTAATTAACAAATTCAAGCACTTCTTTCTCTCCTTCACTTGCACAATGACAGCCCCTGTGTCACTCCCCTTGATGGTGCAAAACTTGTGATTTTCCCATTCAATAGGTACTTCCACTAATTAGCCAATTATCATGAGATTTAAAAAATCAACCAAAAGGGCTTCAGTGGCCAGTAGGACAAAGTATGATGTGCATAAACTGAAATAGTGTAAGCCAAAACAAACTTGTTACAGTTCTGCATACGATCTGTTTGAGGACATGGTGATACCAATGGTGTATATTAGAATACTTCATTGTTCAGACTATAGGATCAATTGGGAAAAAACAGCCCTCCTCCCTTTCAACATTAATGCGGCAGGCATTGCATACTCTCATTAACGACGTCTCAATAATCATTCGTTTTAAATATCTGGACATCCATACTTATCATTTCTTAAAACAAAATACAGTTAATTTTCATTCATTTTTAGAGTTCAATGATTCCTTTACTCCCTCTTAAAGGCTACTGGGAAAAAATAATGCATTCATTTCTAAATGTATCTGGAAGAGTAGGAGGCCTTGTATTAAGCTTTCTACATGATGAAACCGAATGTCGGTCTGCAATGCGCAGACAGCCCTGAACAGGAGACCAGCTGGAAAAGAAAGATGTAGTCATCACCATTGGGAACTGAACTGAAGTAGGTAAAGTGGACATCTTTGGTCTACGCAATAACACCGCCCTCTAGAAACCATGTAAAAAGCAAGATGTATTGTTTTATTGTATGAATCAGTAATGATTATCATGGAAACTAGAAAATCTGGAGGACCCTGCATCTGAAGGTTTTCTGGGTATTTTCAAAACGGCAACACCTGCGAATTTAGACAAAGTCGATAAAGGTTGACAGAGGTCACTAAGAACGAAGCTGGAAAGAAAACCTGGAGATGCTCCAAGACTTGGATTGGACACCACTGATCTAAATGATTTTTAAAGACAGTTTGAATTTTTGAGAAGGAAATTTATCATCCTCAGTTGACAACTTAACACAATGTTTCAAAATTTTGATTGTACCGCCAGAGGGATGTCATCTGTCCCATTGGGAGCTGAAATTATATATCACTTTTAACCAAAGCAGTTTAAAATCAGTTAGAAGTTCAGTTCAAAGAACAGTGTTGATATATGCAGGAAACAGTTTCTAACAAAAGGTCTGGAGGACGTGAAACTCTAACCTACACCTCAGCTACCTACTTATTTATAAATACCACACTGCTTAGTTGTTGAACCCAATACGTTTTGGAGACAACTAAATGTCTGGGATACATTTCAAACAATTTAATGCCACTATTTTGAAATCATCATCTATCACAGCAGCCTATGGCTCTTTATGGACTCTAGGGTGAAGACGAGATGTTCCTGATCTGTTTCACCCCAAGAATGACATTCATGGGAACACCCCATGATGCTGCTCAACAAGACTGGGGCATCTCCTTGTGGAAAGAGCAGAGAAAACAGGCTTCTCTCCTAGGGCAGTTAAGGAGAATGGAGAAGAGGCATAGATCTTTTATGTCCTATTAACTTTCAAAAGCAACACCATTGCTGTCCTAGAACAGCCAGGGTTGACAGTTTGACTGCCAGCATGAGGTCTCCGTTTCTCGGAGGATAGTCTTTACATGACATGCTGTACAGTGAGAGGGAAGTCTCCTTGGAGGTCATCTCCACTCTCCACTCTGCTGTTTCTAGAGGCTCTGTGTGGCATGGTATAGTCTCCTATGCCTTTAACACTTTTATTCATAAACAAACTAGTGGTATGTGTTGATAATACCGATTGTCAAAAAATGATACAATTCTAAAGATAGTCAAGCCATTTCTATACAGCTGAAACAATGTTTAGTAATTATCTGACTAACCAATACAGAAGAAATATTTAATGGGTATTGCACTAAGATTGCATTGGGCTAAATTTTCTCCTGCATGCAGTACAGCAGCCAAAGAGAAGACACTGTAATACAGAGACAAGCACCGCTCACTGGCACAGCACACACTGTAATACAGAGACAATACTGCTCACTGACACAACACACATTGTAAAACAGATGCAAGCACAGCTCACTGACACAGCACACACTGTAATACAGAGACAATACTGCTCACTGACACAGCACACACTGTAAAACAGAGACAAGCACAGCTCACTGACACAGCACACACTGTAATACAGAGACAATACTGCTCACTGACACAACACACATTGTAAAACTGAGACAAGCACAGCTCACTGACACAGCACACACTGTAAAACAGAGACAAGCTGTGGTCACTGACACAGCAGACTTAGTAATACACAGCACACAGACTCAGTAAATACACCTGGCACAGCAATACAGTTTATCATATCCATGTGCAATGAAAGGGTTAAAAATAAGTTCTATCAAGGCACTCACACACAGAATCTGTGTCTGTGTCTGAGGGCCACCTGTCACGGACGTCGGAAGGGACAAACCGTGGAGATGCAGGAGAGCGGAAAAAGATCCATATGCGTAGCGGCGGAACGGGGGGTTAGCCCGGGCTTAGCAGTTCGGGAGTCTTATAGTAACCAATGCCCTCTGGCAGCGGACGTGGGGTGACCTGGTGCTAGGCGGGTCTCAGGACATCCGAACATCAATGCTGAGCGAAGGTGAATGAGAGAACCGGAAATATATAGCCCCAGGACAGCAAAGCACAGGAAACTAGGGACAGGACAGAGTAGGAGCGCCCTCTGGCTTCAGAGGGAGTGACAGTACCCCCCCCCCCTTCATGGGCAGCTCCTGACGCCCATACAAATAAGTGAGCTGCACAGCACTCGGGGGAGGAAAAACCTAATTTAACTGAAAGGAAACCTCCGGGAGTCCACGGCTGAGAGCTGCCCCCTCCTCCAGGGTATAAACCTTTATTGGGTAGAGGAAGGGGGAGTCAGGTGGAGCTCTGGAGACTTAAAACAAAAAAAAGACAAGTACACAAGCACAAACAATGACAGAAATAAACCCGGGAGACCAGGGTAACAAACCACAATAAACAGATAGGACCCAAGAGCTTCACAACACAGGGGTCAGGGGGACCAGAGAGAAGGGGAAACCAGGAAGAGAAAAAATAAAAACACCAAGCAAAAAACAAAAATAAAAACACAAAAACCCAGGAAAAATACAGCAGACTTAGCAATAGGCACGTTCACATTCTATCACTGATATCAGAGTGGACAACCCGAGGAAAGCCAGGCCGGAGCCCGCTCACAGGCACGGATGTCAGGAAGGTGATATCTAGCAATTAGAATGGGAGAGGAAAAAAGGCTCACCATCCTATCGCTGATCACAAGGCCCACTCACAGGCACGGATGACCAGAGTGATTTCCAGCGATGAGGATGGGAGGGCCAGCTCAACATTCAGTCACAGATGCCGGAATGACAATCTGAGGAAAGCCAGGCCGCAGTCCGCTCACTGAGAGAAAAAAAGGTCCAGAGAAAAAAAACTGCGGAAAAAACAAAAAGCGCTGCTTGCGGGGTAAGTAGAAGGCTCGGAATTCTGTCACGGATGTCAGAAGGGACAAACCGTGGAGAGGCAGGAGAGTGGAAAAAGACCCTATGCATAGCAGCGGAACGGGGAATTAGCCTGGGCTCAGCAGTTCGGGAGTCGTATAGTAACCAATGACCTCAGGCAGCGGACGTGGGGCGACCTGGATGCTAGGCGGGTCTCAGGACATCTGAACATCAATGCTGAGCAAAGGTGAATGAGAGACCCAGAAATATATAGCCCCAGTGAGAGAGACACTGGAAGGACAGCAAAGCACAACAAACTAAGGACAGGACAGAGTAGTAGAGGGCAGACATGGTCAGGAGTAGGAAAACTCCACTGGGGATAATGACAGCCAGCACCCAGGCAGGGAAAGGCTTGCAGTAAATGCAGCTGCAGGAGCACCTGGCAGGATCTTATGACTGGGAAGTGTGGTGTGGTGTTGGCTGTAGAGATCTGGGATGGCAGGAATGAAGCCTCAGTTACCACCTCTTGGATACCTGCATGTACTGTATGAACAAGGAATAGTAATGTGGGAAACACTTTAAAATACAGACCTTACACTGGATCAATAGTGCAATGTAAACTCAGATTAATTTATATTAATGAAGATTTAATTACAATTCAATCAATTAGTATTCTCCCCTAATCACTCTAAGGCATTATCAGCAGGGTGATGTCTGATTTGAACACAAGCTGCACTGTGCTGATTTGAACAAAAGCAAATGTAGAACAGTGACTAGACACTCCCACTACAGAAACACTTCAAAATGCAGGGGATTTGCCTGTAATGTAAGTGCATTACATATAATATGATTCTTAAAGAGGAACTGCACTGCTATTGTCATATTTCAGGTTAGAAAGAATCAGCATTGATTAGTGCATTTCAAACCACAATAAAAGTCAAATGTGCACCATAGCTTGGAAAACCTCCAATTTACATCACAAAATAGATGAAATTTCCAGGTATGTACAGGGCCATATTCGACAATTCAGAACAAGACAAAAAAACGTCCGGTGAGAGATGTGGGCTGTATGACATTGTAAACCTCTCTTTTAATCCAATAGAAATATTACTCACTTCTATTTTTCAAACATTTTTCAAACAGCACACACAGAAATAGAGTGTATATAGTTATAATTAGTTATAGTTATAATAGTATGTGTTCTACTACCTGAAAAAGGCCTCATAGCCAAAACGTTGTGTCTCTTTTCTTTTCCTTTTAGCATGGAATAAACCTTTACCTGTTCCTCTGAAACTTACACATGCTGACACAGCCTCCTACTTGAACTTTTGTGAAAACAACTTACCTGAAAAGCACTGTGGGAAAGTTTGATAGAGTGGCACCAATTTCCTGGGAAAGGGTTTCATTATTCTAGGAACAAAGTGAGATTTAGAAGTGAAATATTATTTATGATAATGAAATCTTCAGCATTAAAATCATATTCAGTCCCCACTTTCAGCCAGTCACAAAATAGGTTATTTTAATATAAGTATTTAATTTTAATTTAATAATGTAAAGCAATAAGTAATAAGTATTTTAAGGAATTCATTAGGTGTGTTCAAATCCTTTATTTAACCTGGTACCTCATTTCCAACAATGAGCTGGAAACCCAGCAGAATACTTCCTGGAGTCACCTTGGTCACGTGTACAGGAACAGTGTCGAAAACCCCCAGAGGTATCTTTTCTCTCAGTAGGGGGTTTTGCTTTCCTTGCACCTGCTCTATGGCCACATGCTCAACTGTTATTATATTGGTTTATTATACTGTGTACAGCTACAGAATCTGTAAATCTGTCTAGCACATGATTGTTTGATTGATTGTGTAACAAGCAGAAAGCAATGCCAAGATGAGCTGATCCAGAAAGTATTAAATATATAATATATAGTAAATTAATTCAATTTTCAACCCAAATCACTGTTTGTGTGTCCTGCTTTTTTATTACTTCAAAGGCAGACAAGCTGTACATTCGGTCTTTGTTAATTTATTGAGACTACTGTGAAAAACAGTAAAACAAATACTGCTGTAGGTAGGAGTAGGCCTTTGATGTGTTTTTATTTTCGAGAAAGTTGTGGTTTTAAATGCCAGATCAGATCTTCATTACCCGATAATGATGGGTAGAATTAGTGTTTCATTTTGAATAACTTGCCTCGAATATAGTATAATTTGAACTCCTGACCCAGGGTTTATGTGAACAATATGCTGGCCCTTGAGCTAGTTATTTCAAAACACCAGTGAAAAGAAAGAAAAATCAAGAATACACTTTCTTGGTCGTTCCTCTCTACAGAAGGAGTCACTGGTTTATGATGGGCAGTAATATTAACTCCTGGTCCAGGAGCCCAGCAGTCTTTATACAAAACTGATAATCCTCTGTGTGTAAAGACTTATTCACATACTCGAGGTTATAGTGTTCGTGTTTCAGTTTGTTGTGGAATATACAGAATTATTATATTAATTTAGGATTGTAAAGCTTGCTTCAGCTACCAAAAGCACTGACTTAGTCAAAACAGCAGTATATGGTTTGCTCCTAACAAGGTTGTTAAGAGAAGAAATTATCAGCTTCAGAGAACAGGAGGATAGTTACTTGAGCCTGAAACTCTATATCCACTCACCTTTTGTGTGGCTGTGTGCTGTGTGCTGTGTGTGGTTTGGGTTTTGGCCCCCTTAACTAACTGCACCCACTTCAATGCAGCATTGTCTGATCACTTACCCCACTCTCCCTTTACTCCAGGTCACTGGTGTTGCTTTTCTCCCGTCTGAAACGTTGCTTGAAATTACTCTGTGCACAGGAGTGCACCAGGGTTTCTGTTCCAGAGATGCTATGTTTAACGGACTCCTCTAAAATAATCTAAAAAATAATCCAAAATAATCAGGAGTAAAGGACTGAAGTACTCTGAGGCATTCTGTGTGGCTGCTGGCTGCAATGTGGTGGTAAGAAGAGGTATGTAAACGAAAGCTTTAGACATCAGTTGTTGATGTACAAAAGCTTTTAGGGTTCTGTATTAATTCAGACATCTATTCAAATTACAAAAAATATAGTAAATACTTACTTTGAAAGGACATTGTCATAATCTTTTTTTATGATGTTTATTTTTATTTCATTCCAGGAAAACGCCCACATCTTTCTTTATTTTATCTACAATAAAATTGTCTCCTCTGCATCATGCCTTCTACGCCTACGTTTGCAGTAAAGATTTTAAGTGATACTTTTTGTGATCAAACAAATCAATACTGCAACCTGTTTTGTCTAAATGCAAATCATAAAACCAAACACAAACCTCATACTGCATATCACTCAGTCAATATCTTCCCTTCTGTCAGGAATGATGCTGCAGCCTGATGTTATAGTTCTGTTTCTCATCATTAGAGACTAGAAAGCTTACCAAAGCTGCCTTAAGTTAACGTCGACATGATTTACTATATTACTATATAGTTCCTTGCTCTCTCATAATTCAAAACCAAGTGACTGTAGTTTAAGAAACTATATTAAGGGTATTTCTTGGGATCCAAAAACCGTGATTTCTTTAACACCTTTGTTATTTCAGGCACTTTCAGTCAAATATGTTCTTATTAATAAGTTGGTGGTGATGTAGCATTTCCTTTGACACTTCTGAGTAGATCACCTCTATTAAATTTAAACTGTTTGACGTATGTTAAGTCTTCTCCTATTCTTTAGAATGTTTGGAAAAAAGAATTCATGTGTTGTTTGTACCTCATGTACCTCTCCACATAAGAGTCAATACTGAGTGCCCCATTTTAGGATCGTGTTTTATTTGAATATTGAAAGAATTTGGACCAAAGATACAACAGATGAAAAACAGCAAAGTTCTTTGAAGCTCGTAAGTATTCAAAGAAAGAATGTTCATTTGTTCTGTTTGGAATGATCAGAGTTTCACTTTCATTTTCCAGTAGTCTTGTTGTGAAGGAGGTGGATCATGGCTTTTCTGACTGGCTGTGTCTGAACAGTCTACAGTTGGAGGTGCAAAAGTGCTGTTGAGAGTGAGAGAAATTTTACACGGTGGATTACTCCTGTGAGTGATCAAAAAAATCTAAAAATTGATGAAGAAGACAGCTTTGCCATCTGCCTGTCTTTGTCTTTCTCAAGCCAGGGAATTAGCTTCAACAACATAGCTGAGTAACCTGCCCCATCCACTTACAACCCTTCATGAAAATCAGATAATCAAGTTTAAATGTATTTACTAAATCAATGCCTGGAGAGAGGAAGACAAAAGAGGGAATGGTTCATCTGAAGTGTACATAACAATGAGCTGGCAAAGCTACAGGTGTATTGCAGAAACGATTGCAGTAATGATAAGAGTTCAAAGCCGCATTGCAGTATTATGCTGCAGTTTTCCGTATCAGTGCTGCACCAGTTAAAAGCTCTGAAAATAACAACCAATGTTTTCTTTTAACATATGTGTGTCCACAGTGTGACCTGACCTGTGTCATGCTGGGTTTTTTTTTCTGACTGAATCAAATGACTCAATTCTGACCACTTGGGAAAAGAGAAAGAAAGTGAAGCTAGAGTGGTACTCCATGCTCACTAACAAACACAGGTCATTTTGCCATTAATGGGACGACTGCATCTAAACAATAGGAAATAAAACAATGAATATTCACGCTTTATTGCATCGATTCATTTCCTGAATATAATCCCACAAAGGCATGACATTTAAGCATTGAAAGCCAATGAGGCATTATAGTCTATGAAAGGTTTGCATGTTGATGGTCTATTGGTATGAGCACTTAAAAAGCCCCAATCAAGTACAGAATTTCAGGTCCTCTGAGATTTTCTCAGAATCAGCAGTTGTATCAGTCAGGGGACAAAAATAGGAATGCAAGAGAAGTGCATTTCAAACAATCGATATTCAAACCCTGTACATTTAAAAAGGAGCAGCTCTTTAAAAGATTAGGGGACAGAACTGTTCCCTAGAAGAAATCAGGAAACAATACTGACATTAATACCCTCTAAAGCTTTTCTGCTGAAGAATAGTAAAAGATCTCCAATTTCTAAAATTGTATGACAATTATTTACATATACTCCCCAACAATGATTTCTCTGTTTGTGATTTTTTAAACTTGTGTGATAGATTTCAAGAGAATTAGTTTAAGATGTATGGCGTAATAACCTGAAAGTCCACTGGAATTTTCCAGAAAGTGAGTGCAATCTTATTTTTGAAGTTTCTTTCTAAGAGCATAATGCTAGGGCAGCTTTCTTTTTTTCCAACATTGCTTCCCTCTGCTGTCTTGATTGGCATGAATTTGCGATCTGCATTCCTGTGAGTTCACTTTATAATAATAATAATAATAATAATAATAATAATAATAATAATAATAATAATAATAATAATAATAATTGCTTACACTTATATAGCGCTTTTCTGGACACTCCACTCAAAGCGCTTTACAGGTAATGGGGACTCTCCTCCACCATCACCAGTGTGCAGCCCCACCAGGATGATGCGACGGCAGCCATAGTGCACCAGAAGGCTCACCACACATCAGCTATTAGTGGGGAGGAGAACAGAGTAAATGAAGTCACTTTATAGATTTAAAGACACTTTTATACAAAGAGAACTGCACTTGCATTTGATCCAGATGCAAAGGAAACAAATAACAGTAGCATGAACCAAAAAGAAACCCACGGAAAACAGTCAGCTCAGTGTTCATTAAGTGCTGGGAGGTTGCACAGTGCTTAGGAGCTTCAATTCTCCTTGACAGACAGGAAGTAGTAACATAAGAACATATTCAGTAAGTGAGGGTCAGTCACAGGGCTCTGAGGTCAGGTATATCCTGAGACGAACAGTAAGTGTGGGTCAGTCACGGGGCTGTGAGGTCAGGTATTGTTGTGGGTGAGTTGTTATGAACCCTGTGCAGGTCTCTAAGAGAGTCCGATGGCTTAGGAGTCAGAGAAGGGTGAGGCAGCAGAGTGGTCAGTAGTTCCAGGCTAGGTCGAATTCGGGTTGAGAGATAATTCCAAAAAGGGGTAAGATGAATGGGTAGTTAAAAGGTCCAAATCTAGATGGGTCTTCGTGTCGGTGGTCAGAGGTTTGAGGACGATGCAAGCTCAGGAGGCGGATAGATTCCGAATACCGAGTGAGGACTAGGAGTGAAAGGAGGGTTTAAATAGTGAAGGAAGAGGAGATAGAATAATGAGGATTAACCGATGGCGGCTGTGCTCGTAAGAGTTATATCCTGAGGAGTTGACTCTTCAGATGACAAACAAGTCCACAGTTCTCACTGTGGCAGTCGGCTCATTCCACCACTGGGGAACAGCACAGAGAACAGCCGGGACTGGAATCTACGGTCTCCCAGCTTTAGCACTGCTAATCAGCCTGAGGAAGCAGCTTTCAGTGTCCTAGCATGAACTCAGGGCCTGACAGTAGTCTGAGGAAGGCCACTGGATGCCCTGTAGGCCAGTACCAAGTTTTTGAATCTGATGTGGGCAGGGACTGGAAGCCAATGTAGAGCGGTGGGGAGGGAACACTATCCGAGTGTTCGTGGAGGTTGAAGTTTAGGCAGGATGGATGAGACTGAGCAGGTTGTCATGTCAGAAAGGTCCATCCATGAGAGGACAAAAGAGCATGGAGACTACACAGGGCAGTAATTACAGAATAGAAACTGCAGTTTGGACTAAATTCCATGAAGATTAAAAACACCTAGACTTCTGTGGATTTTTGTGTTGAAACAGGTATTACGGAATAACACTTACTGGAGCACTAGACTTCATTATATGTTCACTTACCCTGGAAACACGTGAACTACTGTAGGCGACTGTGCAACACAAAATATTTTTAATCAGTACGTTCAAATGTGAATGTTTTTTGTCAAACTTTCTCATCTTCCCAGCCTTGCCCATCTGTTATTTAGTGCACTTATTTTTTACTTAATTACATATTAATTTCTACAATTCCATTCTACTAAGGTTTCAATGTAGTAATCCAGAAGTTCTGGTTTGTCATAATTTTAAAGTACCTCAGATCCTGTTTATTATTATTTATTGTTATTAATATTCCAGTTTATTACTTTCAGTGTTAAAATGTATTGTTACTGTAAAATATGTTTTTGTTTGTGACATGTATTATGTTTTCTTCAAAGTTTCTAGTTACAGTATATAAGTCATTTAATTGTTCTAAATAGTAATATAAGGTTGTGTAGGGAGCTGATTATAGTGTATGCGCAAACTGTGATCTGGAGGGGCCCCTTTCCAAGATCTTGCCTAGGGTCCCCAAAAGGCTAGGCCCAGCCCTTGCAGAAGGTTTAACCATTTCAAGTGCCCTGCAGTCTTTGGCCCTTCAAAGACACAACAGCACTCTCTACAGGAGAGTCTTGAACCCACAACCTGCCACTCATGAGCCCAACACCCCACCCACAATGCAGTGCTGCTCCAACAAGACCATCGGAGTCTGCTAAACACTCAAAGAAATTACTTTCCCTCTTAACGGACACTATTTGCTATGTGCTAGAAATTGAGCCTCTGGAGACCCAAGAGAAGAGCCACACCTCCTTCAGCAATACAGCGGCCGCAGAATTACAGGATTACAGACTTACACTGCTGGAACCTGATTTTCACGTTTCGATTCGAGGGCAGGGCATGACTAAAGCTTACCTAACCATTCAGCAGGCGAGCCCAAATGAGCCCTGAGTCATCCTTCACACAATCACCACCTTCAAGCACAGAGCAGAAACAACAGGCCTGCATTCAGCAAAGATTCATGCTTCACTTAAGACTCATTAGAAAAAGGGTCACACGGGTAGAAGCAAAACTGATGTAGAATCAGTGCCAGATATTTAAGAGAGATGTGCATCACCAGTTTCTCATTTCCATTTGCTTTTAAATTGAGAGAAACATATAATGATTATAGTTCAGGTGGGTAGCTGCGTCAGCATGCGTAGGCTGCAAGGGAACAAGCAATAGGTTTATTCCATGCTGAAAAAAAGAAGAAAGAGAACACAACGTTTCGGCCGAGGAGCCTTCTTCAGGTGTGAGAGAGACAGGGCAGTAGGCAAAGGTAAAGTAGCGGGAGAACAAAGGTTGGGAGGGAGGAGGAGTGAGAGGCGGGAGCAGGGGACAGAAAGAGAGGCCAATCAAGAGGTGTGAAGTCAGAATGGGTGCAGAGAGGTGTGAAATGAAACTTCCAATGAACGGAGAAAATTTAAAAGAACAGTAGTCTGTCGTTAAGAGAAGGGAGAATGTGTGATCCTAACTGCAGAATAATTTTGGTTTCGGTGGTCTTTCTGATGTATGAGTTCGGAAAACCATCTTTGAGAACACAGACGGAGAGATAAGAGTGGTCGTGGCCGTCAGAGGTGAAATGAGAAACAGTGGGCTTGGAGAGATCTTTAATCTTCACAGCCCTGACGGTTCTCTGAAGCGGTCTCCGAGTCTCCTTCCTGTTTCTCCAATGTAGATGGCTGGGCATTTACTGCAAGAGATACAGTAAATAATGTTGCTGGAGGTACAAGATGTTGTCTGGCTGATCTGGAATTGTCCTGAGGGGCCTTGATGTTTTGTCTTGATGTCTTGAAAGAAACCAGGGCATGGGCTTACACAACTAAATTGTTCCTTACTCCCACAACCCTTTGGATAAAGACCTCATTTATATAAAAACATCTATTCCCGTGTGTATTAGAAAACATCAAACTGAAAAATGCAGGTCTTCTAGCATGAGTTAAAGCAGTCCAGTGACTCAAACTGCCAGAACAGATTGGGCACTGGACTAGGGAGAGAGCTGAGCATACTCTTGGCATCTGATCTGGGTGCTGGCACAGTGTGTAAAATTACTCTCTGTCCTGGGAACTTCACTTTAACATTCTCTTATTCTGCTTCCCGAAAGACAAAAAAAGGACCTGCAAGAAATCTGAAAACAATATCCTGCTGGACCTTGGAACCACAATTCCTACAAATACTCACAAAGCAATTTCCAAAACAACAGCAAACAGTGAACCTGGAACAGAGAAAACCATTCTTTTCAGTACACATTTAAGAAGGAGGCTTGTGTACTTTTGTGAAAAATTCCATCACTTTCTATAACCAGCTTCTATTCTCTGTCATAACCATGGACAGGGTAGTACACAGTCCTCTGAAATTGTAATAACTTTTAAAAAAGGATGATGAATCTGACAAAATGAAAACAGGACAACCTTTCCTATCTTAAGACAATTTATTGAGAAAATACTGATAAGGCATTACCCATTTCATTAAATGATATTTGACTGTATCAAACTGTATCAGAAACACATTGGTGCTGATCTTTTGATCCTATCCTAAGTCTGTCAGTTACAAGTCTTGTGTAAAGCTTATTCCATTCTAAATATCCTAAAGTACAAATCCTTATTCATACTTTGTTTAATGAATTCCAACTACTGCAGGTAGTACAGATACAGATTTTCCAATTTAAAAAGAGGTTCAACTTCTCATGTTTTCCTATAGCTAAAACCTCAGCTGTTGATTCTCTGTCTCGTGTTTGTGTGTATTTTTCTGTGTTTTTCTTCATATTGTTTGCTACTGTGAAACAAATTGCCCCCTTGGGTTAATAAAGACCCTCTCCCTCTATTAGTAATCACTCTGAGCCCAGGTCGGACTCAGAGTGAGGATATAACAGAGAATCTCTCAGTAAGAAACACAAGCAGGACTGGAAAAACACAATAAGAGAGCAAGATCTTTTGGTAATAAACACACACAACAGAACACACAGTGAGACAGTTAGGAGATAAAAGAGAACCCCTCGGTAATAAACACACACAATAGGTCAGTAGGCAGGGTTAGAAAGAGAGGCGAGATAACAAAATCTCTGAAGAATACACACAAAAAGGAAACGAAACACAGAGAGAGAGGGGAGGTCATCTCTGTAATAAACACAATAGAATAGAAATCACAGAAGAGATAAAAGTGGCGACAGAATAAGTACACTAAAGACAGCCTGTGCTGCTACTCATGTACGTGACTTGTTCTAAGACCTGATAATCTTTTGTGTGTGAATGCCAGTAACACTTTGTGTGACACCAAACACCACTACTGGCACACCTAAGGAGGCCCGACCTGCTTGGCGAGGTGTAAATTGAAAAATAAACCTGTCTTTGGTATTGCATAACACATTAGTGATGTCAAGCAGCACCACAGCTCTATGCTGGAGGAATATATTTCCAATGTGGCATATTGCCCCCTGGTGATGTCTTTTGGAATTGCACCTTTTGATTAGTTGCAGTAGTGTACGGTATAGAGTACCCGCAGATAAGCTTAGAATTCTTTATTGCTGCTGTACGTACAAAGCCTGTTATATATCTTAGAATTAAGTGTTGTTTTCTTTGTGTGCCTGGACCAAACAGACTGTTGCCTGTCACTGCAATGTAGCAAAGAGACCCCTCTCTGTGAAATCAGCCATAAGTTGACCTGGTGGTCTGTGCCTGTGAGCAAGTGAGGAAGATGAGCTTGTCTTCTGGATATGCATCTTTCCAGTGTCAATACTCTTTTGGATGATGGATGTCCACTGGTGGAGCCTGGATGTCTAGCACGCTGGCCACAGACATCCGAGCATAATCTCAAACGTCACAGGCCATGGTCAATTATCCAGTAAGAAGACCACCTGGCAACCTCTTGACCAACCACCAGCCCTATTTTCCCCAGTTAAAATGTCACCTCTCACTGTGCTCCTCCTCTCTGCTGAACAAACTTGGCCTGACTGACAACAGAGCCACGTACCTGCCACACTTGCTGTCTAAACTCTGGAACATATTTTTCCCCAGAGTTAGACATTGAGCCCATATGTAAAAACAGAATTCTGCCCAAGGTCTAGCCTAAAGCAGAACCTTGACACCAGTTACTGTAGCTACCATCTTGTGTTCACTAGCTCACCAGACCAATATGGTTGGACTTTTTGCTGTCACGCCTGAACAGAGCATTATTCAGCAGTAGCCTCTACGCAGGGAGCAAAGCGACTTTCTCTCTTTTTCTGTGACTTGCCTCGACTGAGCAGGCACCACCCTGTGCACACACTTTGTCCCAACTTTGGCAAATAGGAAAGAGGGAGATGTGCATGATCTGATCAACACAGGCAAGCGCGACAGATAACAGAAAAATAATTTAATTACTTGGTAAAAATACACCAAGCATCTCTGTGTGCTTCGCTACCATGCACGTGAAATAAAGACGGACTGACTGTCTTTAAAGGGGAAGCGGGAAACATTTCTCCAACACAATTATATTTCCCATTGTATTTCCAGTTCCAACAGATACAAATCTTAACACAACTTTTAAAAATAGAAACTATGAACCCTACAGTACTTCACACCTGCATGTCAAGATTACGGTATGCCCAGTGGATGTTTTGTTTGGATTACACTATGAATGAGTCTCTGAGGCCTCCCATCCAAAAAAAATTCAACATTTGTTTGGATGAGAGAAACGGATATCTTTTGATAAGTCGTGTACTGATTGTAAAGAATCTGATTTTGACAAATCTTAAAGAGCAAATTTTCCTTAAAGAATTTAAAATCTATCTGCCTGACTATGTTAAAGTTTTTTTTCATTGAACTGTTCAGACACCTACAGAGATGCCCGATCTAAATTTAAGGTCTGCTTTTTTTAGGGTTTTGTTATGCGAAATGTTTTTGCACTTGTTACACTCCGAGATCCTGACTGACTTGACTTTATATTTGCCCCATTCAGCTGAAACAGAAAAAGAAGACGTAGTTTCTGTAGTTAATCTTTGTGGAATTCGGTTTATTATAATATTTGTTTATTATTATTGTTGATAATTTGATTTATTGATTAATTGATTAATTGATTGATATAAATAAATTTTATAATAAAACCACTAACATCAACACAGGTGCTGCTGCTGTTCACAGCCTCTCACTAATTTAAAATGTCCTGAACTTTGAATTTTTAACATTTGAATGTTAAAAATTCACATTTGCTCATTCATATTTTACATTTATTTATTGAACATGTTGTGATATATGAACATAAAATGTAATTATAATATAGATAATATTTACTACTTTTTTTTTATTAAATGAGTCTCTTTGTATTTAAAAAAACATGTGCATTGAGAGGGAATCAAACACTGACCTCCAGGTTAATAGGCAAACACCAACCGTAGATCCATCTTGAGACATGAGGAGGCTAAAATTCCCTGGAAAGGGGAGAACACAAACAGACCCTGGGTTCAGAACACAGGAGCTGTCAGGGATGAGGCCTAAGACAGGTATAGGGTATCCTGCTGCTAGGCGGGCCTCATGACTTCTGTACCCTAATGTTGAGCCCTGAGCCCTGGTGGAGCTAAGAATAAATAGGGGGAGACACAACAAGGCGCACCTGGAACACATATAAACGATCACAGGGAACTACTGACAGAAGTAAAATGGCGCACCCTCTAGGGGAGGGATGTTGACTATAACAGAAACATTTAGACATGTTCCTCTCTACTACATTGCTGTTGATACTGTTACAATAGACGATGGGACACGGATTCTGTGGGGAAACGGATTCTGATCTGGAAATTGACGGCTTTGGAGAACCTGTGCATCGGGATGCCGAAGGCTCAAGGCTGAGGTGTTTGTTTGTAAATCAGTAAGAGAATGTGTTTGTAAGCCTGACATCGAACTTTTCTCAGTTTCATTACGGCCATTTTACCTTCCTCGAGAGTCTCTTCAAATTGTTGTAACTGAAGTCTATATGCACCTGAAAGCCAATGCAATCAGGGCAGCAGAGCGAATTGAACAGACTGTTCAACACGTTCAAAACAACTTCCCCGATGCTCCTAATTTCATCATGGGAGCTTTCGACCACTGCTCCCTGAAGAAATCACTTACCAATTTCCATCAATATGTTTCCTGCCCTACAAGGCATTATAGGACATTGGACCTGTGTTATGGTCTGGTATGTCTGGTATGGTCTGTGTTATGTTATGGTATTTTATGGTTAATGATTCATTGTTGATTTTGTTCTACCGGTCCTTCCTTGGATCTGGTCTAACTTTCACCCTGATCTGCTGGTTTGGCAACCTGAACCTGAGATGCAAGAATAAACTGGGCAGCCTTGTGTGAAATATGTCAGAAGGTCATTGGTGCTGTGTCCCGATCGTAACCCCTCCTCTTAAGGGCGCTCCAGCCCTTCCTCGTTTGTATCATTCCTGGCACCTGTTCCTTGTTTCTCCCCTGTTCAGTTTGCCTTTATAAGCCAGGCGCTCACCTTACTCGTGGCTCTGCATCTGATCCCCGCATCCTGCGAGCCCGGGACCTGGTTGCGCCTGGCTCCGTTATGTTTTTAACTTCCTGCTCCTGTCCGTGTTCCCCCTGCCGGTCCCGACCCGGCACCTGATTTTAATCTCCTGTTTGGACGGATTTCCCAGCCTTGGACCTTTTGCTTTCGCTTTTGGATTCCCCCTTTTGGATTTATTCTGGACTGTTTGCCTCAGCCACACCTCCCCGGATCACCAGCACCGTATGGACACGCCCCCCTGTTCATCCCTGTTCCTGCATGACTTTTCCCTACTGTATTCCTTCCTCACTATTCTGGATTATGTTGTCCGCATAGGGTCCAGATAGAACTGTTCGTTACATGCTGATCTTCCAACCCTCTCCTCCGTCTATCATACACTTGTTTTGCGTAAAGCAAAATCCATCTGCGATGATCCATCACACCCCTTGTTTAATAACTTCAAGTTACTCCCATCAGAACGCAGATACCAACTCTCCAACTCCAAAACCAACAGATTCAAGTCCTCGTTCATACCTGTAGCCATATTGTTTCTTAACTCTTGACCTTGACTTTTGAAATATGAATGTATATTGCTGTTCCTGTTGGGTTTTTTTTATTCTGTCTGTCTGCACACCAGTACTGCTGCTGTAAAACAACTTGTCCCCACTCCCCCTTCACCGGGTTAATAAATACACTCTCCCTCAATGAAACACCCATAGTTTGTAATGTAGGGTGCTGTGGCAAAAGCACACTTTGATAAAGTACAAATACATGTATTTCCCACAACCTGTATTGTAGTGGCTTTAAAACTATACAGCATTGTGCTGTATGCATGTGGCACATCTTTGTTCAAGTTTTAAAACTACAGTATGGAAAACACGAGTGCTTAGAAAACACAGGAAACAAACATTGACAAGAGAGGGAATGCTACTGAAAATTCCAGCTCTATCTCCCAGGTATAACTGTCTATTCTACATAACAAACACAGCAGGGTGTAACTCACCTAGCCTTGGTGACAAATAAAATGTTTGTTAAAGAAGGACGGAGCTGCGTTAAGCAGAGTACACATACACTTTTTTTTACTGCGATAACGAGTGCAAGTATTCATAGAAAAGATTAAAACATTATAGCTTTTTATAAAGTTTATAAGCTTAATATAGTCAGAACGAGCATGTCAAAACATTTCCAAAATAACCATAGTACATGACCGAGTGAAAGTTTAAACTACAACTACAAGCCATATACAGTGTGTATAATATATTTATGTTCCTAAATTAATATTGTTTTTGACGTTCTGAGATGTCATGCTTCTGTTATTTTTATGCTCAACTACAAAATTTTCCCTTTAGTTGTAAAATTCCATATTAATATTCCATATTAAGCAGATTTTAACATGCAGAGTAGAGAGATTAAATAAAGCTAGCGTTTCACTAACAGCTAATGCACCACAAGTGCCACCTGTGGATCTCGATCATTTTGGCCAACAAATTACGTATTGTGGTAGCCTGTAGCTCAAATCCCGCAGTACAGGTTTTTCCCCTCCATTTTAAATGGCTACATCTGTACTATGCTGTGTTTGGGTTAGTTGAAACACTGTTTTTAAGCCAATTGTATCTTGCATAACCACAAAGCTTTCTGACACATGTTGATTGTATTACTTACTGTAGGTACTTTACTGCAAACTTCAAGAAGGAATTGAAGTTGAATTATACACCAGGATATTGTTGACTGTCCCATCTCAGCCCATGGACTCTGTAAGTCTTTCATCATCCCTGTGGCATCTCTTTCTTGTTTCCTCCTTGACAAGCTGCTAAATTTAGAGGGAGACCCTGGTCTTGACAGTGTCTGGGCTGTACAATATTTTTTCCACTTCTTAATGATTGTCTTTACAGTGCTGAAAGGTATATTTGGTGTTTGAGTTTTTTATAACTTTTCTCCATGCTCCTTGGTCTTCATGGTTGAATGCTTGACTGAAATTCACTATCTGAAGGAGAGTCCTCACAGATACAGTTGGATTTATTCTGAAATTAGGGTAAAAAAACTATCAATGCACACATATAGGTAGTGTGTAATTAATGCCTGCAATTGTGTGCAATAAAACGAATACATTTGTGCACCAAATTAATTTAGGTTTCCCAAAACCAGGGGTTGTACTGATTTTACAATCCTGACATTTGCATTTTCCATTCATGTTATTTACTTCGTTTTGTTTTGAATGTGTGGAGTAGGATTATATGATTTAGATCAGGTGTATAATAACTATATGAATTAATATATGGGAAATATCAGCTTCTATTTCAAAGTATCATGTCTGCAAGTTTTACTTACTAAACCAAGCTAACTAAACCAAAAGTGAAACCTAGGTTTCAGTACATCAGCTGCATTTCTTCTTACAGTTAAGACAGGACATCTAATACACCAAATAGTCACACCCCAGGAAGTCCTGATGAATAAGAATGCTGAAATCACCTTCAGCATGACACTCATACACCAAGAGACAGCAAATAACAAAACGACTGTCCCTTTCTGCAGAAAGTGCCGCCATTTTTGTCAACTACACTTATAATATTTTTAGAAAACTATTTTTCTTCATCGCTTCATTATAGCTAAAGACTCACTTTTCCTGCTTAGAGATTTTTTTTTAACTTTCTGGAGACCACCTGTAGCATGGCTCTGAATGCAGCCATGTTCCTCCTGCTGGCAGCCTGGATACGTCTGTCCCTGTGCTCAGGGATCCAGAAGTGTAGGGAAGTCGAGAAGGAGATCAAGGTCCTGGAGGCTCTTCCAGGTGGAGGATGGGACAACATTCGCAACCTGGACATGGGCCGGGTGATGGATCTCAGCTACTCCCTCTGCCAGACCACTGAGGACGGGTACCTGCTCCCAGATGAGGTCTTCATTATCCCCCAGAAGGAAAGCCGGGTGGAGCACAACTCGGAGATCATTGGGAACTGGCAGGACTACAGGAGCACGGAGGCAAGCTCCATCAATGCTGACGTGTCTTTCAAAAAGTTCCTCAACAGCAAGTTCTCCATCGAGAACAGGAGGGTGAAGACACATCAGGTGAAGGAGCAGTCAGTCACCAGCCGGCTGGAGGTAAAAGGATCCATCACTGAGAGACAGAGGCAGGGAGAGAGATAAGCACACAGAGAAGAGAGAAACAGGGACAGAGACAAGCACACAGAGCAGATAGAGACAGGGATAGAGACAAGCACACAGAGAAGAGAGAGACAGGGAGAGAGACAAGCACACAGGAGAAAAATATGGGAGAGAGACAAGCACACAGAGAAGAGAGAGACAGGGAGAGAAACAAGTACAAAGGAGAGAAATATGGGAGAGAGACAAGCACATAGAGAAGAGAGAGAGAAACATAAAGACAAAAAATGTGAAAGTTGAGGACACAGTTAAGAGACAGAGAAACACAGATAGATTAAATACGTGAGACATCCACAGAGTTAAGACACAAACATGTAATCAGTCAAAGAGTGAGACAGTCACAGTTAAGAGAGAGTAAAACATACAGAGACAGTTAATGTATATAGACAAGGTCAAAAGTGACAGAAGACAGGATAAGTGTCAGATAACAATACAGAGACAATGAGAGAGTCAAGGTCTCAGTAAAGACAAATAAATAGAGAGAGACAATGAGTGAGGCAATAACACAGTGTAGGACAGATTGAATATCTGTGACAAAAAGAGAAGAAGTAGACACTGAGGACTCTCATGTATACATGGATGTTTTTCATAGCCGTAATTAATACAATCTTTCCATCTCTTATATCAGGTCATATTTTAAAAAAAAAACATGTATTAATTCTAGACTCAGATGAAGCAAATTGGCTTTATTATTATGTCAACATTGCTACAATTTTATACAGAAGCCTTAAAATGTTACTATACACGTTTTCATACAGCATAACAATAAATTACCTTTCAGCATACAATGAAGCTTCTTTCAGAATCTGGGGAAATGTGCAGTTGATTAATTGCTGCAATTGCAATTTATGTGTTTATTTGTTGCATAGTTTACATTCACTGCCACAAAGTGACTCTTTATTGGAAACATTATGCAACAAAATGTTTTCTTATATATCTAAGACTATGTTTACAGTACTGAGAAAATAGGTTCGTCTGTATTATTGTGCATTTTAGACCTAAAATGTAATTAGATCTGCATGAATATCTTAATAAAGGATTAATATACTGTTACAAACTGGGGGTTATGAAACTGATGAAAATCAGGATTTGACCAAGCGGTTTAGTCAATCAGTGAAATAATTATTCATAACCCCGGACTTGTAAGTGATTTCTAATGATATACCCGAGCGGCTGGTATAATTAGAGGCACGTGGATTCTTTATTATCTGGCACAGCTTTGTTGATAGGAGTAATAATCCAGGCACACTTGGCTAAAACAAATATTTCTTACAATAAACGACACTGTCACGAGAGCCGGGTCACACTCCCCTGAAATGCATTGTTAAAGACATAATGCGTGACGGTCTAATCCGGAAGTGTCTGGAGAATGACTTCTGGGAAGGCACAGCGAGGTAAGGTCGGGATGACAGACAGGGGGCAGTGACTGAGGTGATCCTCAGTATGGGGGGAGTGCAGGCAAACGAGTCCAAAAGGAAGTCCAAAGGGGTAGTAAGGTGCACTCCAAAATCCAGATGCCGGGAGATCCATCCTAGACAATCAAAAACGGGAACAGGGAACTGGGACCAGGAACATGAAAGGTTAAAACGATGACAGGGCAAGGTGCTCCGAGCCCTGGACTCAGAGGTCAGGACGCCGTGATAAAGCCTATGCCCTCGGGCTTCTCCTGAGCCCAGTGATAGGTGGCTTTTTGGGCATCTGTCTTCCAAAGCTGAGCCCGGAACAACGGAGACACCGGGCTTAAATAAGGGAAAAGGGAATGAAACACAGATTAAACTAATTAAACTAAGAACAATACGGGAAGTAGGAGGTCTCACCTGGTGCTAGCTTCAAGTCCCAACTCCTCTGGACTCCTCTATCTTCTCCCTGCTCTCCTTGCTTCTTCCTCCTGCTTCTCCTCTCTCCCTCATGCTCTAAAGGTGAACATATACTGTGTCTTTCTGCCCTGCTCCTTTGCAGTCATTAATCCACAACTTGCCTAGGTATACAAAGATAAACTTTACTATTGTTTCTGCTCAAGGGACACCCAGACCTCAGCAGTCCTCTCTACTTTGAAGTTAGAAGTTTTTACTCTTCCCAGTGTCACAAACTTTATCTTAAATCTTAAGAGAGACTTCTCAAGTCACCCACAGCTGTAACAATACGATATCCTGATTAAACTATATAGCAGAATTACAAAATATACATTGGTATTATTTAATTATCAAAACGATTCAACAGTAAATATCCTCATGTATAATAATCAGGTAAATGAAACCTAAGATTCTGTACCTAGTGGCACCTTGTTAAGCAGCAGTGACTTCAACTAGACATTTCCTGTAACTGCTTACTCTCTCACATTGGCTTTTAGGAATTTTGGCATTTTGTTCCTCACAGGATTGCTTCACGTTGGTGACAGTTAAAGATTTCCTTGCACAGCAGCTCAATGCCATAATAGTTCAATGGGGTTGAGGTCTGGATTTCGATTTTGACTCCTTGGAAATCTGCATGTATGTTTAGTCTGTACTTTCAGCTAAGCCTCAGCCAGTGTATGGATGACCTGACATTTTTCTCCCGAATTTGCTGATTTAATGCTGAACTCATGGTTCTGTCTGTCTAGGTCCTGAGGCAGTAAAGCAGACCCAATTCATGATAGTTCCACTGTAATGCTTGATAGAGAGGCTGGGTTCTTCTGTTGGAAAGCATTGGGAAGTCATAGTTCTACGATTACAGACTGATGTATACATACACTTATTTCACATACATTCTGAGTTAGTAATTGTTTTCTTTCTGTAGATATTCATATACATTATAATGGCATTGCACAGTTACTGTAGGTCAGGGAGTAACTGATTTTTTGATGCAGCAGAAATAAAAATATTCAGTTTCCACTATTTCTCTCTGTCTTTTCTTCTTCAGTTTCGTCACTTTCTGTACACCATCAAAGCTCATCCTAGCTTTGCCCTGGACTCACGGTTCAAGAGGCAGGTAATGGAAATCGCGGATGCCCTGGAGAACAATGAGACTAGGAACGCAGAATTCTTGTCCGAGATGCTGGTCCTGGAGTACGGAACGCATGTCGTGACCTCAGTGGACGTGGGGGCCAGCCTGATCCATGAAGACTACCTCAAGAGCACCTTTGTCTTGGACACCAAGGTCTCTCAGAAGACTATCACCTTTTCCGCCCAGATCAGCTTCCTAAAGCTCTTCGATAATATCAGCCTGTCTTGGAAGAAGGTGGCTGAGACCACTGAATCCAAAATGTACGAGGGGAACATCACCTACTCTTTCACGGAGAGTCACGGCGGAGTGCCCTTCTACCCAGGCTTGTCTCTACAGCAGTGGGAGCAAAGTGTGGCCCAGAACCTGGTGGCCATCGACCGCTCCGGACTACCCCTGCCATTCCTCCTCAACAGCAACACCCTGCCTGACCTGTCTGTGGCCACTGTCCAACGTCTGGCCCTGTCTGTGTTCAGTGCCATCGAGCGCTACTATACCATCAACACCCTCCCAGGATGTGTTGACCCCAACTCCCCAAACTTCAGCTTCCAGGCCAACGTAGACGACGGCTCCTGCAATGACACGGTGGCTATTCTCAGTTTCGGAGGAGTGTTCCAGCGCTGTACCGCCCTAACCCAGGATGGGGGCACCCTTTGCCCAGGCCTGGACCAGAAAAACCCCAAGACAGACTCCTTCTCCTGCCAGGCATTCTACAACACGACCCTCCTGCGCTCCGAGAACAAGGAACAAGGATACACTGTCTACGAGTGCCATCGGGAGTGCAAATCATGCTGGCTGGTCTTAACCTGCTGTAAAGACATCTGCAACAATGTCTACTACGTGCGGAAGGCAAACGTCGCCACATACTGGTGTTCTGCCAAAGGCAAGGTCCAAGAGTCCTCTGTAGTCCTTTTTGGGGGTCTGTACAGTGATACCCTGAAGAATCCCATCACCAAATCGTTCGGCTGCCCCAGAGGCTTCCTCTCCTTCGCCCTGCTCTCTGATGGGCTAAAGATCTGTCTGAGCAGCGATTATCAAGTGGGTACCCACTACTCTATGCTCTTCGGCGGTTTTTTTAGCTGTGAGGCAGGGAATCCCCTGGCCAACGGCCAGCAGAAATGCCCCCCGGGGTTCGCCCAGCACTCGATGTCGGTGAGCGACGGCTGCCAGGTGATGTACTGCGTCAGGGCGGGGGTCTTCAATGACGCGGAGCTCCCTCCCGCTCGCCTGCCCCCCTTCACCCGGCCCCCCCTTTTCGGCAACGATACAGTCCTCGAGGACAGGTCTGCAGGGCGACTGAGCTGGAGGATGGGAACCCAGGGGGATGTCCAGTGGGTGATGGAGGAGCCGCAGTCACCCCATGCCTCGGCTCAGAGGGTGGGGTTGGGCAGTGTGGGGAGGCTCGCCATCGCAGCGGTGGTGTTCCTGTCCCTGTTCCTGACCCTGACCACTGTGTAGCAGGACAGGGGAGGGCAGAGCAGACAGGGAGGAGAGAGGAGAATATTCCCCAGCCGAGTAACATCACATCCCTCACACACACAACACACAATAGGACATGAAGTACAGAATAAAGGTGGTGGTTATTCATCTGGGGTTTGTATTCTTGCATTCTAAATAAGTAAGAAAGCATTGCTTATTAAGAACTATGAATTACTAGCTTATATTAATTTTGGAGGAATATTCTTCTCTACTTATACTTTTGGTGACATGAAAATGTGCACCATTGAAGTGAGTTCCTATATGGGAATACCTCTCAATATTATAGTACTTATATTTTCCCTTTACATTAATTTAATTTTCTTTTTAACATTTTCCTCCATTATTATTGGTTTCTGTGAGACTTAAAGCACAAACTGTTAGACCTTTCTGTTTTAAAATCATTATTATGGTTTGGGAGAGTGTTTGGGTTGAAATTTCTCATTTCTGGCTATTATACGTATCACAGTGTTCTAATCGATGATGTAATGTCAGACTGCTCCACTTAATAAATGACAAAAAGAATAACTGTGGATGGCGATTGGCTCCTATTTGAAATAAAACAGTTGTGGTTCTGGAAATGTCAGTGTGTTTGGAGGCTATTCTTTTCAGATCAGTGGTAAACACTCCTTTCTCCTTTAGACAGCCCTTGTTCTATCGCTCTGCTGTCTCCCATCAACCTATAAGTGGATTTAATAGCTTCTCCCCGTTGTCTTACTGGGATTTTGGCTGTGGGAGTTTTAATGTTCTTCTCCTGCTTCTGACATTCTGCTGGTTTTAGTTTTCATGTTTTATTTACCTGTATACTTCTATTTCCTTCTTTTTTGCCATTACGAAATCTCTGTATTCACTTATCTTACTGCAGTTGTATTATTGTTTTCTATTTTTCTTCAATACGTATGATGTCTCTGATTTCTTTTCTAGAATTGATTACTCCAACGCCCTACTAGCTGGTATGTCTACTGTAAGTTAAAGAAACTACAGTAATCCGGGAAGTCAGAATCCTGATCAGATCACATTCAAGTGATCCCTTACGTACTTTCCTGGAGTTCTTGCACTTGCTTCCTATCAGGTTTCATTCAACTTTAAAATCTGCATGCTCACCTATAAGGCTCTGCATGACTTGGCAGCTCAGTACTTATCTGAGTTACTATTGTCCTGCTCCCCAACTTGCAACATTTCTACATCTGACTCTGGTCTCCTATCTGTCCCCCAAGCCTGTCTACACTCTGGGTGACAGGGCCTTCTGCATTGTCCCAAAGCTCTGGAGTTCTCTCCCTAAGGATATCAGAGTGTCAACTACCTTGAACACTGTCAAATCCAGACTCAAAACCTGCTGCTTAAGAAAGGCTCTGATTTAACTAGTATTTCCCTCTGCCCCTTGCATCATCTACTGCATTCTGAACCCTATTTGTAATTGTACTAATGTTATTAGCTCTTTTTCGTGTTAATTTGTTTTGTCTTATTATTCTAAAGTGCTTTAAGAAGCTACTTTCAATGCTCCTTTTGCAATAAAAAATGTAAAACAAGGTTAATTATAATTTTGTATTCCTGAGTCTTGAGTATGCAGCCTCTTTGTCCTTCTACTTTATAAAGAAACCTACTGAATTGCCTGTTAAAGACCTTCCTTGATCCATTCATTTGGCAGAACTCTTGTCCTGTAGAAATACAATTATTAGTTGCACCTAAAAGTTCATCACAATGACATCCGAGCCATTTTTACCCTAAGGAAATTTATCTACCAGTATGTTCTTGGACTTTGGGAGGAAACCAGACATCCCTGGTTTAGAATTGATCCCAGAGACAGCAATGATAACCACGGTGCCTCCAAGAATCAACTTACATATCAATTCACATACCACTGTGTCACAAAGGACTCCATTAAATGTGTCAATTACAGATGTAGCCATTCAAAATGCACAGTGAAACCTGTACTGCGGGATTTGAGTTTCAGGCTACCATAGTACATGATTTGCTGGCCAAAATGATCAAGATCGACAGGTGGCACTTGTGGTGTATTAGTTGTTAGTGAAACGATTGCTTCATTTAATCTCTCTACTCTGCATGTTTAAATCCGCTTAATATGGAATATTAATATGATATTTTAAAGCTAAAGGGAAAACATGGTAGCTGAGCATAGAAATAATGGGAACTTAATGTCTCTGAACATCATAAAAAATATTAATTTAGGAATATAAATATATTATACAAACTTTTTATGGCTGGTAGTGGTAATTTAAACAAAAAATATACAAAATTTTTCCAGTTTCTTCATAAACATTTTATACATCAAAGTCGTTCACTCAATCATGTACTGTGGTTATTTTGGAAAAGGTTTGTAATGTTTGTTTTGACTATATTACGTTTCTATACTTCATAAAAAGCTATAATGTTTTAATCTTTTCTATGAAAACTCGTTATCGCAGTAAAAAACGGTATACTTTTTAAAACCCACTTAATAGGAAATATAATACGGAATTGCGTGTCTAAAGTTTGAGAAATAAAAGTTATTGAGAAATTGATAATATTAATTAAAGGATCTAAACATCAAATATTTAAAGGAACAAGTAATAGGTTTATTCCATGCTATGCAAACCTATGCATGACACAGCTACCCACCTGAACTAAAATATTCACATAGCTCTAAGTATTACCGTAGTTCACTTTCTTTGTAAACATCTGCATCAATTTGACTCATTCACTTGTGATTACTTTGAAAACATTTTGCTTCTCCTTTTCAGTTATAGTTTAAGCTTCCAAGTGGCGTGTTGGTACAATGGCTTTGGTGCTTGCCTTGCATTCTGGAAGCCCAAGTTTGATTCCCTTCTTTTAAAAAACTAAAATAGCAAATATTATGGACACACTGTATTGATTTCTTTGTTATTTCTAAATATCACAACGTGTTCAAAGTTATATTAATTATATTAACAACATGAATGGGCAAATGTGGATACTGTCAACAGTTCAACTGTTTAGTTTAGTTTAGTTCAAGTCAATTCAACATACTCTATTCATTCAGGCGGGGCAATTAAAGATAGGTCTTTACAACAAGCTTTAAAATAAAAATGTATATAATTATAATGAAAATCAAGAACAACAAAATGGTATTAAAAAGATTGCTGAAACTGAACTATAATAACATATCTGATCATTTCAAACAATATGAATTTATTAAGAACGGCTAAAAATGTCAAACTGATTGTATTTTGTTCAGGGATGATACAATGATATGAATGATATATATATATATTATGAATTATATTAATTTAAGTAAATATAATATATGTCTATTTCTCAAAATTTTACGATAGTCCACTTTCTTTGTAAACATCTGCATCAATTTGACTCATTCACTCATGATTACTTTGGAAACATATTGCTTGTCCTTTTCAGTTATAGCCTAAGCTTCCAAGTGGCGCGTTGGTACAATGGCTTCAGTGCTTGCTTCGCATTCTGGAAGCCTGTGTTTGATTCTTGATCAGGGCACAAGCTCTCCTTTAACAAATAAACATTCCTTCTTTTCAAAGTTAAATTATATTAACAACACAAATGGGCAAACATGAACACTGTCAACAGTGGGAGTAAAAACCAGTTCAACTGCTTTAATGCAAGTCAATTCAACATAACTTATTCAATCAAGTCCGGCAATTAAAGACAAGCCTTTACAACAAGCCTTAAAACTAAATTATATATATATTATAATTATAATTCGTAAATAACAAAACAGTATTTAAAAGACTACTGGAACTGAGCTATAATAATGTATCTGATAATAATTAACAATATTAATTTATTAAGACCAATTAATATTTCAAACTGCTTGTATTTTGAAATTGTATTTTATTGGGGTAATTTTCACAACCTTCTCTTTCTTGTTAAAATGCCTGTTTGTGAGACAGAGTGTTCCAGACCTCTCGTTACTTTATGAAACTCCTTCTGTATTTCCTGTTTTCACACAGATAAGAATAAACTACATATGTAAATCTTTTCACAGGCGGAAAGATGTCTTGTACTCAATAGCTCTTTCACCACAGTACTCATTATGTTACATTTGTAAGCATCAGTTGAAACATTCTGAAGTCTGTCAAAACTAAAAAATGTAACCAAATAGTGTAGGTGAAACTGCTACATGTCCTGGATCAAGTGGTTAGAAAATAGATAGACTGGTGGATTTACGCTTGCAAAAATGTTCCAAGTTTAATGTGATACAGAAGATAATAATATTAATAATGAATGACCTTAGATGAACTGTAAGCTGAAGAGTTATAGAGGTGACACATTGAGTCTTTTTTTTCACCTTTGAATTACCTTTTACGTATTCCATTGCAGCCACTTTATGTAACGCAGCTCCTTCCTTCTTTAACAAACATTTTATTTGTCACCAAGGCTAGGACTGTTACACCCCACTGTGTTTGTTATGTAGAATGCTGACGCAGCTACCTACCTACCTGATGTAGCTTTGGATCACTTTACAACCATTTTTATTTTCTTTGTGATGCAACTTTGAAGTGCATTGGCAAATTCAACCAATTGTGAATAAAACAATGTTGTCAATTGTAATTATTATGACGTTTACATAAACATTTTTATTAATTTGATATATTTATTTGAGAGTCACGATCGCTTAAGCATACTGTGGAGTATCAGATGTCAAGGAGACAGCCCACCACCACCCTGGACAGACTGACTCTGTTACGGGTAATTGTGGTGTCCATCGTGGCTTTCAGTTTAGAGCATTTTACTCTGCGCCCGACTTTGGAGCAGTTTGCGAAATGTCGCAAGGCAGATGTTTTATTTATAGTGGGTTTTAGTCTCTTAGCTTACTGGGGACATATCAGATGTTAAACTGAGAAAGGGAGACAGCCCCATGCCCCAGACAGACAAAGGTGATAAAAATCCATTCAAGAGGGTGCAGTGTGTTAACACAAACTCTACCAGAGCTTCTTGTGAGAGCAAGATGACTTTCTGCTCAAATTACATGAGAGCTACAGTACAGTCAGACAGATTTTAAATACTTTAAACAACACTAGCTGTTTGTCAAATTCACCTACTTAGCACAGTACACAACTTCTAAAAAGGTACCTTCTTCTCTCATGCAAACTCTTCAAAGGTTAAACTAATTACAAAGTAGGTATATTTTATAAAAGCAAGATTGCTCTGTTGAATATATAAAAAGAGTTTATTATTATACTGTAGCTTTTGAACATGACGTGCCTCTTGTAGGTTTGCACCCACATACAGAAAACCTAAAGGTAAGTTTTGTTAGCTGAAAATAAAAACTGTGGTATGACATAATACATACCTAATGAACACACAGTAGATGTTAGTGGTAGCTAAATATAAAAAAGTACGCAACAGTGTTCCACCTTCTTCATAAATATTTTATGCATCAAAGTCTTTAACTTGGTGACTTGCAGTGGGTTAAGATTTTAATGTGCTTGTTCTAACATTATAAGGTTTATATACTGTACTTCATAAAAAGTTAGAACATTTTATCCCTGTCTAAGAATATATAGTAAGAACACCACTTGCTGTAATTATAAAAAAAAAGTTGTACTGATTTAATACCACTTGATAGTAATATTAATATAGAATTGTGTAACTAAGGAGGTAAAATATCACAAGTGGATGTCGTACACCCCAAGTACACGCTGGATAAACGCACACTGCTCGATCCACCTACCTACACCCTTGCACGTTCACAAGCTACAGTATAATAATAAACTTTTTTATATATATCCAACTGAGCAATCTTCCTTTTATAAAATATACCTACTTTTTTAGTTTCATGTTTAATGTGCTGTAATAAAAAGTTTGAAATTAATAAAACTCTAAACAGTATACAACTTAAATTCTGTAATTGGAATAAGATTGTCCCTCAGCATTGACCAGGATTCAAAACCAGGCATTTTCTGGCAACAGCCCAAATGCTCCACATGCCACATTAAGCTTTCACTGCTCCACCTGGCGGTTTTACAAAGAACTGCAGTCCTATCTTTAAAAAACCTGCGGTATAATGCATCCCCTGTGCAGGATGAATGGCTGGATCTGTACATCATTCAATCAACACCATTCCTACTGTCAAGCATGCAGACGGAGGCCAACGTTAATATGCTTCTGATCAACAGGGAGTGGAAAGTCAAAACTGAAATAAACATAGATGGAGCCTAGTACTGCAGAGTCTTAGTGGCCTAAGAGTAAGGAAATTAGTCCTTGAGTGGTCCAGTAAATGAGTCCTTGAGTGGTCCAGTCAAAGTACTGACCTGAAATCTGTTGAGAATCTTTTTTAAAGAGTTGAATACCGCTGTCCATAGTTGATCCACAGGCAGCTTGAGTGAGCCTGAGCAAATCTTTTAGGAACAATGGGAAGAAATTGCACCACATTAGCATGCAAAGTTGGTAGAGACTCAAAAGTAATTGCTCTAATTGCTGCCACTAAATATTCACAGGCAGGTCTGAATACTTATGCAATCAACATATTTCAGTATTTCAGTTTTTTAACTTTAGTTTTTTCCTATTTACAGAAACTTATGCAAGCAGTCTTCTGTTTGAATATGCAGGTTTTGAATAAACCTTTAAAACCTTTTGATCTTTAAAAACGTATCTGCGTCATTTTGTAATTTCACAAAATCGGATGCCATTTAAAACCTTTGTGAGGGACCATTTATTTTATTTTTGCATGATGCTGAAGTTTCATAGTTCTCTTAAAGGGTTTTTGGTAGTTAACCTGTTCTTTTTCTTTACAGGTTTTAAATTGTCTGTCCCCTTAACCATTGCTATTTGCAATGAATTCTCATTTGTCTTTGTATCAAGTAACAGGTAGTATATTTTAATAACATTTTCTACTAAATTATCTATGGCAAGAATTATAACACTCTCTAGTTGCTCAGATGTACTATATAAATAATAAAGACCCCGGTGTCACATCATTTCCATCTTCTAGACAATCTGGGGAAGCTATTAAAAAAAGCAAAATTTTATGTAGGTAAAAACACTAGTAAGGTCTTATTTAGAATATTGTGTAAAATTTTGTTTAAAACATTATAGAAAAGACTCTGGTACTCTGGAATGACTCCAGAGAACAGAAACCAGATGCATTCTTGATCTTAAGGGACTAAGGATCCTTCACTGGCAGGTTAAATTAACTAAACATTATCTTGAACAGAGAAGAGCATGAGAAGACCTGATCCACATTTTCAAAACCTGCAAGGGTATTGAGAAAGTCAACCCAGAGGATTGCTTCAGGATCAGCAGAGAACCAAGAACCAGAGGACATGCATGGAAACTATGTGGAAGTGAATGTAATTGTGAGAACTGGAGGCGTTTCTTTACACAAAGGGTTGTGGATGTATGGAACAAGCTGCCCAGTCATGGTATTGAAGGCATTGCCCTGGATCCTTTCAAGAAACAGCAGAATGAGAGGCTTTCATCAATGAACTACTAATGACCAAGGCTCTATGTACACCTAATACAGAGCAGTGAACTCCTCTTCATTCAAAACCATCTGCACCAGAACTAAAAGATACCATATGAGCATCCTTCAGCACACTCCACAATCACATCAAAACTCCACAGTGCTGCCTGAGCATCATGCTGCTGTCGCCTCCCTGTGGTCCCTATCAGAACTTCATGGACTGAATGGCCTCTCATTTATATTTGCTCTTATCTTCTAAAGGATGCTTCATGTTGTCCATGTGGTATGTTATTATTTGTAACCGAGATTACACTTTGCATAATCAATTATTACACTTTGCGTTTTGCATTTCTGTCCTTTCAGTTTTCCATTATGATACTTTGAGTAATTCTAGCAGAAAGACACACAACACCATTCAGTGCATCAGTCTATGAACAGCACACTTTCACTCCCACAGATTTCAAGCTTATTTGTTCACAGAACCTGTGACTAAATCGCAAAGAGAGAAAGGACAATTAATTGATTTCAGATTAACACCAGGACATAAGTGAACTGATCAGAACTGTAAAGCTCTCACTTATGGCTTCACAAAGGGTAACGTATGGCCAGGACAGGCAAGTCAAAAACAGATACTGTATTATAATGCCAAGAACATTGTCAAGGTCTTGATTAAATACCAAAGAGAGTATTACAGAATAGAAGTGAGGACAACGTCAAACTTTCAGTGACATGTGTCAGCTATCTGGGCTACAACAGAGCACGTCGCAAGTTCTCTCCTCGCTGCCCCGCTGGGAACACTGTGACAAGCTGCCTGTCTTCCTGTCTGCCTCACGCCTGGATCTAAAGATAAAGAGGAGATGGCATGACCAGTCCCATCATGCCCCAGAACTGGACAAGTCTCATCACCCTGCTATAAAAATGTCAAGGAGGGGATGGATGTGAAGGTCGTGCAAGCAGCATGTGGCCAAAATATAGAACAATTTCCTAATGCAGCCACTCAGATTGCTCAGAAAAACTGGTTACCACCTCAAGGGGACTTCAGTGTGCAACAGTACTCTGGACAAAGAAGATCGATATGTGGCACTGGTGGTGCGTTAGATGTGAGTGAAAACTTAAGCTTCGTTTCATCTGTCCTCCTACTTCTGGGAGTATTTTGGAATAAACCTACACATGCTGACCCAATATGGAATATTAATATGAAATAATGGAACTAAAGGGAAATTTTGGTAGATTCAAATAAAAAAGTTTCTGAACATCATTAACATTATCCACTCATCAATATAATTGTATGTATTTAAGTGGTCCAGGTAGGGTATTACACTTTCTTCCTGAACTTCTGCATTGACTTCTTTAACGTTCATTTATGGTTATTTGGAAACGTTCTGAGGTGCTCATTTTGACTACATTTTGTTGTCAGGATTGTTGCAATGGAAAATCATCTAAACTCTTGCATCCCACCTTAAGCATTCTGAGTGACTACATCTGTACAGCCTGTGCATTCTAATCCATTCACCTGCCTTCTCTGTCATTGAATTGCATCTCCTATGTCCAATTTTGGATACAACAGGAGTCTTTGCATATCTATATTGTTTCAGCTGCATCCCTCACTTACCACAGAGGCCCAAGCTGATCTGTCAAGGCATCAAAAAGTTAATTCGATTTTTTAACAACACTTTACACTTATAATATGCCTTGCTGCTACAGTCAGATGTACAGTAGACCAAACTTTCATGATACACCATCTCCCTCACAACTGAAGAAGGCTCCACAGCCAAAATGTTGTTTCATTTCTTTTCCTCTCAGTGTGGAATAACCCTACACATGCTGACGCAGATACCTACTTGAACTTCTTCAACTCATACAATGTGTTTTAATGACGCACATAAGCATTTGTGAGTTCAAAGGGTTTCAGGTTTATATATGAGAAATTATTTTTAATAATAATAATAATAATAATTGCTTACACTTATATAGCGCTTTTCTGGACACTCCACTCAAAGCGCTTTACAGGTAATGGGGACTCCCCTCCACCACCAATGATGCGACGGCAGCCATAGTGCGCCAGAACACTCACCACACATCAGCTATCAGTGGGGAGGAGAGCAGAGTAATGTAGCCAATTCATAGAGGGGGATTATTAGGAGGCCATGATGGGGTAAAGGCCAGGGGGGAAATTTGGCCAGGACACCGGGGTTACACCCCTACTCTTTTCGAGAAGCGCCCTGGGATTTTTAATGACCACAGAGAGTCAGGACCTCAGTTTTACGTCTCATCCGAAGGACAGCGCCTGTTTACAGTATAGTGTCCCCGTCACTATACTGGGGCATTAGGACCCACATGGACCGCAGGGTGAGCGCCCCCTGCTGGCCCCACTAACACCTCTTCCAGCAGCAACCTTAGTTTTTCCCAGGAGGTCTCCCATCCAGGTACTGACCAGGCTCACACCTGCTTAGCTTCAGTGGGTTGCCAGTTGTGAGTTGCAGGGTGATATGCTACTGTATGTATTTTCACACCAGCAAAGGGGTATTTCATGTTTAAACACATTAGTGCAATTGTGTAAGTTTACGTTGTTTGTTTTTTCATTGTAAAATTGAGTGCTAAATTGATATTCTTTCGAAACTACACCCTTGGTTTTTAGTGGTGTGTGCTCCAGACCGAAAAGAAATAGAAATTGACTCAATATAGTATATCACTGTCTCTGACCCTGTAAATAAAGTTCTCTCTGTGTTTCCAGTTACATCTGTAAACGTGTGTTACTGTCGTTCTTTAACAGGAATTACGGGGTTACAGAGCCACCGGCTACCGCCGCGTTATAAAACTACAGTTTACCGGCTTGATAAAAGCCGACCGCTTTTTAAATTTTGTTTTCATTTAGAAAAAAAAACATATATAAGAAAATACTCTTCATGCTTTTGGTATTATGGCAGTAGTCAGCGTCTTTGTTGATATCAAGGATTTATGCAGCTCGCTGTTTCTTTTAAGAAACGTCTGGGTGAGGTCCCTTAGATCGGAATAATAAAACAGAGACTGGCCTCCCCTCTCTTGTGCACTGACTTGGGTTCTCATTTTCTTAACTAGCGGCCCCTGGTCAGTTCCCACGTGTGTCTGTACAACACTTACTGATAAACTATAAGAGCTCTTTAGAAAGATTCTTAGAAGCAATGATTTTAATTTAAGTTTCACCGGAATCCTGCTCACATTGTTTCTTGAAAATGGAAAGAGGGCCTGTGAGGTCCTGTCCTTAATTATGAACTCCGTCGGACGGAAGGAGGTTGGAATAAGTGGTTTAGTTTGCGAATTTCCGACTTCATAATAGCTCGAGTAGCATCCCCACTCCCAGTGTACAGTCACGAGGAACTTTCTCATAGTTTAATTTATGACACGTATATAACAGCACGAACGGGACGTTTTATACACCATTTATTTACGGTTTCAAAATGTTGGATACAGATTAGTGGAGTCTCGTTCATCCAGTATAGCTTTCACCTCGTAGTCTCTGAAGTTGAATTCCTCAACCTGCCACAAGGGGGAAGCACCACATAAATAATGCAAATCTGCTGAACCGCTTCGGCGGCGGGAATTGTTGTAAAGACTTCTGCGTTATCGGCGTACCGTATAGGGGATGTAGCTCAGTGGTAGAGCGCATGCTTCGCATGTATGAGGCCCCGGGTTCAATCCCCGGCATCTCCATTAACTTTTTATTTTCATTCAAATGCACTTATGACACAATTGGCCATGATTTTTTAATTAATTCTCAAGAACTGTGTTCACCGTTATCATTCTCTTAGTCAAATAAAAATGACAGCACAAAATGTACTCTTTATTAAAACCACACAACTTAAACTGAATCGACAGCTGACACAAATAAGATCCAAGACTATAAATATAGACTATGTATATTTTATATAGAATGAGTACGAGATCTGGGGTTGTGGCCAGAAGGAATATAACATCTAATTTTAAATATATGTATAGACTCGGGAAGAGCCAACCGGAATATTGTCATCTCCAGCTTTCACGTCACGTCCGACAGTCCAAACGCAAAAGTCTAGTAGTCTTGTTTGGAGCCTTTCTGATCTTGGGTCATTGTGATTCCCCCAATGATATTACCTGCTATAGAGCTAAAATGTAACTGCGCTGCTCAGTAACACAGTACCTTCGTGTAGCCTCAGCAGGGCGAGATGGGCGGGGCGTTACGAGCCTGCGGGAAGGGGGAGGGCAGACGGGCGTGGCGTCTCCGAGACGCGATTGGCTGCCCTGGGGAACTTCGTGGGGGCGTGGCGAGTACCCGGACGCAGAGCCGCTCGGTCTTACACAAACACTGAAGCTCTCAGCAATGGGCACCGAGATTTGGAGCAAATAGCGCAGAAACGTGGAAGAAATGGCCTGCCGCATTCGTGATGGTTGAATCATGATCACGGGGCTTTGCTTTGCTCCCGTCTCTTTGCCCTCGGATGATTTGTGAAGCCACGCGTGGAAATTCTGGACTGAAAAGCCCACACCAGTAAGTTCCTATCACGACACTGCTAGCTTGTGATTCCGGACCCGACAGTCGCCCTTGCTGTGGGACGCATTGGGTGCTCTCCGGGTGCGTGGAAACCCGGGCTCTTCGGCTCCAGCTGCTACCAAAAAAAAAAGGGAGCGTGTTTTTTTTTCTCCTGGGCGGATTGTACACTGAACCCACTGATGCACGGACCGTCGCCCTGGGACTCGGAGCTACAAACTGTTGCATGTTTAGCCGAAGGAAAACCGAAATAGTGGAGAAATTCTCTCACGGTTGACGCACGGAGCGGGTGAGGAAGAATACCCGGTATTGCGGTGGGGGTAGGCTCGCACATGTCCCTAGCCGAGCCCGGCCTCCCCGAGTTTGTGTCTCTCGTCTCCAGTCAATCGTAGCAGCGGGCGCCCCGTCACGTGACAGGCGCACCACCGCGAGCCCGTCTCGTGCGCGACTCCGTGTCCCCGAAAGAGGGGGTCTAAGGAGTGCGCCTGCCGGAGGAGGAGTACCCCAGCCCGGGGCAGAAGCGTGAGGGGTCGGTCGCCGCTGGACGTGAGTGAGCTGCTTTCGCAAACCGGAACCGAGCCGCGGAGCGCCGGGTCGGAGCTGGGAACCCACCTCCCCAGGCGCCGCGCTGCCAGCCGAACCGGTTCCCCGGTGAGTCAGGCAGGAGCGTGGATGTGTCACCGCGTCTCTCCTTCGTGCACCGCGAACCCTGCCTGAAATGGACACCGTGCTTGCAGCGGGGCCCAGGTCTCCCCAATAACCGAGCCTCGAGCCGATGGACCCCAGTATCCCTGCTTACTGCCACCAAGAACGGTACTGGTGGGCCCGGTCGTAACAACAGCGGGGACCAATGAAACAGAGCCCTAGCGCGTCCGGACACACACGGACACCTGTTTTTATTACAGGCTTGCTGTTTTATTCTCGGCGTCTTCACCTGCAGGATCTTTAAAGCGGGCAGCCTCTCCACTGCCCTCCTTGCGCGTAGAGACGCAGCCGCGTCGCTCTGCGGACTCGAGCGGCGACGATGATTTATTGAAACATCTGGGGGTTTTCTGGGATCGGATCGGGCTCCGCGGGCTGTATATTCAGACGCAGACTCGGGCCAGAACCAAACGCCAACTCCCCCCCCCACCTCACCTCCTCCTCCTCCTCTTCCTCCGCGGTGTCTGGCGCTGCCCCCCTCCTGTCCCAGCCAGCCCGTCAGGCTACAGAGACGCCTCTCCCGACCGGAGCGATGCTGCTCGCCTCGGCGGTGGTGGTCTGGGAATGGCTGAACGAGCACGGGCGGTGGCGGCCTTACAGCCCGGCCGTGTCGCACCACATCGAGGCGGTGATCCGCGCCAACCCGCGGGGCGGCAGCGTGGTGCTGGGCCAGGTGGACACCAAGCTCTCCCCGTACATCATCGACCTGCACTCCATGCACCAGTTCCGCCAGGACACGGGTAAGGACATGTTTTCCGGAGAGAGAGGGTTTTATTAAAACACAAAACCCGTACCGGGTCGCATCGTTCTGTCGCGGGTGTCTGGGCACCTGTCTGGATATCAGACCGCTGTTCTCTCTTTCGGCACGAATATCTTAGTCAATACCCTGTATACGAAACTCCCTGTCGGTTTCCGAGTCCATTTCTGCCTTTTGTGTCTGATGAGCGCCCTGTACGCTCCATTCGCGTCTCCGCGATTGCAAATCTGTGCAAATACATATTGTACGTGTTGACGTCTGACTGATATTTTCCCTCTGTCCTTATACCGAGTTCCATTAATCTCCCTGTAGTGCGGTCTGGGTAGGTCCTGTCTGTCCCTTGACGTGTCGCGCGCCTGTCGGACTGTCCTTTTCGACATCTGGAAAACTAATTAGGGAGCTAGAGACGAGCCAGACGCGGAAGCGATCGTCTTGCGCGATGGGTTTGCCAGACCTCCGTGCTCTCAATGAGTTTTCCAAAACTGACCGACGTGACCCCCATGCACGTGAAATTGTAATATTCCCCTAATCTGCGCTTGTCTTTAGACTGTTGGGGTGACCAGCGCAGGTGGTGACTCGGGGCCCAGGTGTCCACGCTGCGAGGTGGACTGTAGGCAGTAGGCACTTGATATGCCCCTGGGCTTGTCCTGGACATGCCCCGGGGCTGTTGCCAAGCAACGCTATCTATTGTCAGGGGTTCAGAGCCTCTGTGTGTAAGGTTAAGTGGAATCTCTTATTCATACACATTGGGATCCATAGATTACAAACATTCAGTCAAGTAAAAACAAAATGGGTCAAATGATCTCCTCTTGTTTGAAATCTTGCTGGGGCTTTTATGTTCTCATGGCTCTGCTTGAGTTCCGACATCTGGTAACTCCCGGATTGGTTTCAAGTGCTATGGGACTGAGGTCACAGTTCGGCAGAGCATTGCTGCACTATAAAATGTTATTGGGAGCTGTTCTGAAGTAGTTAAACTGGCCTTTTCCCTAGAGAACCTGAGCTGCTGCTGATGTAATGTCACTTTGACCTAGTCTTTTCTCCAGTGTTGAGGCTGTGATGGTGTCATCCTGAAGTTTTGGGGCAGGGAGACCCCAAGTGTGCCTGTAAAGATGTGGGTGCTTTTGGAGTTAAGAGCTGGTATTTCAAGACAGCTGTTGCTTAGATCTGGATAATGGAGACATTCCTTTCCTGTTACTGTAGAGTCCTGTTGGCAGCTGTAGTTTGTCACACAGCTTTCTAGCATCATTACAAAAGCAGAGAGAATGATTTGGAACAAAAACGGATAAAAGAAGGGTACAATTTTAGTTTTCTGTAGGCCCACATTCCTATGTGAAGAATTATTTTAAATGTCTTAATATAATATAATCTTCTCATTATCAAATATAACCTGATATCCACCTCCAGTTATCACAAATAAGTTGAGCAATTAATTAAAGAGAACTCAAGAGATTACATGAGAGGAGACCTACCTAGTCCTTTTGGAAGTTAGTAGTTACTTGATCAGATATTTCTTCCAGCTGTTTATTGAGGGTATCAAAAACATGGCTGGGTAGCTTGTTCCACACTCCCACCACCCTTTGTGTAAAAAAGTGGCTGCTGTCCAAATCGTAGTTTGGACAGGACATGCTGTCCAAGAGGAACTATTTAAAGAAGCTAGGTTATTGGCTTGTTCCACAACCTTTGTGCAAGTAAGATTTTAAATGCAGTCAATAACCCAAAGTTTCCAGAGGACATGGGTCAAAACGCCTTGGAAGTGCATTTAAAAACTAAGAACAGGAGGCACCTTTGTACACAGAGTTGTGGAAGTCTGGCACAAGCTGCCCTGTCACTGTTTTTTTCTAAACAGATTCATTAGGTTACCTACTTCAATGCCTTGAAGGCTTTGGCAGCATTATGATTCTGGTTTACAGGAAATGAGCATGACTGTGTGTCCTAACCCTGTTACTCGGAATTGAAGCTGAAAGGGAGAACTATTCGGATAACAAACCAGGACCAAAGCAGACATCAGCTGTGTTTGCTCATTGCAGATGCAATTTCACAGTCCCATGACATCTCTGAAGAATTCCCCCAGAAGGCACTGCACTCAAGAGGAGAACAAAGGTTCTTTAAGAAAAACACCCGCTAACTTATTAGGTGCAATAAATACTTCTTAAGCTGCCCTGCTTTCCCAGTGCTTCAGGGTTTCTTCATCTGGACTAAGTGGCACACTGGTGTTCTGAGATAAAGTGAGGAAGAGGAGGGAAAGGCAGAGGGAGAAGGGTTAGGCTGCTTGGAGATCTATTGTGAGGCTTGCTGAGCAGATGTTGAGGTCTCCATTGTCCGCGCCGGGTTCTCACGGCTCCTGTTATTAATGCGCGGCTGGCTGCTAACGGGGGTGGACAGGAGAGAGGCAGAGCAGCCTTGACCGGCATTAAGATGTCAGGCCTGTGCCGTTGTCCGCGAGCTGCGGTATCCCAGCTGCCTCTGCGACGTCAGCCACATTCCCAGACTCGCAGGTGACCCGGCAGCCCGGGGTCGGGGGGAGACTCGAGGGGGGGGGGGGACAGGCTTGGAGGGCCCTTTGTCTGCAGACTGAGCCTTCCCAGAGTTCCTCAGCCCGGACCCTCGTGCTAGGCCAGCATGCTGGGACCACACTGTAAAGGGCCGATTGGGGCTTTTACCTCGCTTGGCCCAGACCCACAAGTGACTTATTCCAACTGGGGACCGTCCTGATCTCTTTCAGGACGCCAGACCAGTCTTCTACTAACAGCCAAGCAGGGTGGGTTGCGTTCATGACCGTTTTTATGTTCGGGAATGTTCGTTTCTCTCCGTTCACTCTCAGACGCCCCAACATCTCTGTCCGTCCCTTTGCACGAGGAAGGGGGAGAATGGAGATGTTTGGAAGAAGAAAAGGTCACGACCGAACTCGGGACGCCCCCTCCCCCTTTGTTCGTCTCCATCCCAAACTTCCACCCCTCTCTCTGTCCTGGAACACCGCTTGCTGCGCTAGTATGTGGGTCGCGTGCACCCCTCTTCTTCTTTCTCTCTGACCCCATTCATCGCTCTCCTGACTGAAAGGCTGTTGCTCTCTCTCTCTCCTTCTCCTTTCTTCGGCGTATTTTCCCAGGCTGCTGGGGGGGCCCTGGGGGCCGCGGAGTGAACAATCACAGCTTGAGAGAGGAGAGGGAATGGGGGAGGGAGAGAGGACAGAGGGGCTGGGAAGGGGTGCTATGTGACCCCTGATTTAGATGAGTCTTCACAGTCCAGTACAAGTTTTCTCCATTGTCTTCCCTTTACAGCTCTACTGTATTAACCCCTCTCTCTCGGTGCAGTGTTAATGTACTGGAGTGTCCAGTCAGTGTGTCTGTACTGTATTAACCCCTCTCTCTCGGTGCAGTGTTAATGTACTGGAGTGTCCAGTCAGTGTGTCTGTACTGTATTAACCCCTCTCTCTCGGTGCAGTGTTAATGTACTGGAGTGTCCAGTCAGTGTGTCTGTACTGTATTAACCCCTCTCTCTCAGTGCAGTGTTAATGTACTGGAGTGTCCAGTCAGTGTGTCTGTACTGTATTAACCCCTCTCTCTCAGTGCAGTGTTAATGTACTGGAGTGTCCAGTCAGTGTGTCTGTACTGTATTAACCCCTCTCTCTCAGTGCAGTGTTAATGTACTGGAGTGTCCAGTCAGTGTGTCTGTACTGTATTAACCCCTCTCTCTCAGTGCAGTGTTAATGTACTGGAGTGTCCAGTCAGTGTGTCTGTACTGTATTAACCCCTCTCTCTCAGAGCAGTGTTAATGTACTGGAGTGTCCAGTCAGTGTGTCTGGACTGTATTAACCCCTCTCTCTCAGTGCAGTGTTAATGTACTGGAGTGTCCAGTCAGTGTGTCTGTACTGTATTAACCCCTCTCTCTCAGAGCAGTGTTAATGTACTGGAGTGTCCAGTCAGTGTGTCTGGACTGTATTAACCCCTCTCTCTCAGTGCAGTGTTAATGTCCTGGAGTGTCCAGTCAGTGTGTCTGGACTGTATTAACCCCTCTCTCTCAGTGCAGTGTTAATGTACTGGAGTGTCCAGTCAGTGTGTCTGTACTGTATTAACCCCTCTCTCTCAGTGCAGTGTTAATGTACTGGAGTGTCCAGTCAGTGTGTCTGGACTGTATTAACCCCTCTCTCTCAGTGCAGTGTTAATGTACTGGAGTGTCCAGTCAGTGTGTCTGGACTGTATTAACCCCTCTCTCAGTGCAGTGTTAATGTACTGGAGTGTCCAGTCAGTGTGTCTGTACTGTGTTAACTCTTCTCTCTCTCAGTGCAGTGTCTGTATTAATTCAGGTTCAAATTCAAGAGCTTTATTGGCAGGCCAATGAATTACTGTCTTGCCAAAGATGATGCAATTAATACAACATTTACCGTCATTTACAGTACAAACATCATTGGGCATGTACATACATCACATAAAACCTTGAGACAGGCTTACTCTCTGTACCTCAGGCTGTGACAACAGATATTGGGTTGCAGCTCTATTGAGTTTCTTCCCCCAGTAGGACTGCAAGATTATCTGATTCTAGCAGATGTGGGAATACTGGGATTAGATGTTTGTTTAATCCCAAACTATTTCTTACAAAGCAGCAGAAAGTATATCTCTGTCTCTGCTTCTCCCTGCTGGCAGTAGGAGCTCAGGCTGTGGTCACTGAGGCTGTACCTCATCATGGTGTGTTTCTTCTCACTGTCTCTTACCGTGGTCAAATACCCAGCTAATGTTTGTCTTTCTAGGGTCCTGTAGCTTTCCATCTTGTGTATGTCTCAAGTAGTCTTGTTCGTCTTGTGGCATGGTCTGGTTGGCTTTGATTCGTCTTGTTTTTATTTTGCTGTGCTGAGGGTTGGAAAGTGTGTAGTGTGCTGAAGGGGATCTTCTCTGGGCTCAACAGGGCCTTGTGGTGGTAGCAGTTCAGGTGATTTATTTTTTATGTTTACAGTTTGTTTCCGTCTATTGATTGGCAGTAAGTATTAGCCTAATTCAGCCCTTCAGGCTTTATTAGGTAATCTCTCAGTCTCATTGCAGTGAACTGTAGTCTCCATTCAGTGTCTGTACTGACAAAGAGCCTTTATTATTCTCAAGAGGTAAACAATAGGCATGTACACACACAAATCAGTCATTTGTTAAGCAACGTTATGTCCCCAGGTACAAATGAGAACTTAAACCTATCTGTTTTAAAATTGGGAAATCTGTATTTGCGTTCTGAGGGGAATAATTGGAAATCGTTAATCAAAGGTTGTAAAGAGTCCTCTAGAATGAATTGTACTGTACGCAAGGCTTGTAACCGATAGATGTGAGATGGTGCTGATCTTTCGGCCCTAATGGCTTTCTTACGTAGTCTGACTTTACTCTCCTGTTGCACTTATTCCTCAGAATCAGATTCCCCAATCAGCAAATCAGGCTAGAAGTTAGAACAGATTCAATAATATATTGACAAAATGAGGTCAACAATGAAACTGGAAAATTGAATAAAATGAAATAAAATAAACAGTCGCCCTTTAAAACAAAAATAAAATCAATTTTAAAATCAATCTTTTTTTTAAATAAAATCAATATTTGCCTCAACAGTTAACTTCCAGTCCCATATCTGCAATCCCCAAATACTTCATTTATCTATTATCACAACTGACTCACGCCTGATGCTGGTTTGAATTGGGGTCTGACTTTGGTTCCTGAAATCAATTATCTTGTCTCTGGTTTTAGAGGCATTCAGTTTCTAATAGTTTTATTCACAAGTGGCAAATTCATCTACTAATGTATTAACTCTCTCTCTCAGACATAGTGTTAATCCACTGCTTGTATTTATCTTTCTCTCTCCCAGTGCAGTGTTAATGTACTGGAGTGTCCAGTCAGTGTGTCTGTACTATATTAACCCCTCTCTCCCAGCGCAGTGTTAATGTACTGTAGTGTCCAGTCAGTGTGTCTGTACTGTATTAACCCCTCTCTCTCAGTGCAGTGTTAATGTACTAGAGTGTCCAGTCAGTGTGTCTGTACTGTATTAACCCCTCTCTCTCAGTGCAGTGTTAATGTACTGGAGTGTCCAGTCAGTGTGTCTGTACTGTATTAACCCCTCTCTCTCAGTGCAGTGTTAATGTCCTGTAGTGTCCAGTCAGTGTGTCTGGACTGTATTAACCCCTCTCTCTCAGTGCAGTGTTAATGTACTGGAGTGTCCAGTCAGTGTGTCTGTACTGTATTAACCCCTCTCTCTCAGTGCAGTGTTAATGTACTGGAGTGTCCAGTCAGTGTGTCTGGGCTGTATTAACCCCTCTCTCTCAGTGCAGTGTTAATGTACTGGAGTGTCCAGTCAGTGTGTCTGGACTGTATTAACCCCTCTCTCTCAGTGCAGTGTTAATGTACTGGAGTGTCCAGTCAGTGTGTCTGGACTGTATTAACCCCTCTCTCTCAGTGCAGTGTTCATGTACTGTAGTGTCCAGTCAGTGTGTCTGTAGTGTATTAACCCCTCTCTCTCAGTGCAGTGTTCATGTACTGGAGTGTCCAGTCAGTGTGTCTGTAGTGTATTAACCCCTTTCAATTTTTTAATTCAAGGTGCTTTATTAGCATCTCTCTCTCTCTCTATAAAATTCCTAATTACTGTGCCTCTCTCTGTCAGGTACTCTCCGTCCAGTGCGCCGCAGTTTCTACGAGCCCTCTTCTGCTCCAGGTCATGGGTGGGTGTGGGAGTGGGAGAACGATGCAGGCTCCTGGACTCCCTACGACATGGAAGTGGGCATCGCCATCCAGGCCGCGCGGGACCGCCAGCAGCCGTGGCTGGACTTGTCTTCCCTGGGCTTCTGCTACCTGATCGACTTCCAGAGCATGACCCAGATCAACCGGCAGACCCAGCGCCGGCGGCGGATCCAGCGCCGTTCAGATCTCGCGTACCCCCTGGTCTCGGGGCCGCTCCCCAAGACTGCGGCCTGGGGCGTGGCGCAGGCTGGGGGGGGTGGAGGCAGTGCTGGGGGGCTCGGGGGGGTGAGCGGTGGTGGCGGGGGTGGTAGTATTGCCGGCGCTAGTGCCTTTTCCACTGGCACTCTGGCCTCCGCCTTGGCCCCTGTGCCCCAGGCCTGTGGGTGTCAGCAGTGCATGCTGGTGCTGAGTGTTAAGGCCAATGCCTTGGCTCACACGCTGGGCGCACAGGTGCGCAAGCCTCCCCAAAACAAGCCCCCCAGCCCCAAGTCGGGGAATTACGCTCTCAGTGCCAACACGCTCCCCCATTCCTTCTCCCGTTCGTCCAGCTCTGTCAATCCCACCGCTGCCACCAACGTCCTCAACATCTCTGCCTCTGCCACCCTCCCGTTTCGGGCTGGCCTCCCTCCGCCTCCCCCTCTGCCCCCTCCCCCTCCTCCTCCCCTGTCTGCGTCCTCTACCCACCCTCCTGCCGCTGCTGCCTCCTCCTCTTCCTCCTCGCCCCTGCTCCCTCTCCCCCCGCCCCCCCCAGCGCCGCCGCCGCCGCCCCCTGCCTCAGCGTGCGCAGCCCCTCTGCCGCCCCGCTCCAGCCTGGCGGGACTGAGCCGCCCAGCCCTGCAGCGCATCGCCATGGCACAGTCTCGAGCCCTCATCGCCTCGGGGTGAGTCTGATGAAACTGTTACCTGTGGTTTTAATTCGTTGCACTAATTACGGTGCTGTGTGCTGCAGAATTGTGGAGAATTTTAAAACTAGACTGCAGAACAGCTGCCACACCTTGCTTATTAATGAGCACTCTTAAGATGAAACTGAAAGGGTCACCAGGTAAAAGAGGCTTGCCTTTTGCTACCCATGTTTTCAGATTTCATTTGTTCCATTTCTTCCAGTAACCTGATCTAATTAAGAACACGAGACAGTGTATAAATGAGAATAGATTGGTTTGCCGTCTGGTGTATTGAAACACACACACTAAAGCCCCAGAAGGATTTGAACCTGCAACCCCTGGTTTCTAAGGCCACTGCTCTTACACCTGTGGAGCCTCCTCCATACATGCTATAATCAGTGTAGAAATTGATTGCATAAGTTGAACGTGACATGTAGGAAAACCATGCTTAATCCCCGCAGTTGTTTAACTGTGGAGGCAAATTACGAGGAAGTGATGATTTCATTCAGCACATGTTTAAAGTAGGCTTTATGGGCTGATTAGGTTATGTTTTATAGTACCTTATGTTCTACAAGGTTTGCAAGCTTGAGACACTGCAGAAAGATACCAGTTCATGCCCTCGTTGTCCTTTCTTTGTTCTTGAGCAAATGGGCTACAGTAAATTCACAGGTTACCTTCAAGTCTGCATTCACTGTGAATGGGCTGGTCAGAAAGGTGAAGTCAGACGCAGTGAACCCTGTGCCAGTCTCGCCCTGCTCTGCGAGGACAGCGTACCTTATGACTGGTCCATGGGATGAGTCTCACAGGTGGTGGTGGTGTTGAACCCATCACTCCCCCTTGGAAATACCTCCACAACACATTCCTACCAGCACAGCTTTCCTTGTGTTCTGATCTGATTGAAGTCAGTGTTGGAGTCCTTAAAGGGATGGTTTTGGGGGTGCTCTAGCCAGAAAAGTTTTCCGACTGCTCCTTTAGAAAATAGGACTGAGGATAGGTCAGAACTCTAGGAAGTTTTCCTTGACTTGAGAATGGCTGAAACAAAAATACAGCGTATGTAGACTGTGTGTGACCTTGTCCCTTCCTCTGTCTCTGTGTCCATCTGTGTGATAGTGAGGTCACCTTCCACGTCTGTCTGTCTCTGTCCCTTCATCCATTTGTCTGTCTCTATGTGTGACTGTATGCATCTCTCTCCCTTCCTTTGTCCATCTGTCCCTCTGTGTGTGACTCTGTGTCTCCATATCCGCTTGTGTGACTGTGAGGTCACCATCCACGTTTAAGCATAACAAACAAATCGCGAAGGGATTAATGGGCCTGGGCCCCTTTAGAAAGAAAGCTCGTAAATCACAGGCCACAGAGACACTGATGAAAAGCTCCTTGGCTGTGACTGAGATGCATACAGGGACCCAACTCCTGTTTGGCTGTGTGATGCGTTTTCTTGTCCAAAAAAAGAGCAGTTTTCACAGTACCTCAGAACCAAAACAGCCCAGGCCTGTTTTGACAGAGTGATGGGGGGGGGTTAGTCAGGGTCAGCAGTTTCTGCGTGTGCTCCTGCCCACCCTCCCCCCAGTCACTCCCTCAGCCTTAGCATGTCTCTCACACCCAGTTCCCAGCCTTCAAGACTGAGGCCTTCTGTGAGTTATTGTGCAGGCCTCGTTTCCGTGGCAACCTTTAGAGTAGGGTGGGGGGGCTCACAGCTGCAGAGAGGGTAGGGGGAGCAGGAGAGGCCAGGCCTGTCGTCCCGGCAACAGGGCCTAGTCTACATTTGCAACACAATGAATCCTTTAGCAAGACAAAGACACTGGGACCAAAGGAGGCACAATAATAAGACGAGAGGGGGCCCCATGTGTGTCGGCATTCGTGATGGAATGGCCTACTCTTTGCAGATCCAAGCCAGCCAGCCAGACGTGCACGAAGAAAGGAAGAAAATTTTCACAGGCACCTGGCGACAAAAGAGAAGGGCTCAGACAAATATTGACAGAGCCACACAGACCGATGAGCTGCTGAGAGAGAGAGAGCACGCTGTGCGTTCACGCACGCCTTCAGGATTAGCTGTATGGAAAGAAAGCAAAAGACGGCAGCAATCACGCAGACGGACAGAAAATTCATCTGAAAAGAAAGACGGAGAAACATACGTGATAAGAAGATAGAGAGAGTAGGCAACTCGGCCCATCTGGCCTGTTCGGCGAATTAATCTGAGGATCTCATCCAGTCGATTTTAATAAATTAGGCTATCGACTTCCACAACGTGGCGGAGCAGCTTGTTCCACACTCCAGCTACCCTCTGTGTAAATAAGTGTCTACTGTTCTCTGTTTCAAGTACGCTTCTCTATCCAAGCATGTGCCATATCCTGAATGCCCTCTGCCTGTAATGTGTAATGGTAGTGGTCCCTTCTATCCATTTCCATTTCCAGTTCAGTTGGGGGGAAAAGGAAACGTCACCGTGTGAATTTAATAGTTGCAGGCCGCGATGAGATTGGGTGCTTTCAAAGGTCACTGTATTGTGTGCAGTGGAGAAGTGGACAAAGGTACAGTTCAGTCACAAGCAGGAGGAGAGATATTTAGACCCAGTCTAAATGTGTCTAGAGCCCGAATTGAATTTGGCCCTGTTTCAATTCCGGACCTGGGATGCTATCTGCGTGGAGTTTGTATGTTCTCCTTGTGCTCATCAAGGTTTTCTCCAGGTGCTCTGGTTTCCTCGCACAGCCCAAAAGCATATTGGTAGCTTAATTGGTTTCTGGGAAAAATGTGTCTGTGAGCCCTGAGGTGAACTGGTGTCCAATCCAGGGTGTATCCTGCCTTGCGCCCAGTGCTTCCTGGGATAGACTCTGGCCCACCCTGACCCTGAGTTGGATTAGTGGTTTTTGAAAGCGATGATGATATTTTGTTCCGTTTTACTAATGGGCATCGGTTTGCTGCAGTACTGGGTGTGATTTGTAAAACTCCAGTTGTGCCCAAAAATGAAAACTGTCGCTGTTTCCTGTCGGAGTGCTGTTGCCATTCAGAGAAATTGTGCCCCTGCTGGCTTTGACAGAGTTACTAAAACAAGAAGCGATGAATATATTAAAAGTCAGATTGAACAGTAAGAGATCGTATATGAGTTACAGAGAAAAGGCACAACTGAACAGCCGTGATAGGATTGGGTGATGGTTTCCAAGTCTAATTTCCCATACGTTGTGATTAGTTCCAGGTTACGGAAAGGTTGTGCTTGCATGAGTGTGTTGGAAGGCAGTGGGCATAGATAGGACTGCCTCTGCCGTGCCCAGATCCTTCCACTAGAGGGCACTGTAACCCACTTCTAGCTGGGCTTTGCCAGTGTTCATCAGTGGAGTCTGGTGAGGGTGCTTACGTCATGCCTTGTAAAGTGCAATTCCAGAGCAAAGAAGCTGGCTGGAATGATTGCGGATCACCCTTCCCTCCCAGGTTGCCACCTGCTATATATCCTTCGCGCAGGAAGACGCTACCGGTTCTTTAAAACCAGAACCACCCCAGTATTTAAAAGCTTCTTTCCTAGGGCTGTCATTTTGCTTAACCTGAATTCCCAGTTCAGTGAGCACTCTCTTAGTAATGTCTGTTGTCTTGTTTGTGTGTAGCTTGTGCAGCACCAGCTACACCAAAATAAGTTCTTTGACCACAAAATGTACATGGCAAGTAAGATCAGATCAGATCCCTTTATTGGCCAGATACAATTTCTTGTATTAGGAATGTGTCTTTTCACATACCTCAGCTTGCTCTCCATGAGACACACAGACAGGGAGAGAAGCTTGGGGTCAGAGCACAGGGTCAGCCATTGTACAGCGCCCCTGGAGCAGTTGGGGTGAAGGGCCTTGCTCAGGGGCCCAACGGAGTAGGATTCCTCTGCCGGACACAGGATACAAACCGGCAACCTTCCAGCCACAGGCGCAGATCCTGAGCCACAGAGCCACCGCAAAAGTTGATTCTGATTTAGGCAACGCTTGATTTAGTATGGATCTTAAGATATTTTGTTTTTGCATCCCTGTGTTTGTGGGCAGATGTATTTGCATGTCCTACTCTTTGCAAACCAGACTTTCTCATTGTTTGATTTCCGTCCTTCTGCAGATCTGTTACTTGCAGCTGTCTTGACATAGTAAGACTAGAGAACACAAGATGGGTCACAATTCTGAGAAGGCCCTGTAGTTTGTTTGGTAGCTTACTGATCCCAGGATCTCATCCAGCTGTTTCTTGAAAAAATCCAGGGTATTAGTTCCAACATCTCTAGGTAGCTTGTTCCACTCTCCTTCCACCCTTTGTGTAAAGAAATATCTCCCATTTGCTGTTTAAAATGACTTCCATATAGGTCCCTCTTGTGCCCTGTTTTTTGCTTCACTGTTTAAATTATAATAAGACCTGTGGGTTGACTTTGTCGATAATTTTAAAGGTTGTGAAAACTTGTATCAGGTCTCTTCCTCCTCTATGCTGTTCAAGACAGAAGGGATTCAGTTCCTTCAGCCTGTCAGTGCAGTTCATTCCCTTCAGTGCCTGAATGTATCTGATTGCTTTTCTCTGGACTCTGGAGGAAAAAGACGGGTTAACTGTTTCCGGGAACATGTCAGAGCAGGGTAATCAAAGTTTTATCCAAGAATATAATTTACTTTTTAAACATCCAGAAAACATGTTTTAACACAAATTTTGGTATATTTTATCTTTTAATTTTAAATTCTTGAAAATGCATGTCATTTTTCTTCATGATGCAGTGCATTACCTCTTAAACGAGGGTTTTGAAAAGTGTTACCTTACACCAGTAGCTTGTAACAGTAATGGGTTCATTTTTGATGAGATGCCTTACAGCTGTAACTTGTAAACATAAAAAGCAGATGTGGTAAGTGTTCAGCTTTCTTATGATGTTGACTTTCTATCCCCCACAGTGTCTCTATACAGGATACTGCAAACATGCTAGAGTGTACTGCACACATTTGAGAAAAGTTGTCTGGTTTGCTTCCTGGGACATTCAGAGCTGAGAGCGCACATGGGTTCTACCCGATGAAGGCTCTCGGAATGGCGGTGGGGCAGCCTGTTGATTTCTCCCATGCGTTCCTTTCCTAATCCGATCTGAGGATCGGCCGGAGTCTTGCTCATCCGTTCACGTGGAAATTCAAAGTTCCAGAGGCGTCGGCTGGAGAGATTAGGTTCTCTTTCCACCTGCCATATGTCCGAGCAGCCTGCTTATTAGTCTGTCTTAGCTACAGTCTGACGTCAAGGGTCACGATCTCTTTCTGAGTGCACGTGTGCTGTGCCTTAGTCTCTCTGAGCGTTTGGGCTTCTCCTCTCTCTCTCTCTCTCTCTCTCTCTCTCTCTCTCTCTCTCTCTCTCTCTCTCTCTCTCTCTCTCTCTCTCTCTCTCTCTCTCTCTCTCTCTCTCTCTCTCTCTCTCTCTCTCTCTCTCTCTCTCTCTCTCTCTCTCTCTCTCTCTCTCTCTCAGGGTCCTGCCCCCAAGCACTGTGTGTCAGTAGCACAGATGGACAGTGTGTTAAACCTAGATTAGCATGGATCACACTGACTAAACTCTCACAAGCTGCCTCTCTACATTGCTGCACACCGTGGACAAACTTCACAAATAGACAGCCAGCACCCATAAAGATCCCAGGATCTCTTCCAGACAGTTCTTAACAGAAACCAGAGTATCTGCTTCACCACCATGGCTGAATAGCTTGTGCCACTCTCCTACCACCCTTAAAGTAAAGTGTCATATGTTCTGGGTTATAAATTGCCTTCCACATGGTTCCTACTTGTGACCTTGTGTTTCACTCTTGATTCTGAAGAACTCATATGGGTTGGCGTTGTTTATGAGGATTTTGAGCACTTGTATCTGGTGTTGTACCTTGTAGTCTTCATCAGTCCTCGTAGGCAGTCAATATTTTGCCTTATTCTATTCATCTCTATTTTTAATCAAAATCCACAACAGGGGCAGAATAGAATGACCAAAATGCAAGCGGAAGCTTTAGGAAGTTGGTGTAGGTAATTTTGACATGGAAGGCAGAGTCAGGAATCACTGTCAGTGACAGTGTTTTACTCCATCATGCTGTTCAGTCCAGCAGCTTCAGGTTCAGTGCCTCACAGCTCTAGGGTCCTGGGTTTGATTCTGCTCAGTCTGTGTGTGATCTGTTGATTTTTTTTTCCACATACAGTGTGTCCCAGATGGCACATAAGGGTGTGTGTATCTGTCTACAGAGTGTGAGTCTCTACAGGGTGTGTAAGGAGTGTGTGTGTGTCTGCAGGGTGTGTTGAAGGGTGTGAGTCTAACAGGGTGTGTAAGGAGTGTGTGTGTGTGTCTGCAGGGTGTGTTGAAGGGTGTGAGTCTAACAGTGTGTGTAAGGAGTGTGTGTGTGTCTGCAGGGTGTGTTGAAGGGTGTGAGTCTAACAGGGTGTGTAAGGAGTGTGTGTGTGTCTGCAGGGTGTGTTGAAGGGTGTGAGTCTTACAGAGTGTTTAAGGAGTGTGTGTGTACAGGGTGTGTTGAAGGGTGTGAGTCTAACAGGGTGTGTAAGGAGTTTGTGTGTGTGTCTGCAGGGTGTGTTGAAGGGTGTGGGTCTAACACGGTGTGTAAGGAGTGTGTGTGTGTTGAAGGGTGTGAGTCTAACAGGGTGTGTAAGGAGTGTGTGTGTGTGTGTCTGCAGGGTGTGTTGAAGGGTGTGAGTCTAACAGTGTGTGTAAGGAGTGTGTGTGAGTCTAACAGGGTGTGTTGAAGGGTGTGAGTCTAACAGGGTGTGTAAGGAGTGAGTCTAACAGGGTGTGTAAGGAGTGTGTGTGTGTCTGCAGGGTGTGTTGAAGGGTGTGAGTCTTACAGAGTGTGTAAGGAGTGTGTGTGTACAGGGTGTGTTGAAGGGTGTGAGTCTAACAGGGTGTGTAAGGAGTTTGTGTGTGTGTCTGCAGGGTGTATTGAGGGGTGTGAGTCTAACAGGGTGTGTAAGGAGTGTGTGTGTACAGGGTGTGTTGAAGGGTGTGAGTCTAACAGGGTGTGTAAGGAGTTTGTGTGTGTGTCTGCAGGGTGTATTGAGGGGTGTGAGTCTAACAGGGTGTGTAAGGAGTGTGTGTGTACAGGGTGTGTTGAAGGGTGTGAGTCTAACAGGGTGTGTAAGGAGTTTGTGTGTGTGTCTGCAGGGTGTATTGAGGGGTGTGAGTCTAACAGAGTGTGTAAGGAGTGTGTGTGTACAGGGTGTATTGAGGGGTGTGAGTCTAACAGGGTGTGTAAGGAGTTTGTGTGTGTGTCTGCAGGGTGTATTGAGGGGTGTGAGTCTAACAGGGTGTGTAAGGAGTGTGTGTGTACAGGGTGTATTGAGGGGTGTGAGTCTAACAGGGTGTGTAAGGAGTTTGTGTGTGTGTCTGCAGGGTGTATTGAGGGGTGTGAGTCTAACAGAGTGTGTAAGGAGTGTGTGTGTGTCTAGAGGGTGTGTTAAAGGGTGTGTAAGGAGTGTGTGGACCCTGTGAGTGTCCACAGGGCACGTGAGAAGTGTTTGTGTGTGAACAGTGACGCAGAGATAATCGCTCAGGTGCTACAGTGTTGTCTGTGTGAGGTCACTGAGCAGATGGACTCTCACAGATTAGCTCTATAAGAGTCCAGAGCTGTATATGAAAGAGACTGGACTGAGGCAAATTCTCCGATTCTGTAGCTATATTCCTCGAGAAAAATGGACTAACAGACCTTTACCAGAATTGCGCCCAGCAACTACAGCTTCTGACCTGCTTAGCTCCTTTATTACCTTGTCTGCTGTTTGGGAAGATTTGGAAGGATGACTATACTGAAATCCTTTCGGTGAGTTTTGATCTGGTGAAAGAAGAGAAGATTGGTTTGGGTTGAATGTAGACTGTCGCCTGTGTAAAGTCTCTGGTCTGTATCACTCATCTGTGTCAGGTAAAGGAAGTAGATGAACTCTGTATCCAGACAGTGCCAGTGTTAGGAGAGTGTTTTTCCTGATTTGGTGTTACAGAAGTGATTCTGAAGTGCCATTATCTGAGTACTCCTTCCTATCTCATCTTTAGTTAAGAACCCCTCTCATGTGAATTAAATCATGTCTTAATTCAATGATGGTTGCTACAGGAGAATGTATTTGTATCTACAGTGTTGGAAAAACCTAATTTTATCAAATAATCTGTTACAGTTACAAGTTACTGGTGTAAAGGGTTACTTTTATAACAGTTCAGTTCCGTTACATGTGACTAGTATAAGTGAATACGAGGTTAAATAAACAAGTTAGGCGAAATTGCATGTAAGAGGATATGTATTATTTTACGTCATCATCTTCCACAGTTGTCTATATAGTGTATGAGAGGTTCTTTTTACAGGAGACAATACACCAATGAGGAAATTTTACAAGTGTTGTGCACATTTGTGAATGCTGACTTGACAAGCCCTCTGGTTTTAACACCTTGCCACTTATCTAATGGGTTTTCTTTTTAGCCTCTGAACTCTTGAAAATTGTCAGTCCTGGGAATTAGGAAGTGCTAAAACCTACGTTTTTCTGTTCCAGGGTTCCCACTGTTCCAGTGAAGAATCTCAATGGCTCCAGTCCAGTTCACCCAGCACTGGCAGGTAAGAGAGGGATTAATACACTACAGTACATTAACACTACGCTGAGATAGAGGGGTTAATACAGTCCAGACACACTGACTGGACACTCCAGTACATTAACACTGCACTGAGAGAGAGGAGTTAATACAGTACAGACACACGGACTGGACACTCCAGTACATTAACACTGCACTGAGATAGAGGGGTTAATACAGTCCAGACACACTGACTGGACACTCCAGTACATTAACACTGCACTGAGAGAGAGGAGTTAATACAGTACAGACACACGGACTGGACACTCCAGTACATTAACACTGCACTGAGAGAGAGGGGTTAATACAGTACAGACACACGGACTGGACACTCCAGTACATTAACACTGCACTGAGAGAGAGGGGTCAATACAGTACAGACACACTGACTGGACACTACAGGACATTAACACTGCACTGAGAGAGAGGGGTTAATACAGTCCAGACACACTGACTGGACACTCCAGTACATTAACACTGCACTGAGAGAGAGGGGGGAGGTGATAAATATGGGAGTGTGTGGGTATGTGAAGGTGTCAGCAGTGCACCTCATCCTTCCAGCCTTTGTCAGCGTCTCTGTCGCTTCTTACCCAAGCCTTTCCCAGATTATGAGCGTGAACGTTTTTCAGTATCTCACTTGGCGCTCTGTGGCTCCCAGGTATCACCGGTATCCTGATGAGTGCGGCGGGACTCCCCGTGTGTCTGACGCGCCCACCAAAACTGGTGCTGCACCCTCCCCCTGTCAGCAAGAGTGACATCAAACCCATCCCGGGGCTGGGCCACTGCTGCCGCAAGACCACCAAGAAGCAGGCGCGCAAAGGTGACATGCCGCTCAGTACAGACTTGTCCACACTCCCAGAATCCTCTGTGCGCACAAAGGTGACACGCCGCTCAGTACAGACTTGTCCACACTCCCAGAATCCTCTGTGCGCGCAAAGGTGACACGCCGCTCAGTACAGACTTGTCCACACTCCCACAATCCTCTGTGCGCACAAAGGTGACACGCCGCTCAGTACAGACTTGTCCACACTCCCACAATCCTCTGTGTGCACAAAGGTGACACGCCACTCAGTACAGACTTGTCCACACTCCCAGAATCCTCTGTGCACACAAAGGTGACACGCCTCTCAGTACAGACTTGTCCACACTCCCAGAATCCTCTGTGCACACAAAGGTGACACGCCTCTCAGTACAGACTTGTCCACACTCCCAGAATCCTCTGTGCGCACAAAGGTGACACGCCGCTCAGTACAGACTTGTCCGCACTCCCACAGTTCTTCTCTGTTTAAGGAATCACCTGCTTTTGTCAGTTTGAGTGACCCTGAGTGTAACTCCCACTGCCGTCCCTGGGCCTTGCTGGTCGTGAGGAAATCCCCCGGATTTGACATGGGTGGTTCAGTTCCTCACTTTTTAAATATCGCTCCCCAAGACATTGCGCTCCCTCACTTTTTGGGGTCGCTTTGTGACCCAGCAGTAGTTTCCTTTTGGGTCTCATAATCCTGCTGATGCGCTTGGCCTATCAAATCAGGCGAGTTCCTACTAGTTGACTGATTCGCTAACGAGCCGGATGGGTCAAATGGCCCCCTCTCGTTTGCCACCTCCTTGCGCCACAGGGCAGGCCGTGTCACACACAGCCAAAGGGATAGAGGAACTGAACCTCTTCGGTCTCCAGCTGAGCAAACTGCGCTAAGATTGCCCTTATGTTTTCAGTCACATCAGAGATTTTGATAAAGTCTATCAAAAGTGCATTTTCAAGCTGATCAAGGAGAAAACCGAATTAAGGACAGATGTATTTAAGACTGAAAAAAGGGAGGCATTTTAACACGGAGAGTAGAAGACTTCCTCTGGATGCTTATCCAGCCATGTTGCTGAACTGCCTGGGAGGTTTCAAGACTGAATATTCAGGGTCTGGATAACTGCACAGCAGGAAGTGGTCTCTACCTTTCCTATGCAGTGCAGTCCAACACAGTTCAGTAGTCCAGTTCAGTGGTATATAGGAGGAAACTGCTGGGTATTGAGAGTTCAGAGCTCTTGGTTTCTTTCTTTTAGGTAAAACCCCAGAGGAAGTGGTGAAGAAATACCTGCAGAAAGTGCGCAACCCTCCTGAGGAGGTGAGAATGTCGTCCGTGTCCTTCCCTCTCTGCTCAGTGTGTCTGTATCTGCCTCACTGTTTCCCTCTTTCTGGTCAGTATCTCTTTATCCCCCTTGCAGTCTTTCCCCCTCTCTGTGCACAATGTGTGTGTCAACCTTACTATCTCTTGCTGGTCAGCGTGTCAGTGGTGACTGGTCAGCGTGTCAGGGGTGACCTCCCTGTCTCTCTCTCTCTCTCAGGACTGCACGATTTGTATGGAGCCCCTCGGAGGCCCCTCTGGCTATAAGGGGGCACCAGCAGGGGTGTCCAGGAACGAACCCGTGGGCAGACTGGCCAAGTGTGGGCATCTCTACCACCTGCAGTGTCTGGTAGCCATGTACAACAACGGCAACAAGGTGGGTACAACCCAGTGCGGTCCACCGTCCAACAGCTCGTCTCGGATGTAGCACTGTAGCTATGCAAACGCACACTGGACTGGGGCAGGTGGGCCCTGTGACCTGGAAACGTGTCAGTTGAAGACGGGACCTGGCCGGTTCCGCCTCTGTTTGCTCTCACTCTGCGATGGAGGCCCTGCGCGGGCACCTCATGTTCTCTCAGAGCCCCGTGTTGGACAGTCGTGCTGGCCTGGGGAAGGACTCCCATCTTTCATGGTGCCAACCGTACATCTCCTTCGCAGGACGGCAGTCTGCAGTGCCCCACCTGTAAGACGATTTACGGGGTGAAGACGGGCACACAGCCCCCAGGCAAGATGGAATACCATGTCATTCCCCACTCCCTGCCCGGGCATCCCGACTGTCGCACGATCCGCATCATCTACAACATTCCACCAGGAATACAGGTGTGTACGCTCTGTGTTCACCACAGGGACCTATCCTGCATGTCATACACAGCAGATACACTGTCCTTTAGATACACCGTGAACACCCACGCTCTATATGGGCTGCACTCCCAGCTGATGGTACTGCTACTGCGAATAATAATTCTTACACTTATATAGCGCTTTTCTGGACACTCCACTGAAAAAGCTTTTCAGGTAATGGGGACTCCCCTCCACCACCAGTGTGTAGCTCTTACCTGGCTGATGCGCCACTCTGCTCACCACACACCAGCTATCAGTAGGGAGGAGAACAGAGCGATGAAGCCAGTTCAGAGATGGCCAGGACACCAGGGTAACACCCCTACTCTTTTCGAGAAACGCCCTGGGATTTTTAATGACCACAGAGAGTCAGGTCCTCAATTTTATGTCTCATGCGAAGGACAGCTCCTTTTGTACAGTATAGTGTCCTTTTTAGCATACTGTCGCATTAGGACCCACACAGACCACAGGGTGAGCGCCCCCTGCTGGCCCCACTATCACCTCTTCCAGCAGCAGCCTTAGTTCTTCCCAGGAGGTCTCCCGTCCAGGTACTGACCAGGCTCACACCTGCTGAGCTTCAGTGGGCTGCCAGTTATGAGTTGCAGGGTGATATGCCTGCTTGATATCAGTTCTTTTTAGTGAAATATGAGAATAAGACTATCTGACTTTTCACCCGTCACTTCTTCCAGTGTGTTCAGGCAGGGAATTGACCTCCTTTTTAAATCCCCTCTGACTAATAGGGTCCGGAGCACCCCAACCCTGGGAAACCCTTCACAGCGCGAGGATTCCCCCGACACTGCTACCTCCCTGACAGTGAGAAGGGGCGCAAGGTAACTGTACTATATTAACCCCTCTCTCTCAGTGCAGTGTTAATGTACTGGAGTGTCCAGTCAGTGTGTCTGTACTGTATTAACCCCTCTCTCTCAGTGCAGTGTTAATGTACTGGAGTGTCCAGTCAGTGTGTCTGTACTGTATTAACCCCTCTCTCTCAGTGCAGTGTTAATGTACTGGAGTGTCCAGTCAGTGTGTCTGTACTGTATTAACCCCTCTCTCTCAGTGCAGTGTTAATGTACTGGAGTGTCCAGTCAGTGTGTCTGTACTGTATTAACCCCTCTCTCTCAGTGCAGTGTTAATGAACTGGAGTGTCCAGTCAGTGTGTCTGTACTGTATGAACCCCTCTCTCCCAGTGCAGTGTTAATGTACTGTAGTGTCCAGTAAGTGTGTCTGTACTGTATTAACCCCTCTCTCTCAGTGCAGTGTTAATGTACTGGAGTGTCCAGTCAGTGTGTCTGTACTGTATTAACCCCTCTCTCCCAGTGCAGTGTTAATGTACTGTAGTGTCCAGTAAGTGTGTCTGTACTGTATTAACCCCTCTCTCTCAGTGCAGTGTTAATGTACTGGAGTGTCCAGTCAGTGTGTCTGTACTGTATTAACCCCTCTCTCCCAGTGCAGTGTTAATGTACTGGAGTGTCCAGTCAGTGTGTCTGTACTGTATTAACCCCTCTCTCCCAGTGCAGTGTTAATGTACTGGAGTGTCCAGTCAGTGTGTCTGTATTGATCCTCTTCTTTCTCTCTTCCTCAGGTGTTGCGGCTCTTGCTGGTGGCCTGGGACCGGCGGCTGGTGTTCTCAGTGGGCACCTCCAGCACCACAGGTGAGAGCGACACGGTGGTGTGGAACGAGGTCCACCACAAGACGGAGTTTGGCTCGAACCTAACTGGCCACGGCTTCCCTGACCCAGGGCACCTGGACAACGTGCTGGAGGAGCTCAGGGCGCAGGGCATCACTGAAGAGGACTGTCTGAGAGACTGAGGGCCAGAGGGCGGGAGTGCGCACAGACTGCCCACACTGACCACTAGGGGGCAGTCAATGCACTAGCTCTGAATCACCTAACAGGATCCGATGTTAACTAGCACTTGATAGAGAAACTAGAAGAGAGTTCCTGAGTGACTCTGCTGGAAATTGTGGTACGTTAATACTGACTTAACACTGCACTAAAAAGAGGGGTTAATACAGTCCAGACACACTGACTGGACACTCCAGTACATTAACACTGCACTGAGAGAGAGGGGTTAATACAGTACAGACACACTGACTGGATACTACAGTACATTAACACTGCACTGAGAGAGAGAGGGGTTAATACAGGACAGACACACTGGACCCTATGGTACTTTACCATTGCACTGAGACTGTGTGAGAGAGCGCACAGGGTATGAAGTTCAGCAATAGGAGCTGTCCATCAGGGTGGTGCTGAAACATGTGAGAATGAATCCAGTACTAACTGACTACTTGGAAAGGAATGTGGTAGAGTGAGGTGGAGAAAGGAAGAGAGAGACATGTGGGTGGACTGGGAAGGGCTGGGAAGAGACAGTGAGTGGTGTGAAGAGTGGTTTGTAGAGAGCTTTAACACTTTGGTACATTAACACTGCACTGAGCACGAGAGAGTAGACGTAGATTTTATGATTGTCTTAACACTATGCTGAGAGAGGCAAAGGAAAGACGGAGGTTAATGTGGTACATAGGGATTTTTCTCCCGAAGTTTATTCCCATCTGCATGTGTATCAATGTCCAGTTCAAACTGAGAATGAGCTGTATTTGGCATGCATTATTTTGCATATTGTAAGTATATGTACAGAGTAGAGAGTTTTACGGTACAATAATGTTTCAGTTGTGCAATACTGCCCCCTAATGTGAGCACGTGTAGATTACATTGCCTCGGTCATTGCCCTTTTGACAACGTGAATCACTACGCAGAGTTCGTCCCTGCTTTTGTATCCTGAGAAAAAGGCTGTCGGGTTGTAAAAATGTTGTGACAATAAGGAAACATTTTTCTCAAAACACGTTGGCAAAGTGCATGAGTGTGCCTCCCTCCCTCACTCTCTCAAGGTGAAGCTGTGACTGGTATTGCCTCCTCTGGTGGTGATTTGAAGTACTGCACCTCCAGCTACGAGAACATTCCTGTCTTTTCTTTTTTTAAATCCATTGTCTTTGGTGATTGCTATTCTTTCTCTGCATCCGATTTTCCGGATCGCTCGTTTGTTTGCCCTTTTGTCAGGTTGAACCGAGGTGAAAGAACATGTTTCCATAAGTGTGTCAGTCCATCACTGGTCAGTCTTGTGTTTTCTATTGTACAAATTTGCAGTAAAGGCAACAGTGACTTGCTGTTTCAAAAGTACTAATATGAAAGGATACAGTTTCCATATCGCATAATACTGCTGACGTAAGGCTGGTGTAACAGTACACCACAGAGCTATACTTTTCAATAGTGTAGTACTACTGTGGTATGTACTGGTCTGATATAATACTATGTGGTTTAATAGAATATCAGAGTGCTGTTCTGTACTTTACAGCCCTTACCTGCATACTGATACAGTGATGCAATATTGCATCGCCATACTGTACACTAGTACAACACTACAGCACTGACCTGCGTTCTGATCTAGTGGTGCAATATTGCACTGCTGTACTGTACACTAGTACAACACTACAGCACTGACCTGCATTCTGATGCAGTGGTGCAATATTGCAGTGCAACACTACAGCACTCAAATTGATACTCATTCAGTGGTATAGTATTGCGCTACAGTACTGTACACTACTTCATCTACTTTATGTGCTTGTTACAGCTGATCATTTAAGTGGACTGTTAAGCAAATTGCAGACTTATCGAAGATTGTGAATCCTTTAGGGGAGAATGCTTCAGTTTCCTTCCTGCCTCCTGGAAGAAGGTGTGTATGAGAGAGAGTATGGTGATGTGTTGTGTGTTTAAGGTACTTCAGTCTGTACTGGTACGTGAAGCGGATTTTCTCCAGGAACAAGGGAGATGTAGCCGCTGTTGTGAGTGTGCATGTCGGCATGCAGATTAACAGACATTGTAGGTCATGCAGGCCTGGAGACGAAGAAACGCTCCTGATTTTTATAAAAGATTGGATTTCCGCTGCTGTTTCTTGCCAAACTGTATAGGGTGGGTACGCAGAGCCAGAGCCAGAGCCAGATCCCGAGCCAGTGACCGGCTCTACCAGGGACACCCCTGGCTCTCACTGGCGGGTTCCAAGACCGATCCGAATTCCGGTCAAGCAGTGAAGACCTTGGCAGTGGCCACTGTGAATCTGGCCTGGACGCAGGTGTTGTGGGAAGAGCAAGTCACAGGTCACGTGTGGGGCAGCCAGTGCCTGAGACAAGCCCATCGTCTACGTCTGTCCTCCATGTTTGCATCAGCGCTGGTGCTGCAGTCAGCCCTGCAGAAGGACAGTGGAGCTGGACACTTTGTTCCAGACTCACACCCCCCTGCCTGTTAATACGCATCTCACCGGTCTTTATTCCCCCTGGCTGGTTAGGAAATAGAAATCCGGTGGATTTGGGGTGAAAGCGTGCTTTCTGTTAGCACAGTCCTGTAATCTGCTTTGATATAGGCCAAATCACTACACTGGAAGATGCTGAAATGCAGTTTCAGAACTGCATGTTCACACTCAGTGTCTGAAATTGTTTTTTTCAGAAATGTATTCTTGCAGCCAGGTTGTCCATAGCGTAGCGGAAATAGACGTGGCTGTGGTTTACGTGAATCGATTCCACTTTGCCAGAATGTCTTGGCTAGAACCTGCTGAGAATGAAGGCACTCTCAATGGAGGCTGAATAGACATGTCAGACCGTCCACAGGCACACCGTGCAACGTGACCTGGCGCCACACGCGCTGCGATCCTGGCTCTGAAACAGCTCTGCGCCCTTCGCGAAACCTTCCCGGGTAACTCCATAGTACATCCCCACACCTGCCCTGGACCCTCATAATGCCATGGTCTGCCAGTCTCTCGCAGCACAATGAAGTGAAAGGCTGGGGGAGACCTTTCGAGGCGTGTCCTGTTGTAGGATAAGGTCTTCTGAAGCAGTTACTGTAAAGGTTTACTGCGGCGGACGCGCGGGAGGCTGTATGCACACATGCGGGTGTAGCTGCATGCGTGTGCTGGCAGCACTTGACGGTGGTTGGGAATGTCGTGCTATTTAAGTCAGAGCTGCACTGGGCGGGCGGATGGCTGTCTGGGTTGGGCCGTGTACGTTGATGGCGCACCGGGGTTAAGAAGGCCAGTGGATTGCCAATAATGCAGTATGTTAACGGAGTTACCCCTCCAGCCGTCACCCCTTATCCCCCTGCTGGCATGTCACCCCTCCTCCCCCAGAGAGAGCCGAAAGGTCTCTGCACCTCCTCTTCCTAAATGGTACGTGCTGGTGGCCATGTCCATAACGGTACCGGGTCCCCCAGCTGCCACTCCCTTAGCATGCCACCTCCAACAGTGGCATAGCCTTAAATGTCCCACCCCCCACTCCCTCGACTTTGCCATGCTCCTAACAATACCAAGCCTCCCTGGCTGTGCTCCCGCCACCCCAGATACTGAAGAACCGTGTGGTACAGCTCTGACTTGAGTTATCTGTACTGACAGTTACTGCCAATAACCGGCTACCGATCCAGTCTGGTTATGTTCGGTCAGTTAGTGACCGGTTTATTACCTGTATTGTACCGTGTGTGTATATACATAATGTGTTTGTGTGTGTATATATATAAATATATACCAATTTACATGAAAACCATGTTTTTGAGCAGATCACTTGTAACCGAAATCTCTTTTCGGATGTTTTATAATGATTTCTCCTGTCATGTTTTTCTTCCGCGGTTTTGTTTTTCAACTCCTTAGATTTCGTTTCCTATGATTTTATATATGCGCGGACGCCCACGATTCTTAACATTTCTGTGTGTCTTTTTGTTGTCTAGGTGTTTTGAGTTAGCGCAACATCAAGATGAATATACAGATTCTTGCCATTTTAGGTGTCTTAATGTCTTTTTTTATTGTTTTTTTGGACTGAATTAAAGCTAGAAATTTCATGATGTGACGTTGTGTGTTCACGGAGTTTCTGGTGGCACCTCCCTTCTTATTTCATCGGTGTTAACAAAGGGCTTCCAGTTTTGCAGACAGAAGCAGTTTCTGCTCTCAGGCAGAGCTGATGAGCCCTGGTTCTGCAGAACTGCAGTCCAGCAATTCTGAAATCAGCAGCTTTCTATGACTTGGAGCACAAATGTTTGTGAGTTTGATAGCTTTAATGCAGTAATTAGCTCAGGTAAGTGAGAATAGGCCAACTATAGTCCATTAATTCGATGGTATTGGGATTTGCTTTCTCGTCTTCCTCTGCATAATTGGCCAGATTCTGCTAATTCAATCGAGACGTGCTCCGGGGACAGACACCCTTGCTTCATATGTACAAGCAAAATGGGTTCATGGGTCTTAAGAAGGCCCATTTTGTGGCTTTAGGGTCACAGTTTAGGGGGAACCCTAAACCCTGCTGGACTGCAGCTGTGCAGGACCAGAGAAGGACTGCTTTTCTGTCCAGACGCAGCCATCAAAAGTAAGTTACACCCCTGCAGCTCAACATGTGGCACAGAACTGAGCAGGTGAGCTCAGCAGTGCAGGTGTGTATTTCTTGTGTTTTTCACAAAGTAGCAGGACAGGAAATGACCTCAAGTGGTAAGTTTTTTTTTTATGTTCTGTCACACATCTGGTGAAAGAGTAACGAAAAGGCTTCACTAAAAAGATAAAATTGTAACAAATTTTAAATACCGAACCACACAAAGCATTAGTTGCACTATATACAAAAATATTTGTGTGTCACAGGCCTATGTTCTACACACCCAGGAACTGAATGCTAGCCCTGTAACCTGAGACACTACAATACCTTGACAAGCCAACAAGGGATGTCCCCTGCAACCTAAACAAAAAACACATGATCTAGTACTAAATCTCCCTTCCTTTAACCTGGATGCCCAAAAGTGAATGGGAATCTATCTCTATTCTAAAAGAAAAAAACAGCCGACTAGGAGAGAACGCCTTTAGCCTGGGGATTCAACAATAAAGGAAAGCAGAATTTCCTTGCCACAAATGGGTCGCCAAGCTCCCTATAACAAGGTTCAGATTACTTAGCTGGAATCTGATCTCCAAGACCGATCAGGGCAAGGTCCTATCCTATGCATAAGTGTAGAGGAAGTGAAGTATAATGGTGTCCCCTCTCAGTTTCACTCCCATCTTTATCCTGTGTTGGAAACTTCAAATGATTTATCAAGAAGTTAATGAAGTAGAATAAACCAGGAAATCCTCTTTCATGATTTGTGTTTATTGGTTTCTCAGTCCACCTCCCCCCTCCTCAGATGAAACCCATTGTTTTTTCAATATTATAGCCTTCCCCGGGTTGTAACAACATATTTTTATTTGCCCAAAATTTTTCCAGAGCAACATTCCATTTACTTGAAAAGCTGTGTATTTTTAGTTCAGGTGAAGACAGCAGTGGGTCAGCAGAGAGTGGAACCCCCACCCTTCCAGTTATAGCCCCCTGACCACTGCTCCACCATGCTGCCCTCTCTGGTTCATGCAGGAGCTGATGTAGATGCTTATGCAGCAGGTGGATATTTCTACCATGGATCCTATGTCTTATAGGGAAGCGTGACAGTTCCAGGACCACGTTGATCAGTCATCTGTCCAGCTAACCCATGAGTCTGTCCAGCCCACAGCTTGCTGTATTACTGTAAGGAAGGCTGATGCAGGGCATGCCAAGCCCTGCTTCAGCCTGTGAGGTCCTGACAAGTTGGAACCCTTGAAAAGAAGGCGAGTCTGACAAATGTGTGTGTCTTGTCTTGCACCTGTTGCCTGCTGGGCTAGGTTCTGGCTCTTCCACAACCCTGTACTGGATAAAGTGGTTAGAACATGGATGGATGAGCATGCAAACTCCACACGGAAGAGTCTACATCTCTGTATCCTGCCCAGGACATGAGTCATGAGCTGCTCTGTTCTTTGTTACATGTTCCCACGTACTAAAAGATTGAATACCCCTGGTATGCTTGGTTGTGTTCCATATATCCTTGTTTTAATCCACAATATGAATTCTCCCTTTCAGGGAATCCATATTGCACTCTGTCATTCACTGCAGTGTCACAGCCTGACGTGAAAAACAGGTAAGAATTCGAACAGACTTCATGAAAACATAAAAACAAACATGATTGTGATGAATCCCCTGTCTGCTTCTCCTGGGCTCTGGCTTCGCCAGTGTTTGCGGCACCCCCTGCTCAAGTCGCTGACCTCCCAGGATCCCGCAGTGGTGTTCAGAAACACAGGAAGACCATTATGACATTTTGGGTGGTGGTGATCTGTCTGGTTTACTTTCTAGTTTATGTAATGCTCTATCTAAAGAAAAATCAAAGAAAATTCTTACTTAAGCAAAAAGCAATGTGCAGTTCCTATCCCAGTAAAACGCAGAGGACTGGCTGGGCCTGATCAGTACCACATTGGGAGTGGCAGAAGCAGCAGTAGTTCTAGGACAACAGAGATGCCATGTTGTTCCTGGTCCGTACTCCTGGTGAAAACGAGGTTGCTGATGTCAGTTGTGCTGCTGGGCAAGTAGGTGGTGATCTACAGTCATCGTGAGAATTTCCATTCTGTAATGCCAGGGATAGTGTGCTATAAGCTGTGTATTCCTTTAGATGTGACCTCAGACTGAGGTTATTTGGTCAGTAACGATCCCACTGACAGTAGGTGTGTTAACTGCTGTGTCCTGGCTGAACTCCACTCTGACCACAAGGGGGAATAAACACAGGAATAAAAGAAAATAAGGCTTTTATTACATCCAGCGTTACTGTATTTTCACAGATCTGTGAGGTACTCAAAAAGTTGCCTAAATTTTAATATTTTTCTTATTGGGTTGGGGGCCACATTTTAAGGCTGGAATATAAGAGTAATTGGCATTTTTGCAAAGGCAGCAAACTCACTATAGTATGCTAAACGTGATTTTAAAAGTATTTACCTAATATACAACCATGTGAAGGTAACTTAATACACCTAACACAAAAACACATGTTTTTTTTAATCTAATTTTACTTTAGCACAGCATTTTTGGCATGTGTATAAATGCCCTGGAGAATTCAAGTTAACATGCATACAGAAGTGCTTCTCAGAACATAAGAATTGTTACAAACAAGAGGGATCATTAGACCATGTCTATCTTGTTTGCTGTAACTTTGATTTCTTGAAGGAAGCTAAGGTACTGGCTTCATCAACATGGGTGGGTAACTTGTTCTACACTCCCACGGCCCTTTGTGTAAAGATGTTCCTCCTGTTCTCAGTTTTAAATGCACTTACATGTAGTTTCCACTTGATGTCCTCTGGGATGTGTTTCACTGTTCATACTGAAGAAATCCAATGGGATGACTTTATCAGTCTTTTAGCATTGTAAATACTTTTATCCTCTTGTAGTCTTCTCTCTTCAGGATTAACGCAATTCAGTTTCTTTTGTTAGTAAAGTTCATTCCCTGAAGACTGAAGAGATTCAGTTCCTTCTGCCTGTCAGTGTAGTTCATTCTCTCAGGATCCAGAATGTATCTGACAGCTCTTCTCTGGACTGATTCCAGAGCATTCATATTTTTTGTTGAATATTCTAAATCAGGTCCTCCTAGAGCATTATACAATTTTAACATTCCTTAATTCTACTTGTTTAACGTGTGTCTTTTATATAAATACAGTAGCTTCTTCAAGCTCAGTGTTTGGTATTTTGTGTCAGTAATGCCTATAGCACACTATACAATTACAATGTGATGTGTGATGTGTTGTCCAGTTCCTGAGTCTTATCTACACCTTTATGAATTTCCCTTTTCAGCTTCTTCAGCACTTACAAATACTCCTATTTTGGTACAATTGACTGGTTTACTATTTCTTTACATGCTTATGTTTAGTCATTTTCCAGTCAGTAGGTAGTCCCCTGTCCTCAGGGGGAGCTGAAAGTTTGGTTAACCACCTGTAAATAAGACAAGGAAAAGTCCATTTCTAAGCATCAAAGTGCCCCGAGGTGGAAGTCTTCACATCCAGTATACTGTAGGTCCAGGTCTTTTAGGCTTTTGTGGGTGAAGTTCCAGAAACCTGCTCTGCAGTCTTGCTTGACTGTCTATGAAGAATTTAAATCATTAGGAAACCCTGAATCGGTTGTAACATTGCTTTATTTCACATCCCCTGGTTAGATTGTACCTGTGCCCTGATCTGTTAAAGACCTCGCTGAGAAAAGCTTTTACACATGTACGATATTTACAACATTAACAGCACAGCGACGTTCACAGCAAGGCAGACCATACAGCAAATGCTATAGTTACCATAACATTTAAATTGAGGCTTCTACAGGTTAAAACCAGAAACAGTGTACACAGGACTTTCCTTCTAGCCCTCTTTGTCTCCTCTCTCTGTATTTATTTACACTGGATTTGGGTTGCACTGCAGTTTATTGAGATTTACGTAACAGTATTGGAACGTTTACTACTCTGTCTCTTTCTCTGTTGGTGCCATGCAGTCCTGCAACACCACAGAACCCTGCCTGTGTCTCTCAATATTACTGTTTTCATTATAGTACCATCCTCAAACGCAGTCTTCAAGTCTCAGAATGACACAGTCCTCAAACACAGTCTTCCAGTCTCAGAACGGCACACTCTTCCTGTCTGAGAAAATGCACAGACACCCACCATGGTCTTCCTGTCTCAGAATGACACAATCATCAAACACAGTCTTCCTGTCTCATAATGGCACCATCCTCCAACATGGACTTCCTGTCTCAGAATGCCATAGACTTCGTATTTGGTCTTTGTGCCTCAGAAAGGTATGGTCTTCCAACATGGCCTTCCTGTCAGAGAGGCACTAAGGCCATAATCAACAGTCCCAGGGAAGACAATCCCAGGTGGGCAGTCACAGTGCTCCCCCTGGACTTGCTAATGCAGGGACAGCCAAGTGACCGTAGGCACTCACGATACTCCTGCCTTCCCCTGGGGGGCGCCAGAGAGGAGGGGCCTATAGAAGGCTGGGTCAGGGAAGGATCCGGACAGTCCAGCCAATCATAGGCTGTTGATCTTGGGTAGCCAGGCTCAGGGTTGGAGCCTGGAGAGGGGAACCTCCAATAGAGGTGACCCTTGAACACGTAGGTGTAGCCTAAGAGAAAGGGAGAGACGGGGCTTAATGCAGACAAACACGATAGACAGACTAGAGCACTTCAAAAGTAACACATACTGTACATAAAGATTTGAAATCACACCCAACATATCTCCCTCAGCTCTCGATAAGCCTCTTTCCCTAACTTCTCTTGGTCTTCCCTCCTGAAACTGTCTTGTCTTGTTCTTGTACAACATAAGGACATGAAAAGTTGGAAATGTGCTAATGTGCTTGTTTGAAAACTAGTAGCTTAGGGTCCAGCTTCTACAGTATGTCTGTGGTCCGGACCACCACCTCTCCTTGTGTAGAGAAGTGTCTCCTTTGGTCCATCTTAAGTATAATTCCTCACAATATCCACTGTTTCCCTCACATCCTTATGACGATGAGGAAAACGAAGTAATCCATTTGATATGCATTTTCTCATTTGTGGTAACCTGTGTAAATGATTCATTTTACATATATGCCAATTTCTGTTTGTCCAAGAAAAACTTGATTAATAGAACAGTGCATCCTTTCCTGATGTCACAGTGGTCTCTGATTGGAGGGGCAGTATGTCTCGTCTTGATGTCACTGTGGTCACTCATTGGAGGAGCAGTGCAGGTCTTGGACTGCACTTTGTTCTTTGTTGCTCTGGCTAATCCTTGTTGCTATGCCACCGGTTATGGGGGATCTGTTAGAAGTTCCCATATACCTCTGACCCCTGCCCTGCTCCCTCTCTGTCTCTCACCGTCTCCGTCCGTGGTAATTCCATCGACACCTCCCTCGATTAGCTCTTTCCAGGAGGGGTCTCCCATGGCTTCTTCCCACTCCCCCCACACCACCCTGCCAGCCTGGGGGTCCCACTGCAAATCTCCCTGCACGCTGAGCTCAGACAAGGGCCTGGGAAACCCCTCGATCAGAGAGAGGTCCTTAAACAGCCAGTATTGAGACCCTAGGAGAAATAAACAAAGAGGGAATTATTACAAACAGACTGGATACTACAGTACATTAACACTGCACTGAGAGAGAGGGGTTAATACAGTACAGACACACTGACTGGACACTACAGTACATTAACACTGCACTGAGAGAGAGGGGTTAATACAGTCCAGACACACTGACTGGACACTACAGTACATTAACACTGCACTGAGAGAGAGGGGTTAATACAGTCCAGACACACTGACTGGACACTCCAGTACATTAACACTGCACTGAGAGAGAGGGGTTAATACAGTACAGACACACTGACTGGACACTCCAGTACATTAACACTGCACCGAGAGAGAGGGGTTAATACAGTACAGACACACTGACTGGACACTCCAGTACATTAACACTGCACTGAGAGAGAGGGGTTAATACAGTACAGACACACTGACTGGACACTACAGTACATTAACACTGCACTGAGAGAGAGGGGTCAATATAGTACAGACACACTGACTGTATTACAGTCAAGTAAGACTGCACTGATGTTGATTGAAGCAACAACATATTAAAAATGACTTTTCCACAGCACAGCAGACGCAGTGACAGAGTGACATGGAGGGACCCTTGCCCTCAGCCTCACCTGCGATGAAGATGATGCTGTGGTCGCTGGCTCTCTCGAGCACGGCACGCACTGACTCCAGTCTGGCCGGCAGCCCCCTCCAGAACCTCTGCAGCAGAACCGGCCGCAGAGAGAGCAGGTGCCCCCCCTGACTCACTCGCCAGAAATAGCGCCCTGAAGAGAGCACAGAAAAGTGGCAAATTTACTTTCCCGGCTCTCAGAGGAGAAATGCTCTTCGGGTGTGACCCATTCTGTTTCTTCTTTCTGCTGTTCGGCGTTGCAGTTTTCCTGAAGCACTTGAAAAGGATCAGCCCCATGGGATTTCATTTTTGTTTTATCATCTGCATGGTGGTGCAAGGTTACAGTTATCGCATCTCCCAAGGTTCAAAAGTGGCAATTTTTTTTCCTTCCCTTTAAAAGAAGCTAGAGTTCATTCGTTCGGACAAATCCTAATGAAGACGGAGAAAAGGCGTGATTCGAACAGTGAGCTTTATTGGGGTAACCCACCTGGCTGAGGCGAACAACAACCTGCTAGTCAAAATTCCTGACGGTAATGAGAGAGCCCATAGTGTGGCAGCAGAATCCTCAAGCTCCGAACACTGAAGATAGCAGACGAATGAAGGTTCGGCTGGCATATTGGGAACCGACAAGTTTGACGGTAGCGTTTCTAAATCGATTCGAGAAAGGATGTTTCCGTTTGCTCCGGAGGGTAGCGATTGTCCACCTGGGAGAGTAGAAGCGGAATCTCTAATGGAAGAAAACGGGGACTGTCCTTAAATTAGATTGGCCCAAGTGGATCGAATCTAAACCCTTAACTTCACAGAGGCAGAACCCACGGGACTAGAGACCTGGATTCCTGGAGGAGCGGTGAGGAACGATGCTGCGATCCAAGATGTGGGAAATTTATACGAAGGTAAGCAGAAGTGACTGAGATTAAAGTCTGACCTCCTCCCCACCTTTTATTTTAAACACCACGAATGCTACCGCTATAGGAGAGTGGTGTCTGTTTTGCATCTGGTGGGGAGTCATTTTCATGAACGACTACTATGAATTCTTCAAATTCCAAGGAGTAGTCTGTGTTGTATACCAGCTCTAAGCATTTGAACATGTAGTAATACCAAGCACGCATGATGCAGGAAGTTAATGTGGCATCACCATTTTCTCCTCTCTTGAATGAAGTCCTCAGAACTACATCTCTTTCTTTGTAATAACCCAACAACAGTGGGTGCAGCTTCATTAAGATAACCACGTTGCACTAGGGAGCAGAAAGTGCATAAACAATACAAATGCATAACAGTATGGTGTCTTGTTCTCCTTCTTGATGCACAGTCCACAGTTTGCACAGGCTTGCAGGTGTAGGACTATGCAGTACCTATAAATTGGAAAATGCCACCGTCACAGAAAATGTTTTAGGGGAATTCTAGTCTTCAGCATTGGATGCACTGATGTCAGATTCCCATTCCTGTCATCTGAATTTCCCTGATAGCACATAATGTCCTTTTGTTCACATTAAATAATCATTTGCTTATTCATAGGCTGAAGTTCAGTTTGTGACACATGCCAACATAATACAGAACTGCGACGTGTTACAGTTTGACACAGAGGGAGCTCCTACACACAACTGGATTGAGACTGGCTACTACCTGGATGGCAGACCTCCTGGGAAAGCTAAGGCTGCTGCTGGAAGAGGTGTTAGTGTGACCAGCAGGGGGCGCTCACCCTGTGGTTTGTGTGGATCCTAATGCCCCAGTATAGTGACAGGGACACTACACTGTAATAAGGCGCCGTCCTTCGGATGAGATGTAAAATCGAGGTCCTGATACTCTGTGGTCATTAACACAAAGAGTAGGGGTGTTACCCCAGTATCCTGGCCAAATCTTTCATTGGCCTTTCCAATCATGGCCTCATAATAATACCCATCTATGTACTGGCTTCAGCACTCTTCTCTCCTCCCCTCTGATAGTTAATGTGAGGTGAGCAGACTGGTGCATCATCCAGGTGGGGGCTACATTGGAGGTGGGGAGTCCTCATTACCTGTGAAGAGCTTTGAGTGGATTGCACCCACCTTTGAAGAAGAACGTTTCTCCACGGATGCTGGCTACAGCATCAAATTCGGAGGAGCAGCGATCCGGCAGAGGACCAGGGGGTCTTGAGAGAGAAGGAAAGGGTTAACTCCGCAGTACCGCACAGGCACACTCATCAACTAGACTCAGACATGGGGGTGAGGGAAACTGTAGAGGCTCTGGGAATAAGGCACAGCCATTACAGAGTAGGGAACAGAAACTTGGGCTGGAAAAGAGCTCCCTGCAGCTCCTCTAGGGGTCTTGATCATGACCTGAATAAGATCTGTGGGGAAAAGATACACTGGAAGACACATAGAATACTGCTGGTCCACAGCCCCCTAGAGGCAGAGATTTGAAGTGCAGCTGTATTACAACATCGACAGTGAGGAGTTAATATGGACCAACTAGTAGGGAATGAGGAGGCACTAGTAGATAATAGGGAACAGGGACTAGTGCATGATAGTATGGAATAGTTCATAGAGATCATTTACCAGGGAATAGGTTACAACTAATAGAGAACAGGCACCAAGGATAGAAAATAATGAAGAAGGACTTTGTTAGGGAGCAGAAGATATGGGTATAGTGAGTAAACGAGTCATCGTTACAGAAAATTTAAAAACACAAGGATTGCCACGCACTGAGGACACAGCCAAAGAATTTCACAAAGAATTAGATACAATGCAAGAATACAAAAAGACCTGGCAGAAGATGGTTACGGTAGACAAGTGCAGAATACAAAAAAAAAAACGTTTTAAAATGGACAATAGAGAAGAAGGGGTATCTGATCAAGCAGAAGTCTGGAGTATGAGGGAGATATCTAGCCTATAACTTGAAAAATTGTACTTGACATTGTTTTAGTGTTAATGTCTAATGCAGCACATTCATATAATAATGTAAAGGAACAAGTAATAGGTTTATTCCATGTTGAAAAAAAATAAGAAAACACAACGTTTCTGCCATGGAGCCTTCTTCAGGTGTGTCATAGGTGTGGAATAATCCTATTACTTGTTCCTTTGCAGCCTACGCATGCTGACGCAGCGACCCACCTAAAGTACAGTAAATACTATTATGTGTTCAATACAAATGTGTACGTGTTGCTTACAATGGTCAGATATGAATAAGTCCGAAAATTGTCCAGACAAATGTTTTAGGGGGAAAAACTGACTTTGATCAAGCTCTGTGCAATTTAACCACATTCCAATATAATTAAGATAGCTGTATTACCATACATGTAACTAGATACAACATAGCTTGACCTATACTTGCAAAATGGTAAATGCTGAGCTAGAAGAGGCTACATATGAGAAAAAGACTCAGGTGTTTATGTTGACTCATCATTTACATCTTCAACATAATGTAGGGAAGCAGTTGAAAAAGATGTTTGATGTCCTTGTATATGAGGATGTTTTATTAATATTGTGTAGGGCACTAGTAAGGCCTCGTTTAATATATTGTGTACAATTTTGCAAATCACTTAATAGGTTTTATATTACTGCTCTGGATTTTGTCCAGAGAGTCCATAGAAGTCAAACAGATACACTTCAGAACTTAAGGCACAATATACTGGTAGTATGAAGTAACTGAACTCTTTAGTCTTAAGGGAGTGTCCCACACTGACAAGCTGGAGGAACTTAATCTCTTTAGTTTTAAGGGACTGTCCTACACTGACTGGCTGAAGGAACTGAATCACTTTATTCTTGAACAAAGAAGATTGCAAGAGAACCTGATGCAGTGTGGAACGTATTTCCCAGCCATATTGCCGGAGCTGATACCCTGGCTTCTTTCAAGTAATCGGTGGATGAGATTTTTGGATGCCCGCTTCTCTTACAGCAACGTTCTTGTGATCTTATGAGCGGTTTAGGGGAGGAGGGGTTGAAAGCAGGGAATCATGGAAACAATTATTACCTGGCTGTGTGCCGATGGAGAGGTGGGCGGGTCAGGGCTGTTGGGATCACCAGACTGGGAGACTCTGAGCTCAGGAGATGCTCCCTCTTTCCTGAGGCACACAGAGAGCACATGGCATTACCATGATGGAAGAGACATGGGTACTTTGTGTGCCATCGCTGCACTCTCTGTAATGTCTTTCAGTCAGTTTCTGTGTATAGAGATAGGGTGCGCAAAAAGAGGTTAAGAATGTGTGGTGTTAGCCTAGATGCAGACAGATGACTGTCCCCTGGGGTGAATGTGCTTTCCATGACTGGAGCCACTCTATTCCAGCAGAGTGGAATACTAGGAAGGGCTCCGGTCTTCTGATGGCTACGTTGGGGGATGGAATTCCAATTGGGTTACTGTCCCTGTACCCCAAGAGTATCTAAGTGAGTTTTCCTCAGTAAGATTCCCCAAGGTCTGTATGGCTACAAATGTAACCCACTTTGGACAAATGCAACAGCTTAATTAATAATAGAAACCTCTACTCTGTCTTTACAGACAGTATGTGTTCCCTATGTCCAGTGTGCACTGGTGGTATGTGTCCACTATGTCCAGAGTTCACTGCACTGTATATAATGTATTCATTATATGATTTAATTTACCATATAGCCTTAAGATTTCTCTTCTGTCCTCCGGGCTCAACTGATATTGCAGTGGGTCACCAACCGGGCCTTGGTAGTATGGCCGCATGATTGACCGGCGTGCAGACGAATGGGAGAGCCCAAGAGCGTGGCCAAACTCATGCACCGCCACGGTGAACAGGTCAGTCCCCTGAGATTCTGGGGAAACAAACTGTAACTAAATGTTGTTCCTCTGCATTGCAATGTTTTGCACTGTGTGAGCTACCGAGAACGCGTGAGGTGTCAGTAGGTATACCGCCACAAGCACCACAGTGTCACAGACACAAGTGAGGCATCGCTTTTTAATTTTGATAATGATCTGATAATCTGATGCCGGACTACACTATTCTGTAAAACTGCCAGGTGGTGCGGTGAATCCTTAAAGTACCGCAACCTTGTGTGGTTGTCAGACAAATCTGTACACAATGTTTATTGACCCATAAGTGTTTTCCTGCACTTATTATGACAAACAATTACAATGATTACATCGTTGAGGCAGGAGGTGGTTACCACATTGCCACCACAACTCCAAATGAGATATGTTACGATACGATACAACAATAATAGAATTATTGTTTTTTTAACTATGCCCTGCATGTAGTATTGATATAATTAAAAGTAATTGTGTGTAAATAGCAATTAGAAAAAAAAGATCATTTTATTTTTAATTTTAAAAATGTTATTCATAGTGTCTTTAAAAGCATAACATATTAAAAAGTAAATAACATACAAAACAGAAAGTCAGATTACAATAAATGTTTTGTGTAATGATTTGAATGACTTTGTGTATTGTGTTGCAATGTAGCTGATACAAGTGCTCATTTCTAGACGTCTGCACTATATTTACAACAATATATTTAAATTGTTTATATTGCAATTTGCTGTAAATACCACTGTTGTAAAGGTATGCACCTTTAATGTTTTTTAAATAATGTTTTTATCATGAATTAAAAAAATACATACTAGAAATGTAATTATCACTTGCAAAACAGTGGTGAAAATAATTGCATCTAGATGAAGGCAGCCCGCAAGATCTGTGGTAATAGTTGATGAATGGATAATTGGGGATATCACTTAATGGAATTCTTAACTTGGTAACATGTTGTATGTGTATATAAATTATAAAATCTGTTATATTTTCAAAAAAATGAACATTAAACAAAGAAAAAAACTGATTAAATGGTAACATCTAATGCAACACAGCTGCCACCTAACAATCCTTTGTTTTGCAGGTGCAGCACTGAAAGCGGTATGCTGGAGAGGACTGTGGGGACTTTCTGCTTGTGTAAGTTTTGATCTGCCTTCTAGGTGACAGCATCTGTAGCTTAGTCTTCTGCACTGTCTCATATTTCTCTGGTCTATCAGAGAGTGGCTTTCTGGACTTACCAGTATCAGGGTGTCTTGCATCATGCTACAGGATTATTGCAGTGTCGCCATGTATTACAGGGTCGGTGTATGTTTGTATTACACCTGTTCAGGAAGTATTGACTGATCTCTGCTGTGTTTCTCCTCAGACAGTATTGTACTGAGCTAGGCAGGAGAGTACCAGAATTAAACTGTACATTTTTTACTTCTGATGATGATGAAGAGAGGTCCCAGATGGCCAAGTCAGGATGCAGCCACACAAAATAACAATGTAGAAAAAGCTGACCTCTTCCAAAAGGACCACAGAAAGAAAATAAAAGTATGCAAACAAAAACAAGATACTGACGACGATGATTATGAAAAAAGCAATAATTTATAACAAACGACAACTGTGTTTAACAACAGCACAGAAGAGAAGCAGCAGCCGGCAGTGCAAAGGTCCTCTGTCACCTGGACAGGAGATGAAGCAAAAGATTATATCCTACAGAGGTGTACAGCACTGTGCTGTGCTCCACCAGTCTCTGTTGCGGGGCAGTGCTGTTTGCTTGTACCTGAAGCTCTGAAGGTCCAGTCCTCCTGAGAGTCTAGGTGCACTGTCCCCGCCCTCTGGGGGTCAGAGGGGAAGAAGGCGTGGCCAACTGCTCCCCCTGGCCCATCAAATGGGAAGCTGTCTCCATGGGAACCCTGCAGGAAGTCCACCTGGAGCTCCGCCTCCCCAGTCACACCCACCTCATTAACAGAAAGCAAGACTATTGGTACTATATAATACTCGATTACATTGATGTTACTTCTACAGCATCTGAAACTACTACTGCTGGCACTGCTGCTACTGATTTCTTTGTGATACTGTTACAAGAACTACTTTTATTACTTTGTCTATTACTGCTACTGACTCTACTCCAAATACTGCACATTCTAATCTATTGACAGTTTATATGTTAAATGATAAATTAAAAATAAGTCCAGATATCATCCATGATGTTTGCTGATATTTCATTAACACTGGCTGAAAAAAAGCATGAGTATAATATAATGAATCAAACCTCATGGAACTCCAGTGGGGTTGGCTCTGCCCACACCCTCAGGGCATAGAACAGCAGAGAGCGAATCATCTCACGGGACAGGGAAGAGTGGGAAGGGTATGATCGCACCCTGAGAAAGAGAGAGGTAAGTATGGACACACTGACTGGACACTGCAGTACATTAATACTGCACTGAGAGAGAGGGGTTAATACAGTCCAGACACACTGACTGGCCACTCCAGTACAATAACACTGCACTGAGAGAGAGTGGTTAATACAGTCCAGACACACTGACTGGACACTCCAGTACATTAACACTGCACTGAGAGAGAGGGGTTAATACAGTACAGAAACACTGGACACTCCAGTACATTAACACTGCACTGAGAGAGAGGGGTTAATACAGTCGACACACTGACTGGACACTCCAGTACATTAACACTGTACTGAGAGAGAAAGTACACAGTACCTCCAGGATATGTTCTTGTGTGACTTTGTCCATTCTGCAGTGTCTCTCCTCTGTCTTTGAGGGTGCTGTTGCGCATGTTGGGAGAAAGTGGAAGATTGAGGGGTTGGCTGGGGCTCCCCTTGGTCATCAGGAAGAGAACAGCGAGGGGTGCTCATCAGGGTTAATGTTTCTTCATCTGCGAGTCAGAGAGAAGGACAGGAGAACTGGAGAGATTGTGACAGATCTGTGGTGGGATCAGACTTATAGACAAAAGAAAGGATATAAAGACAGAGAATCAGCTACAGAGCCCCCTTACAAACATTGATTCTAAAATATGTTTATGTAAAATATTGTTCTGGAAAACATGTATCAAGCCCCCTCTGAGTTATGAACAAAGAAGACTATGAGGAGAGATAACTCATTTAAAATCCTCAATAGCATTGACAAAGTCAACAAAATCAACAGATTTCTTAGGTATCAAGAGAGAAACACAGACCAGAGGACACAGGTGCAAATAACATCGACATATATTTACAACTTAGAAAAAGAGACACTTTTCACAAAAGGATGTGGGAGTATGGAACAAGCTTCCCAACCATAGAGTTTGATCTGATGCTTTGGACTTTAACAAACTGCTTGATTAGACCAATTAACTACCAAACAGATGAGAGGGGGCCCAATTGACATATCCCGTCTGTAACTTGTCTTATGTACTTATTTTATAATGAATTGTGAATGTGCTATTTTTGTGTTGCAAAGAATTTTGAGAGGATTGATTTTGAAGGCATTATACAGAATATAACTCTCCTTCTTCTCGTTCTTCTTATTATTATTATTTCATCATTACGGTGGATACAAAAACGATACTCTTCGAATGATACAGGTTTTCAGGAAGATGCTCTACATTCTTAAATTAATATTGAAAAGACAAAAAGATTCTGTGTGATCGTTTCTAAAACACAGCACTTTTCACACGGCACAGTTTGTACAGACTCATAACTGCATGGGGCAGCTCCAGGTCACTAGTGGTATCCTTGCACAATCAGGTTCCTGTAGGAGCCACACGGCAGCAGTGCCTGATGGGGGCTGTAGTTTTGTTGCACTCCTACCTATCACCCCAGTCTCTGGAAGGCCTGCAAATCGCTGCATGGCTTTGACTGCTTGAGTGACAGCTTCCCAGGTCTGCAGGTGGCCAGTAGCAGGGTCCGGGGGCGGGAGGTATCCATAAAGCGTCAGCCAATCCTGTGCAAGGAGGGGCAGAGCCATCAGTCAATTAACACACAGGAGAGCATCCCTGAGGAAGCTGAGCAAATAGAGAGACAAAGGAGTACAGAGAGCCACACAGCTGGCTGTTTTCGTCCCATGACCTCCAAATTGAGTGGTGACAACAAGATCAGACAGATTTAGTAAATCCCCTCAACCTGGAGTTAAAAAATGAACATTACGTTTTGTTAAATTGATGTTGCTACCTGATTTCCAGAAGCCCTGATTGTTTCAGACAGACAGTGAGACAATCATATCCACACACTGAGGTATGTAGGTTTACAATAAATTAAACCTTTGTTGCCGTCTAAGTCTCTTCATTAATCTCTTAATTCACCAAAACGCCTTCACTGCCCCTTGCTGGGATGAACAGGTGCTCAGGAAATCTTAAACAGCTATTCACGGTGGATTTCAGTGTGGTTAAATGGCCAGGGTGCTTATTCTGACTGATGGCGACACCCCTGAGTGTGTTGGGACAGTATGGGCGACAGGCTCCCTGCCTCCCTCTTCTCGGAGACTCACCACCAGTGCTGTGCCCTCGTCGGCCACAGGGGGCGTCGTCGGGACAGTGGGGGCCGCCTCCGACAGGCACCGGGCAGCGCAGACGGACAGGCAGACGGACAGCAGGCTGTGCGGACGGAGCCCGGCCCATCCCCACGCCTCTCTCCGGGGCTGCATGCGGACCCCTGGTGCTCCAGGTGCCGACCGGCGATTCCTCATTCCCGCAGAGCGGATGTCCAGTCTCAGTGCTTGGGAACGCGGGAGTTGCGTTGGCCCTCTGGTGCTCTGATCCTTCGGAGCCCAGCAGTACAGGTGTAAGTCAGTGCCGATTGATTGATTGATTGATTGATTGATTGGCTGCTATGGTAAGAAGGTGCACTGAAACAGGTTCTGTTCACCATATGCTAGTTTCATATGTGATATAGCAGACACACTATCCTTTTAACTAACCCATCTCTCTTCCCTTTTCATCTACCATTAATACATTTCTTTCTCTCTTTTAATCTTTCAAGGTCAGCAGCCAAGCAAGAGGTCCTCAGTTAACAATAGTAGTTTCGTCTTCTTCTTCACCACTGTGGGATTGATTTGTTGACTCTGTGAAACAATGGACATGGAACAAAGAGAGAGGGCTCAATAGAGTACAGACACACTGAATGTCTTGCAGTGCAGCAGGGCAGTTTCTGCTTCTCCCTGCTGGCAGAAGATGTGAGTGGGGTAGTGTTGCTCAGCTTGTGCTGTGGTTTGGTTGACTCAGTTTTGTGCTGTCTGGAGGATGTTGATGTCAGTGTGGTTCAAGGACCGGCTGGCTGAGGGGGCTCTTCTCTGGGCACAGTGCCTTGTCATTCAGAGAGCCATCGTGTCAGTCTTGATATCAGTGGGTCAGTCAGAGTGCCAGTGTGTCAGTCTTTACAACAGTGGGCTAGTCGGAGTGCCGCAGTAGCTGTCTATACTGTATGTCAGTGGGTCGGTGTGTATGCTGCAGTATGTGTTGTACCTTGATATGTGTGTTTTAATGGTGTGTGTGTTATTACAGTGTGTGTTGATTAAATCCAGTGTGTGTGGTACTGCAGTGTGTGTTGATTGAAGACAATATGTGTTGATAATCATAATTAATAATAATAACAATAATAATAATAACAAGTAATTCTTTACACTTATATAGCGCTTTTCTGGACACTCCACTCAAAGCGCTTTACAGGTAATGGGGACTCCCCTCCACCACCACCAATATGCAGCCCCACCTGGATGATGTGACAGCAGCCATAGTGCACCAGTACTCCCACCACACACCAGCTCTCAGTGGAGAACAGAATAATGAAGCCAATTTGGAGACGGGGATTATGCGGAGGCCATGATTGATAAAAGCCAATAGGAACATTTGGCCAGGACGCAGGGGTAGCATTCATACTTTTCTGAGCAATGCCCTGTGTGTTGATTTAAGACAGTGTGTGTGTTACTGTAGTGTGTATTGATTGATGACTGTGTGTGTGTGTGTTACTGCAGTATGTGTTGATTGAAGACAGTTTGTATCTGTTACTGCAGTGTGTATTGATTAAAGACTGTGTGTGGTACTGTAGTGTGTTGATTGAAGACATTGTGTGTCTGTTACTGCAGTATGTCTTGATGAAGACAGTGTGTGTGTGTTACTGTAGTGTGTATTCATGGAAGACAGTGTGTGTGTTACTGCAGTGTGTGTTGATTGAAAACAGTTTGTATCTGTTACTGCAGTGTGTATTGATTGAAGACTGTGTGGGTCTGTTACTGCAGTGTGTGTTGATTGAAGACAGTGTGTGTATTACTGCAGTGTGTGTTGATTGAAAACAGTTTGTATCTGTTACTGCAGTGTGTATTGATTGAAGACTGTGTGGGTCTGTTACTGCAGTGTGTGTTGATTGAAGACAGTGTGTGTGTTACTGCAGTATGAGTTGAATGAAGACAGTGTGTGTTACTGTAGTGTGTATTGATGGAAGGCAGTGTGTGTGTGTTACTGTAGTGTGTGTTGAATGAAGACAGTGTGTGTGTGTTACTCCAGTGTGTGTTGATTGAAGACAGTGTGTGTGTTACTGTAGTGTGTTGATTGAAGACAGTGTGTGTGTGTTACTGCAGTGTGTGTTGATTGAAGACAGTGTGTGTGTTACTGCAGTATGAGTTGAATGAAGACAGTGTGTGTTACTGTAGTGTGTATTGATGGAAGACAGTGTGTGTGTTACTGCAGTGTGTGTTGATTGAAGACTGTGTGGGTGTGTTACTGCAGTGTGTGTTGATTGAAGACAGTGTGTGTGTTACTGCAGTATGAGTTGAATGAAGACAGTGTGTGTTACTGTAGTGTGTATTGATGGAAGACAGTGTGTGTGTTACTGCAGTGTGTGTTGATTGAAGACTGTGTGGGTGTGTTACTGCAGTGTGTGTTGATTGAAGACAGTGTGTGTGTTACTGTAGTATGAGTTGAATGAAGACAGTGTGTGTGTTACTGTAGTGTGTATTGATGGAAGGCAGTGTGTGTGTTACTGCAGTGTGTGTTGAATGAAGACAGTGTGTGTGTGTAACTGCAGTGTGTGTTGATTGAAGACAGTGTGTGTGTTACTGTAGTGTGTGTTGATTGAAGACAGTGCCCCTGCTGTTGATCTGACCCGCTGGAGGAAGGAATGCATTATCTCTGACCCTGTAATCACATTACAGCGCAGCCCCCTTCGCTGTCCCTCTCCTCTCGGTCGCCTTCTTCTTTCACTCCTCTGTCATTCTCTCGCCTGTCGTTCTTCAACATCCTCCCCCTCCATGTGTCCCCAAAGCTGATCACCCCAAGTAATTCAATTACTTTACAGTACATTTCCCACTTCTCTCTCTTCCTCTGTCCTCGCCCTGAAGTCACCGACTTCCCTAATTCCATTATGGCAGCCCTCCTCTCTCCCTCCATATGTCTCTGCTTCAAGAACTGACCCCAGCTAATTGTACTAATGTACTCTGTCCGCCCCCATCCTCTCCCACCCTCCCTGTCCCTCATGTCACCCCAGCAAATTTCATTATTCAAAAAGCGCAATGACTCCCTCCTCCCACTCTCCCTCTCCCCCACTCCTTGTGAGGTTTCAGTCCAAGTTCTGGCTGTTTCATCTTTCAGGATGTCTTCCCATGTGTCCCGGCGGCAGTGGGAATGTTTGTCTCATACAGAATATTCTCAATGGAACTTCAGCTACATCTTGTCTGCCTCCCTGCTCTGTGCCCACCACGCAAATCAAAGGCAGCCAAACCACAGCACAAATCCAGCAACACAATCTCACCCACCGGGGCATACACACATACACAAAAACTTGAATGCTTCAGGAGCCTAATAAGACAATACACACTAGTGGAGTATCGGACCAGGGTAAGAGACAGCAAAGAGAAACAGGCTCTGATGAAACACAGGCTTACTGGCCACAGCCTGGACACAGAAACTGGACACAGAGAGACCTGACTGTTCAGAGAGGACAGGCTTACTGACCGCAGCCCGGCCATAGAAACTGTACACAGAAATACCTGACGGTCCAGAGACAGGAGAATTCTTATAATTTAGGGCATACAAACGCCACACAGATAGCACCCCAGGTCCAGAACTGAACCTGATACTAATAATAATAATTAAAGTGAATACTGTCACAGAGTTGCTGAGCAGTATGTCTAATTTGAAGGATATGAGTTCTGGCATGTGAGAAAATAGTAATACAGTACATCAGAGGCAGATTAGTACAAATAAATTAATTATTAATTAACGAGACAATGACACTAAACAAAATGACAAACCCCCAAAAAACATCTACATCTATTACACACATATAACCTACTAAAGTCACTCTATGTACAGAACAAGGAGCCTTACACAGCTACAATCCACAGACCTAAACAAACAAGACTGCTAATAATCTAAATTCCTCAACAAGTGAACAGGACAAGTACACTGCACTCTAAATAGACAGCATATAGGCCAGCAATAAATCTCCCTTCCTATAACCTGGACACCCAAAACCAAATGAGAATCTACAGTATCATTACAGTAGGTAATGTGATTAAAGATAAAACTCTTTAGCTCCAGGATTCCATAATAAAGAAACTGGAATTTCCTCAAATAAAGGATGGTCAGCTCTCTAAAACAAGGTTCAGATTACCCCTGGTCTCAGAGACCGACGAGAACGAGGTCCTCTCACCTGGCAGACCTCGTCTCTCTTCCTCTTGCTGCAGTCTGGGAATCCTGTGCTTTCAGCACTGTGATTCTGTGGGTTGATTTGTAGCGATTTACAAAGCAGTTCAAGAACTGCAGAGGTAACTAGAAGATGCTATTTGATCCTCTGGGTTTAGCAGCCTGTAACCTCAGCAGCAACAGAATAAACTTGAACTGCATGATTTCAAATTTTATGATACCTCTCCAGCTGAATTATTATTGTAACTTAAATCCTTCAAATTAGACATACTACATAGTATCTATGTGACAGTGTGCACTTATTATTATTATTATTACAGCACCAGAGAAGTTTGTATTGACAACCTGGCATGAACACCAACATAAAGCACAAGTAAAGATCACCTATTGAACACCAACACACAACCCACCAATAGACAACCTACTGAGCCCAGCACATGCAACCCACCTAAGAACAATCTACCTGTCACTAACAGACAACTCACTGATAGACAGTCCTGTGTACACTGACCCACAGTGACACACAAACCAGTCTACGCCTTTCTCCCCTGTTTCTCTTTCTAGCACAATCTGTCTGGACAGCATCTCTGTGTTCTTGAGTAGGAGAAAGAACAGTGATAGTACACATTGAGTGAGAGAGACAGATGATTGATTAAGTTACACAGTCTCAGGGAAAACAGGATTGTTAAATATTGTAATCTCTTACCTTGTCTCCTTCTTTTTGCCTCTGTCTTTAGCTCTTAGGAAACAGCTGCCTCTGTGGCCCTCAATAGCAGATATGTGTCCACTTATCCCTCCCCCTGCCTCTCTACCCCACCTCTCTCTTACTCTCTCCCACAGTCAGCACTGTGTTAACTCTCTCTCACTCTCTGTCCCACATACAACACTGCATTCACTCCCTCTCAGTGCAGTGTTAATGTACTGGAGTGTCCAGTCAGTGTGTCTGGACTGTATTAACCCCTCTCTCTCAGTGCAGTGTTGATGTACTGTAGTGTCCAGTCAGTGTGTCTGGACTGTATTAACCCCTCTCTCTCAGTGCAGTGTTAATGTACTGGAGTGTCCAGTCAGTGTGTCTGTACTGTATTGACCCCTCTCTCTCAGAGCAGTGTTAATGTACTGGAGTGTCCAGTCAGTGTGTCTGTACTGTATTAACCCCTCTCTCTCAGTGCAGTGTTAATGTACTGGAGTGTCCAGTCAGTGTGTCTGGACTGTATTAACCCCTCTCTCTCAGTGCAGTGTTGATGTACTGTAGTGTCCAGTCAGTGTGTCTGTACTGTATTAACCCCTCTCTCTCAGTGCAGTGTTAATGTACTGGAGTGTCCAGTCAGTGTGCCTGTACTGTATTAACCCCTCTCTCTCAGTGCAGTGTTAATGTACTGGAGTGTCCAGTCAGTGTGTCTGTACTGTATTAACCCCTCTCTCTCAGTGCAGTGTAAAAACATTCACCAATTTCTTTCTCTTTCTTTATCTTTGTCGTTTTTCTTCCTCTCACTGTGTCTCTTAATACCTTTCCTGTCAGGCTTCCCCAGTCGTCTCTATATCAAACTGTGTTTCTCTCCCTCCTTTTCCCAGCTTCAGTCATTCTTGCATCTCCCTTCTTTTCTGTCTCCTGCCCCCTTCCTCCCTCTCTGCCCCTCGCTGTGGGCCCCTCCCTCAGTTGGAGTGTGTGAGCATGCCTGCGCAGTGTCAATGTCAGTGAAGTGTGTCGACTGACAGGTGTTCATGCACTCAAATTGGGATCCCGCTGAAGCAAACGGACGTTTGTTCATTCCTCAGGGGACAAAGAGCATAAAAAGACATTACCGGCAATGTAAGCAAGGGAATCTGAACAGGATCACATAAGGAATAGAAGAAAGATTCCAAACTGATTCATCTAATCTTGCCTGTTTGGTTGGTGAAGGTTAACTGATCTGAGAATCACATCCCATCATTTGTTGACTCAAAGACAGGATATATCAGGTCCAACAACATCACTGGATAACTTGTCCCCTGCTCCCACCAACCTTTGTGTAAAGAGGTGCCTCCTGATTGGAGGATCTTTTCCAGTTGTATTTTGAAAGTAGCTAATACGGCTTCAACAACATAGCAGGGCAGCTTGTTCCACACCCCCACCACCCTTTTTGTAAAGACGTGCTTCTTGATCTCACTCTGTTTCACATGTTCTTCCCCACAGTTTCTGTTTTCAAAAGCACTGAAGTATTTCATCCTCTTTTACAATCCCGATCCTTAACCTTTTCTTTCAGTTTAAACTGCATTTTAAGTCTGGATACACATGGATATTCTGAGTCTCCTGCTTTAGTTCTTTTACTAAGAATGGCTCTGTAGTATCTATGACATAACGATCATTTCATGTGCTTTAGAAATAACATACGATTTTGTGAATTAGCAACAGTAACAGAGTACTATGGCTCTGAAATAAACAGTAAACAAACTAAACCAGAACAGTCAGACAAATGTGGGGGAAAACAACTAAATCATAATGTGTCTTTTAAAATTCATCACTTCAAATTTAGATATTCTCCCACAGCAATTATAATTTCCTCAGACAACACAAGGTCACAGCACATCTAAAATGTGAGTTGCTCTCACACTCTGAAACACACAAACCTCCTTTCTGTGTCACAGAGACAGTGAGCCTCTGTCTCTCAAGTGACCACAATGGATCCAGCTTTAGAATAAAACAGAACGAATAATGGAGTCCATCTATCAAACCAGGCTATTGTTCTGACAAGGACTGACTCACAGACTTTACTGCCCTTTCAGAAGCACTCATTGTCACGTAGTCATGACTCAGAAAAAAATTCTCACCTACAAAACAGCTTGGGTTTAATAAGGAAGAGGAAACAGAGAACCCCACAGCAATAAACACATAACAGGACAGGAGACACAGTGAGAGAGAGGAGATCATAGAGATTCCTTCAGTAATAAACACACAACAGGAGAGGAGACACAGTGAGAGACAGGAGATAACAGAGAATTTGCCAGTGATATACAGTTCAGTTTCCCTGGTGCAATGAAATGCTTATTTGCATGCATGAACCAATACAAAGATATTAAGGAAACACCAAAAACATAAACACAGAACAGCAGCAGCAACAACAATAAAGTTTAATAACATCCAACTTAAATACAAGTCAGCACAAGGAGTGTGAAAAAGAAAAAAAACATCGGTGGTGGGGTAGAGCTCAGTAATCTGACAGTTTGAAATTCTAACAAATTGTCTCTGAATCCGGAGGTACGTGCCTTTATGTGCCTATAATGCTTACCAGAGAGAAGGGGAGAGAAAAGTGGTATCCTTAGAGATACTTCCAGCCTTCCTGAGACAGCGAGCTGTAAAAATGTCGACAATAGAGGGGGAGCTATAATCCAATGATGGACTGGGCTGATCTGATCACCACCCATAAAGCCTTTCAGTCAGACAACGAGCTGCTGAGAAACCACACTGTAATACCACACGTGAGCACACTCTCAATAGCGCACCTGTAAAATGTAGTTGAAGACAGACCACATTGTTTCAACTGTCTGAGTAACTAAAGGAGCTGCTGTGCCTTCTTTATAGCTTCAGTTACATGCTGGAACCATGTTAAATCATTACTGATGAAGGTAACCAGGAACTTGAAGCAGCTAACCATCTTTACAGCCACCCCATTGATGTGAATAGGCCTGTGGTCCCCACCCTGCTTTCTAAAATGGACAACCAGCTCCTTGGTTTTGCTGACGTTAAGAGAGAGGTTATTGTCACAGCACCACTCCACCAGGTTCCTGAACTCATCCCTGAAGGACAACTCATCATTACTGGTGATGGTCATGTCATCTACATATTTGTAGATGGAATTGGAGCTGTGTCTGGCCACACAATCATGGGTAAACAAGGAAAACAGCACGGGGCTAAACACACAGCCCTGAGGAGCACCTACTGTATGTTGATGGTCAGCGTGGAAGAAAGCCTTCCATCGACTCTCACAGTGTGTGGTCTGCCAGTCAGGAAATCCAGAATCCAGCTGCAGAGAGAGGTACTGATGCCCACATCATTAAGCTTACTGACTAGTCTGGATGGAACTATAGTCTTAAATGCAGAGCTGTAATCAATGAACAGATTTCCGGCATATGTGTCTTTATTATCCAGATGAGTCAGGGCAGTGTGAAGAGCCAGGGAAAGAGCGTCGTCAGTGGACCTGTTACGCCAGTATGCAAACTGCAGGACTTCTAAGCACTCAGGTACCATTGTGTTAATAAGCCTCATGACCAGCCTTTCAAAGCAGTTTATAGATGTGAGCAGATGTGACCACTGCAGGTTTGTAATCATTAAAACGGGTCTTAGTATTTTTCTTTGGCTCTGGTTTTCTTATAACACATGGGAATGGAAGATTGGAAAAGTGAAAGATTAGAAATATCCATAGGATCGGAAACCATTCTGACTCTGGCAGGTATGGGAATTCTGCGATAAGATTTGTTCTATTCCTGAATTGGATAAAGCAGTTACAAAAGGGATGAATGAAGGTTTGTCTAATCCCAGAGGAGTTCTTGCAGTGCAGCTCTGTCTCTGCTGGTCTCAGCTGGCAGAAGATGTCAGTGGGGTAGTGTTGCTCAGCTTGTGCAGTAATTTGGTTGACACTGATTTGAGCTCTGGCAGTTGCGCTGTCCTGAAGCTGGCTGGTATCAGTGTGGCTTCAGGACCTGCTGGAGAAGAGGGCTCTTTTCTGGCCTCAGTTCTTGACTCAGCAGGGTCTTATGGTGGTAGGTCACTGTTTCATAGGTCTAGTCAATACATTTTTGCTCTCTTCTGTATATTAATTAACAATTGTTATTGCTTAGTTTGGCACTGCATGTGTTGTTAAGTGTTTTTTGTTTTTCTGAACTTGGAGAATGTTTTTACCGAACTCTGAGTGTGGGGCTCAATGGGGTGTTGTCCTGTTTGGACCCTGCACTTCACTGCCATATGGGGCAATGGGTTTTGTGAAGGGGTGATATTGCAGAGTCTCCTTTTAATGGCATAGAAAGTGCGTTCACTACCAAAACTCCCAGATGAACTGATTGCCAATCCAAGGTATGTGGTCAGACACACTGACTGGACACTCCAGTACATTAACACTGCACTGAGAGAGAGGGGTTAATACAGTACAGACACACTGACTGGACCTAACAGAAAATTAATTTTACACTAAGAAGCACAGGGAGATAGAAACAGAGAAAGAGTGCATTTCCAGATGTAGGTACATCCTGTTGGAGGGGAGGAGGTCCGTCTTTGGGATGAAAATAGCACACTGTGCGCTGTGTGAGGCTGTATATCTTTTTTTTTTAATTTTTAAACCAGGTAGCTGAGCCAATAATGCAAGGTAATGTGGTTCCATTATGGTAACATTTCTCCTTTTGGACAACATATCTCCTTTTCACTGGAAACAATTCCCACTGGAAACAAGACATTACCCTGAAGAAGCCATAGAAAGAGCTACACATTTCAAAGACTGTCTGTGGTACTGGCCGTGTTAATGTAGCACAAGAAATCATCAGCCCTGCTTGGAATATTGCAGTAGCAGTAACGAAAGCCATGAGCAGTGCAAATAAAACATATAACTGCAGTCAGGGTCAAGGTCGAAGGCAGAGGTCGCAGACAAAAAAAGACCCACATTTGTGGTGGGAGTGGGTGGGGTGGCCTGGAAGTGGCACTATGAATGCGTTTCACTGTCCGAAATTTGAAAGTGCCCAAATTCTCTGCACAGGCGGAGGGTTTCCTAGGAAATACAAATCCGCATTCAGACCTTTAAGGAACATAGAGAATCTGTTCTGATACAATGAGATAGTAATGACTTAGAGATGGGAAATTCCACTGGTCAGACACTTTGAAAGAGCATGCTTCAGAAAGCAGAAGTCTTAGCATGTGTCACTGTGATGCACGGGTATCATCTGCTTCCGTACTAACTGTAAACATATTTTGCATTAAGTAGATGTTGCGTGCAAATGTTAAAATGTAAGCAAAACGGTCCTGGAATTTAAACTTTTTTCAAATACAAATCTTAGTACGGGCACTCAGAAGTATACATGCAAATGAGAACATGTGGTAGATGCTATAACTGTAGTTTTAATTTTTGCTGCAAATATTATTTCAAACAATCATTGTATTCATTGTAAACAACAGTATTGGAAACAATCATGAAATCAGCGCAAGACGTCTCAGAGCAGAGTTATATGTGTATCTTGTATTTGCTGAGCACGTTTGGGATGTAATAATAATTCAGCCTCTGGGCTTTGCTGTACTCCTTCTTGAAAATAGTGCTTCAGCATTGATTGCTCTATTGTAGAATTCATGAAAATGTAAAATAAATGTGGTATAGCTAGAAAAGTGAAGGACCAATTACTATGGAAATTAACAAACGGTATAAGAAACACAACCACCCAAATGGGACTGGAACCCTGGACTCTCAGATTAAAAGTCTCATGTGCTGCCAGCAGCATTCTGATGAGTCATGTGACCTGTCTGGAACGACACCCAACTTTACCCAGAAGCGACAGCACCACTCCCAGTAGGATGAGAGAGAAATACAGCACCACATGGGGAGTCAAGGGGGGTCTCTCAATTCATCCTCCTTCTCATTGAGGGCAGAGTCTGTATAGACACCTGGTCCAGAGTAGAACCACAGACTTGCGAACTGAGGAACCCAGGACAGCTGTTGCCTCTTTTATTGTGTTCAACATGAAGACGGGTCTTAATAATAATAATTGCTTACACTTATATAGCGCTTTTCTGGACACTCCACTCAAAGCGCTTTACAGGTAATGGGGTCTCCCCTCCACCACCACCAATGTGCAGCCCCACCTGGATGATGCAACGGCAGCCATAGTGCGCCAGAACCCTCACCACACATCAGCTATTAGTGGGGAGGAGAGCAGAGAGAGTAATGAAGCCAATTCATAGATGGGGATTATTAAGAGGCCATGATTGGTTAAGGCCAATGGGAAATTTGGCCAGGACGCCGGGGTTACACCCCTACTCTTTTCGAGAAACGCCCTGGGATTTTTAATGACCACAGAGAGTCAGGACCTCGGTTTTACGTCTCATCCGAAGGACGGCACCTGTTTACAGTATAGTGTCCCCATCACTATACTGGGGCATTAGGACCCACGTGGACCACAGGGTGAGCGCCCCCTGCTGGCCCCACTAACACCTCTTCCAGCAGCAACCTTAGTTTTTCCCAGGAGGTCTCCCATCCAGGTACTGACCAGGCTCACACCTGCTTAGCTTCAGTGGGTTGCCAGTTGTGAGTTGCAGGTTGATATGGCTGCTGGCACATAATCAAAGGACAAGCTCCCATTTAACTTAATGAAAGCAGTCAGGATGGAATGATCAGTCTACAAAAGAGTTTCTGGGTCAGTTCTTTTGGTAATGTCTGCTAACCTCACCAGAGGTTCTGTTATTAATAATAATGCACCTCTGCTATGTTACACAGTTAAAACGTTGTTAAATAATAGGGCAACACAAGGTATAGACATTTTAACAGAAACTGGTCAAACACATCTCACACTTTTGGAGCCCCTTGACTCCCCATGTCTCACTGTATTTCTCTCTCATCCTACTGGGAGTGGTGCTGTCGCTTCTGGGTAAAGTTGGGTGTCGTTCCAGACGGGTCAAGTATGACTGCGCTTTGCCACAAGAAGAGACACCTGACTCGCCAGCACGCTGCCGGTAGTTTATGTCTCTCAGAGCCCGGATAGCTCAGTCGGTAGAGCATCAGACTTTTAATCTGAGGGTCCAGGGTTCAAGTCCCTGTTCGGGCGTGTGTTTCTCTTTTATCAATTTCATACATCCAAAATACTTCGTCTTTCGGCCTTTCTCTTTCTCGAGTTGTACCGTGTATATTTTCAATGTTAAATACGTTTCACCATCTGTTGCATTTTTCTACACATCCACCAGCGCTATTCAAGGCAGCGGAAGGCTGAAAACCTCAAACAACAAAACTCCCCTATTTGGGGCATTTTTTGTTTTAGGGTTTTCATCGGGGATGTAGCTCAGTGGTAGAGCGCATGCTTCGCATGTATGAGGTCCCGGGTTCAATCCCCGGCATCTCCACGCGCCTTATATTGCCAAAATCATTGAAAACTTCTCTTGATCAAGAGGCCTTTGCTCGTTTCCTTAAGGAGCCCGCTGCACACGGTGAAATTCAGACCCTCTGGAGGTGTTACGGTGTTTCCCTGCGCTTTTAAACGCACTTCTAATGCATTCGCTTTGTTTTAAATAATTCAACGTCATCTGGAGAAAAGTAGGGAAAGATCGTCTTTCTTGTCACGGCTGTTGACCTGCTGACTCTCAGCCGGGTTTACTTGAAAACCCGTTCAGCGAGCGAGACTCCCTCTGGACTCCGCACTGAGCTGAGAGCTGCGCGAATCCTCACTGTACTGTTACAAGAGCTTTCATGGAGACGATCTACATAGAGCGCAGCGACAACATCGTGAACTGTTTCGTTATATGAAGGAAAAGCTGAAAACGTAATTCTGGGAAGGAAGAGTAGAGTTGGCGCCGTGGCTTAGTTGGTTAAAGCGCCTGTCTAGTAAACAGGAGATCCTGGGTTCGAATCCCAGCGGTGCCTTTTCGTTCACGGAGGCACATTTATGTGCGAAAACAGCAGAATGCCCCTCAAAACGTCTATATCCAGAGATAGTTCAGGTGGGTAGCTGCGTCAGCATGCGTAGGCTGCAAAGGAACAAGTAATAGGTTTATTCCATGCTGAAAAAAAGAAGAAAGAGAACACAACGTTTCGGCCGTGGAGCCTTCTTCAGGTGTCAAGGTGACACAAGTTGTGTTCTCTTTCTTCTTTTTTTCAGCATGGAATAAACCTATTACTTGTTCCTTTATATCCAGAGATGCCAGGGAAGAAGAGATTTCAGTCACAGGAAACTAAGGTGCAGTCGCTTCCACGCGAAATGCAATTGAAGACGCCCGACATTCTCCGGGCCAGCGAAAGTGAAAGACCGCGACACAACAGTTCTGTTCTAAACGTTACGAAAAAAACATGCCAAACGTGCAAGAGGAAGAACGTTGTGCTGGTTGATGCAGTTCATTTCTCATCGATGTCGTACACGGTCAAGATCGAGAAATACCTTCTCATCGGGAGCATATTTCCACCGAAATTCCATAGGAGACAAATGGTGAAGTTGCACTTTTCATCCAAAAGAGAGACACGGTCTTGGTCCAGTTACTGATAAAACTTCTATATAAGCGTCTCGGAAACGAAAGCAGCACAAACGCTACTTTCAACAGCACAAACGAGTGAGCTGGATTTCATCGTTTGTGCACTCTGTACGGGGGCCGACTTCACGGAGTTTTTAACTTGCCTTTAAATATTCAGCGGACTTGAGCATAACATGCCAGAAGAACGTGCACGCACATATGGCTTTCAGAGGTTGGAGTAAATGAATCGCCCCAAGGGTAATACAGAGTGAGGCGCCATGAAGATAAAAACTGCGAAGGTATTAAAATATTTAGTTCTGAAGATCTCGTGACTTCCCAAAAGACTTAACACTGAATTCTTATAGTCGCATTCCAGTGCTAACCAATTACTACTACCCTGTATTCATTGCAGAAAGCAGTGGAGACAGTTATATTGCAATTAAAAATGTATTTATTTCGAAGAGTATGGGACATTGTGAATCAATAAAGACGTTAAAAAACCAAGCAAATAAGTAAAGCATTTTAAAAATAGATTCTCATTGACAGTAAACAAGCCGATCCACCTGGCGCTGCTAGCTCTCAGCTCTCAGACCCGCGATTGGCTAAACCCCCGAGCAGTTCGGGCTGTGATTGGGTGAAGAGTGAGAATCGATACTCTGATTGGGTAAAGCGCCACAGCGGAAGTTCCGAGAACGTGTAGATACACAGGTGATGAAAGTTCTTCTTGGTCCAAATACTGTAGCCCCGGTTAACCGTGTGTGCTGTGTGAGCACGCTGGATATACAGTAACACATCCATTGGTTTCCAATTACTGGTCAATCTAAGAGAAGTCGCACTGAGGTCAAAACTGAACAGCAGACAAAGAATGTCATGGCATCCACAGCGCGTTCACGACCCCGATAGCATGTCACGATAAGAGTGCGCGCATCACGATCACATCGCGATACCCATTGCGACTGGTGCATCACTGTCATGGCGCCACTTTTGGTCCATAAATCGCGATATGACATATCCCGACAAAACGCCCCCGTTCTCTTTTCGAGACACGATATGTTGGAAGTTAGCCGTACAAGGTAGCGTGGCCGAGCGGTCTAAGGCGCTGGATTAAGGCTCCAGTCTCTTCGGGGGCGTGGGTTCGAATCCCACCGCTGCCAATAGCTTTTGGCCTCCTTGCAATTTGAACAGTTGGAGACAATCCTACTATTCTTAAAGTAACGAAAAATAACACACCACCACTGCAAGAGGAAGAAAGTTGGAAAACAAGTCGTGCAATGTCAAGTTTCGACAGTATGTTTTCCTCAACGCTGGCTGTATACTCTCTCTGTGTTCGTGTGGGTTTCCTCTGGGTGCTCCAGTAGTGTCCCACAGTTGAAAAACATACCAGTTGGTTAAGCTGGCTCCTGGGAAAATGTTTGTGTGTGAGACCTGTGACAGACTGGTGTCCCTCCTGGGTCTATCCCTCCTTGTGCCCATGGCTTGGTAGGTTAGGCCAAGCAGGGAGTTCTGCCTTAAAGGTCTGATGAGCCTTCAATCAACTTTGAAGTGAAACATACAGTATATGTGCTTCACTTTCCTATTCTAGGAAGAGATACAGTTGAATATAGTGATGTTTTCCTGGATGTGTTGACACATGTTCAAAATATATTTACTGACATCTGAAAGGGTTTTTTTCCCCTCATAGATACCTAAAAAGAGAAATGAAGAAGTAATTACTGTGAACCATTATTGTTCCACTTTCACTTCTAAACAATCTAAACTCTGTTCTGGTTTGATTGGTGTTGTTAAATGGGTTTCTTTAAATGTGTGACCTGAAAACGGGACCTACCTAAACGTGTGCTTTCCGTTTCCATCTATCTGGAAAATAAAATCATTATAGCAAAGCAGTAAAGATATTTTATATCCAGTAAGTGAAATCCTAATGATTCCCTAAATAAATCAGACCACTCCAAACTGGTTTGTGTTTATAAGAAACACACTGTATTCATACAGTGGAATAGGAGAATGAGCTTTTAAATTAGTTTCTCATTTTATGTGGATTATAACGAGACCTGTGGTATGTAATGAATGAGCCAGTTGGAGTCTCCTGTCATTATATTACTGAACACTACTGATTAGGATGCACTAACGGTACAAAAATTCCAACCTTCTGATATCTTCCTACATAATGCGTTAACACCTGAGGGTAACATTTTAACTTGACCGGTAGTCTGACTATTTCTTGCACCGGGAGGTCTCTAATGCGCATTTGCTTCCCTCTGTTGTTTCTCTGCGGTACTGCAGCCTGTTTGAACTGGTATGTAGAAGAGATACGAGGCTCAGCGACCGTCCTGGACTCATCACTGCTGAGCAGATCCAGTAGCACGGAAACCACATTGTTTGTATTTTCCATTTGTCTAGTTAGGACCTTGAAACACTTGTTCTAAAATAGACTATATATCTGCTATATAGACTGAATGTTACATGGTGTTCTAAGGACTTTGTATTTTCAAGTGTACATTTGTATTGTGTATTGTGTGTCAGGCTTGTTCCATACATCTAGAATCTTTTAACAAGAAAGGTGCGCGAGTGCTCGGTGTTAAACGCACTTGTAGTTTCTCCCTTGTGACTTCTGATTCGTTTCCGATTGTGAAGAAGTCCTCTCGTTGACAACGCCGGTCTCCTGAGGACTGGGAACGCTTAAATCCAAGTGCACCGCGATTCTGGCGGGACAAGAATCCACATCATTCGAATGACTTCATTGTATCAAGGTCTAGAAGAGCAACGCGCACACTTGCTGACGTGATATCCACAACCTCATACGTGTGTGAGAAAACTGTAGTAGTCGGTATTCTGTCATTCCAGTTTTTCACGTCGCTCCGTGGTTCTTTGAAAAGTTCATTACTTTATAGCTTTTCCTTCATATAGCGAAACAGTTCACGGTGTTGTCGCTGCGCTCTATGTAGATCATCTCCATGAAAGCTCTTGTAACAGTAGAGTGAGGATTCGCGCAGCTCTCAGCTCAGTGCGGAGTCCAGAGGGAGTCCCGCTCGCTAAACGGGTTTTCAAGTAAACCCGGCTGAGAGCCAGCAGGTCAATTCTTCAACAGCCGTGACAAGAAAGACGATATTTTCCTGCTTTTCTCCAGATGTCTTTAAATTATTTAAAATAAAGCTAATGCATTGGAAGTGCGTGAAAAAGCGCAGGGAAACATCGTAACACCTCAAGACTGAATTTTGTTTTGTTTTGAATGTTTCCAATTGACAGAAGAAAATCAAGCGCCCGAACAGGGACTTGAACCCTGGACCCTCAGATTAAAAGTCTGATGCTCTACCGACTGAGCTATCCGGGCTCTGGGAAATATGCACTACCGGCAGCGTGCTGGCGAGTCAAGCGAGGCAAAGCGCAGTCATACCTGACCCGTCTAGGACGACCCCTGACAGATTTTACCCAGAAGCGACAGCACCACTCCCAGTAGGATGAGAAATACAGTGAGACATGGGGCGTCAAGGGGCTCCCTCAATTCATCCTCCGTCTCATCGAGGGCAGAGAAAAGTAAAGGCACTGTGCACATCTGCGGGAAATCATGTCGGAGTTTAGTGACAGCGACTTCAGAGACGAAGCTAGAACGAGTACGGTTTACGTTCTCCCATTCCCGCTTTCTGACCCGTATTTAATTGCGATTTATTCTGACTCCGTATTAACTGATAAAATATAGACAAATTCTCCAGCGGGAGATCACAAAAACTTATGACAGTTCTGGTCTTACACGTGCACCGAAAAGATGAGAAATGAATCGCATAAGAAATCACAGCTTTTTGTTACTTCAGGAACAGTAGGATTGTTTCCAACTGGTCAAATGGCGGGGAGTCGAAAAACTTTTGGCAGCGGTGGGATTCGAACCCACGCCCCCGAAGAGACTGGAGCCTTAATCCAGCGCCTTAGACCGCTCGGCCACGCTACCCGCTAGACTGCTGTTTTTTGGTGTCTCACAGAATGACGGGTGTCGTCACCTCTTGTCGGAGGCGTGGGAGCGACTGAACTTTCGATTACTGAGATGTTTCCTCTCTCTTGGTGAAATCTCTACTTCTCTGGCACCTCTGCATATAGTTCTTCTTAGCCTGAGGCTTCAGAGCTCTATGTATAGCGTCCTTGAAGTCATTTTACAGGAGGAGGCTTTCTGAAACGTGTAGCGCCTCCTAAAATTAGAAGCTTTTAAAGGGTGCTCACACCTGAAGAAGGCTCCACGGCCGGAACGTGTTTTCTTTCTTCTTTTTTTTCAGCATGGAATAAACCTTTTACTCGTTCCTTTGCAGCCTACGCATGCTGGCCCAGCTCCCCACCTGAACTACTTCAGCTTTTAAAGGGTTCGATCTGGTGACAAGGATGAGGTTAATTTAAAATTTGAATGACACAAACCCACATTCGGTTGAAGTGTATAGCTCCCATTTAAGTCTGCGGAATTTCACTCGAAGAAATTCTGTGGGATCTAGAAAACCTTGCCTTTAAGTATTTAGCACGTAGGGGTTTCACAATCTCCCGAAGGGTAATATCGAGTGAGGCGCCATGAGAATAAAAACTGCGAAGGTATTAAAATATTTACTTATAAGAATATTTCAATCTTGTTTGATCCTTCATGATGCTTTTAAACTTGTTTAAAACCCACGAAATTAGTATTCTATTTTCGACGCCAAAAATGGGAAATTCGTGACTTCCCACAAGACTTAACACTGAATTGTTATAGTCGCATTAAAGTGTTAAGCAATTCATCGTGCCTTTAACTTCAAGAATGGTCTGCTAATAAAAGCGTCAAATACAGACTCTGGTACTACTGTAGTAGTCGGTATTCTGTCATTTCAGTTTTTCACGTCGCTCCGTGGTTCTTTGAAAAGTTCATCACTTTATAGCTTTTCCTTCATATAGCGAAACAGTTCACGATGTTGTTGTCGCTGCGCTCTATGTAGATCATCTCCATGAAAGCTCTTGTAACAGTACAGTGAGGATTCGCGCAGCTCTCAGCTCAGTGCGGAGTCCAGAGGGAGTCTCGCTCGCTGAACGGGTTTTCAAGTAAACCCGGCTGAGAGTCAACAGGTCAATTCTTCAACAGCCGTGACAAGAAAGACGATCTTTTCTCCAGATGACTTTAAATTATTCTAAATAAAGCGAATGCATTGGAAGTATGTTTAAAAGCGCCGAGAAACATCGTAACAGTTCGAGAGTGTCTGAATTTCACCGTGTACAGCGGGCTCTTTAAGGAAACGAGTTAAGTTTCCACTGACTCAAGCGTAGTTTGCAGTATGAGTTGAGCCGATATAAAACTCCTGGTGATTTCTGTGATTGAGCCCGGGACCTCATTCATGCTAAGCATGTCCCCAACCAAGACAGAGGGAGAAGGAAATCGATCAAGCACGGAAGTATCGTTGTTGGGGGATTTTAGCCTGCAGTTACACTACGTCACCTGTCATCTCTTGTGCCGTCTGGAATAGCGCTGGTGGATGTGAAAAAAAATGCAACAGGTTGAAACGTATTTAACATTGAAAATATACACGGTACAACTCGAGAAACTAAAGGACCAAAAGACCAAGTATATTGGCACAAGAAAATCAATCGCCCGAACAGGGACTTGAACCCTGGACCCTCAGATTAAAAGTCTGATGCTCTACCGACTGAGCTATCCGGGCTCTGAGAAGCACGGACTACCGGCAGTGTCCTGGGGAGTCAAGCGAGGCAAAGCGCAGTCATACCTGACCCGTCTGGGACGACACCCGACAGATTTTACCCAGAAGCGACAGCACCACTCCCAGTAGGATGAATAATACAGTGAGACATGGGGCGTCAAGGGGCTCCCTTAATTCATCCTCCGTCTCATCGAGGGCAGAGAAAAGTAAAGGCACTGTGCACATCTGCGGGAAATCATGTCGGAGTTTAGTGACAGCGACTTCATAGACTGGACGCTAGGAATTTTCAGGATACTTTTAAATTATATCTTCAAACAAACCTGAATTATTTTGCATGAAACATTTCGGAATCCCTGTGAAACCCAGTACGAGTACGGTTTACGTTCTCCCATTCCCGGTTTCTGACCCGTATTTAATTGCGATTTATTCTGACTGCGAATTAACTGATAAAATATAGAGAAATTCTCCCACGGGAGATCACAAAAACGTATTACAGTTCAGGTCGTAAAACGTGCACCGCAGGGATGAGAAATGAATTGCAATCACAGCTTCCCGCCTCTTGCAATAGTGTCATGTTATTTTTCGTTACTTTAAGAACAGTAGGATTGTTTCCAACTGGTCAAATTGCGGGGAGGCCAAAAGGTATTGGCAGCGGTGGGATTCGAACCCACGCCTCCGAAGAGACTGGAGCCTTAATCCAGCGCCTTAGACCGCTCGGCCACGCTACCCGCCGCTTCCTTTCTTGCTGTCATAGAGAATGACGGGTGTCGTCACCTCTTGTCGTTGGACGCGGGGAAGCTACTGCACCTTGGATTACTGAGATGTTTCCTCTCTCTTGGCGAAATCTCTACTTCTCTGGCACCTCTGGATATAGTTCTTCTGAGCGGCAGGGTTCAGAGCTCTACGTATAGCGTCCTTGAAGTCATTTTTTACAGGAGTAGCGCCTGCTAAAATTAGAAGCTTTTAAAGAGTTCGATCTGGCGACAAGGAGGAGGTCAATTTAAAATTTGAATGACAAAAATCCTCACTTGGAGTCTGGGGGTAGAGGCGCATAGTTCCCATTTCAGTCTGCTGTATTTGATTCAGAGACACTCTGTGGGATAGTGCCATGAGGGCAGGGCTCCACTTCCAGTGCCAGGAACACAACAGCTCGGAGTCTGTGTGTGACAGTGGGAGAGTGTGGAATTCACTTTGGCCTGATGTGCCTCTCAGTGCACAAAGACTCTGTTCACCCAGGCAGGACTAATTTCCATCAACTTCAGATTCCCCTTTCAGCATGAGCCTGTGTGGTAAGCAAAGGCTTAAACTCACAGAGCTGGTTATAATTGCAGCTCTCTTGTAACAGAGCTCACTATCTTCACCCTGCCCTTGTCCTGGTGAGGGTTCTGACACCTTCGTCCTGTGGAGTCCTGAGACTCATCCCTTTCGTCTTCTTCTGCAGGATCCCCGGTGTTGGAGAGCCGCAGCAGAGCGGACTGGGATCAGAGACCTGCGAGCCAGGAGGACTCCTCGTGCCCTGAGCCAGCCTGCAGCAGGTACTGTGTTTGCCATCCTGCTCCTGAAGCTCCGTGTCTGCTGTCGCTTCTGAGTTCAGGTGCTTTTCTCCCTCCCTGCTGCTCCTCACACTGTTTCTGGCAGGTTTCCCCTTTCTGTGAAAATAAATGCAACAATAAAATCATGTAATAAATAAACTGGAGGACCTTGGAGATATGAAGAACGGATATGGGATTAGAACCCCCCAAAAATTCATTCTTAAGGAGCTTTAATGAAATCCTCACTCTTTGTTGTATGAAGTTGTCCAATATGATAAACGTGGTCAAACTACATGAGAAGCAGTTTCTTGCCCATTGGTTAATTAAAGACCCCCTATTATTTATAAATATGACTTACATTAATATTAATAACATTAACAGCTCCGATACAACGGAATGCTTAATGAATGCTGAGTCACATCAGCCACCGAGAGACCCGGTGATTTGCAAAGTTAGTTAAAAAAAATACACACTAGAAAACACAAAGGCCTTATAACATACAATCTTTATAGCAGATATATAGTATATTTTAGAATAGATTTATCAGGGTCCTAACTAGACAAATGGAAGATACAAACAATGTGGTTTCCGTGCTATTGGATCTTCTCAGCAGTGATGAGTCCAGGACGGTCGCTGAGCCTCGTATCTCTTCTACATACCAGTTCAAACAGGCTGCAGTACCGCAGAGAAACAGCAGAGGGAAGCAAATGCGCATTAGAGACCTCCCGGTGCATGAAATAGTCAGACTAGCAGTCAAATTAAAATGTTACCTTGAGGTGTTAAAATGTCATGCAGGAATATCTGAGGAGGCTGAAATTTTTGTGCCTTTAGTGCATCCTAATCAGTAGTGTTCAGTAATATAATGACAGGAGACTCCAACTGGCTCATTCATTACATACCACAGGTCTCGTTATAATCCACATAAAATGAGAAACTCATTTTAAAGCTCATTCTCCTATTCCACTGTATGAATAGAGTGTGTTTCTTATAAACACAAACCAGTTTGGAGTGGTCTGATTTATTTAGGGAATCATTAGGATTTCACTTACTGGATATAAAATATCTTTACTGCTTTGCTATAATAATGATTTTATTTTCCAGATAGATGGAAACGGAAAGCACACGTTTAGGTAGGTCCCGTTTTCAGGTCACACATTTAAAGAAACCCATTTAAGAACACTTTCAATGCACCAATCAAACCGGAACAGAGTTTAGATTGTTTAGAAGTGAAAGTGGAACAATAATGGTTTACAGTAATTACTTCTTCATTTCTCTTTTTAGGGATCTATGAGGGAAAAAAAACCCTTTCAGATGTCAGTAAATATATTTTGAACATGTGTCAACACATCCAGTAAAACATCACTTTATTCAACTGTATCTCTTCCTAGAATAGGAAAGTGAAGCACATATATCTTTCACGTAAAAGTTAATTGAAGGCTCCTCAGACCTTTAAGACAGAAATCCCTGCTTGGCCTAACCTACCAACCCATGGGCACAAGGAGGGATAGACCCAGGAGGGACACCAGTCTGTCACAGGTCTCACACACAAACATTTTCCCAGGAGCCAGCTTAACCAACTGGTATGTTTTTCAACTGTGGGACACTACTGGAGCACCCAGAGGAAACCCACACAAACACAGGGAGAGTATACAAACTCCACACATGTAGCACCCTAGTCATTGAGCCCAGGGCCTTTGCATTGCATAGCTGTGATGCTAACCAAGTGCCACCATGCCACCCGAAGATATTTAGATAAAATGCAAATTGTTTTATGGCATGTATAAATCCCCTTAAAACAAATCGTGTGTTTGTGCATATGTAAAGTACAAGAGGAAGAGAGTTTCACCTTTGGTCTGTATTTCTTCAGCACTTTGTCATATTTCCGCTCTGCTGGAGCGCTCACTGTCGTGTGTGTGTGTAACAGACAGCATAGCAATATAGTGCTGATGTCCCAAGATGTGGGAGGATAGGACTCACTGGATGATTGTCTGCTTCGTTGGGCTCGGTGCTATTACATCTGGAGAACCTACACAATCGGTGAGTTTATGTATTTATATATGTGTGCTTGTATCTCACAGACACCTCCCAGCCATCCTCGAGCTGTGCAAATAGCCCAGCAGACTTCACAGAAAGTGACATCACAGCAATGATCTCACCTTGTGAAACCTGTTCAGAACCTGTGACATTGTAAAATATAATAACAACCGATAAATTTCCTTTAAGCTACTGTCTCAATTATTCATTTGAATTCTGAGCTGAAAACTCTTTCAGTCTTGTAGTATGATAATTACGTACTCACTATTACAAAAAATTTCAAAATAATAAATTGTCCGGGACAGGATAGCTGGTGTCATCATGTTACAAAGTAAAGTTCTGAAAAACATGATTGTTTTTCAATGTTTTGTAAGCTGTTTTTCTTAATTTGCTATTTTTGTATCAAAGTTCCCCCACACAGTGAAACTGGATATGGCTGAGAACTCAGTCGACGATCAGTATCTGAGCTGTCAGACTGAGATGCTGAATGTGACAGTAAAAGGAGGACTTCTGGAAAAGGAGAAGAAGGAGAACCACCTATTTCGTGAAGCCTGGGATGTTGTCGAATGCACTGAACCTGTTCCTGGGGGAACACCCGAGCACTGCAGAGCGATTTTTGTCTACACCTCCAACTCCATTTACCTGGAATTCAATAAAGCCACAAGAAGCAGTGGGGGCAGCGTGCGGAAGTACATGAACACCTACCCATACAAGTCTCTTCACTTCCTGCTGACCGACGCTCTCCGCTTGCTGAGACAACAACTCACTGTCTGCTATAAGGTGTACAGGGGAAGTAGAGAAGACTTTGTGGCAGAAGTGAACTCAGAAATAAGATTCGGACAGTTTTCATCCAGCTCTAAAGATGAAGCCTTTGCACACTTTTTTGGAGATACTACCTTCTTCGAAATCCAGACCTGCCATGGGGTGGACATTGAGAAGTTCTCCGTTTCCAGCTGAGGCCGAGGTGCTGATCCCTCCCTTTGAGAAGTTCAAGGTGAAGTCAGTGACAGAAACAGACAAAGGCAAGAAGAAGATTGTTCTGCAGTCCCGTGGTACCTACAGTAATCATGCATGTTCATTCTTTCCAAGGCAAGTTCAAGGGGTTCTTCTCATACCCTGTTTTAGAGTTGTATGTGAACAACATATATACTGGCATTAAAGGAGACTATAATGTGGTACAGTGAGCTATGAACTATAAATAAGTCCATTATTTCCACCAATGGCTGGATTTTGTTTTTCCCCAAGTACCATTACACTGCTACCACACCTATCCCACTACTGCCCCCAATTGAAAATAATGAACTTCCCAATATGTATTTTCCAAATGGCCCCCATTCATTCTTAAACTTTTTGTGTGATACACAGAAGTGGAATGGGTGCAGTGAATTTAATATTTATTTCTCCAGAGGGAGCACATGCTGTATTAGTTAAGAGGCACACTTTCTCTTTCTCAGGCTGTGACAGGAGATCACACTGATCAATCTGCGGTCACTATGCTTGTTTTTTTCTGTACAGCCAGGTATGCCTCAGTCTAGTTTCTATGCACAAGCTGTAGGCACTGTGTCTGTGCTCTCTGGAAAGCCAAGTCTGCCTGTGTCACCCCACATCTGTGACCAGGCTATGGTCAATGACCAAGTCCTCTCTGGACACTCAGGTCTGTCTGTGTCCAGCTTTAATGGCCAAGCTGTAGTCAGTGAGCCTGTAGTTTATCAGGCTCTATTTCATATGGGCTTCCTCTCCAAAGACAAACAAGTAAGTTAATTGGCTTCTGTGTAGATTGGTGTGAGTGTGTTTGTGTGTGTCTGCACCGCAATGGACTGGCGTCTCCTGCAGGGTGTATCCTGTCTTTCACCTGTTAATTGCAAGGATAGACTCTTCCTTGGAAGAATCGGTTAGAAAATAGGTGGATGGATTATTTATATTTAAGAATTTCAAAGATTCGCAGCTTGTGCATTTTAAAGGTCATGCAGTTTTGTTCTCAGTGGCTGTACAGTACATCTAAAAGAAATGCTTTAATTGAAGAATGTACTGACTGTCATGTCTAGTGATATGTGCATCTGTAACTCTCTGTTCTCCTCACCCTCTCTCTGTCCAGCTGACTCTCTCTCCTCTCGTACTCCAGCTCCAGGTCCTCCCCTTGCACCCTCTCCTCCTCTGTCCTGGCTCCTGTGCTCTCTGTGGTTCTGCTCCTGCAAGGCCTTCTGGGATAATGCCCAGGATACTGCTTGCTGTCCAACTGGGTGAGTCTTCGTCAGCTCACAAGGTTCCCGAGTCTCCGTGAGCTGGAGATATATTGATCTTTCCTCTGTTCGCAGGTCAACACGAGAACTGACTACAGCTGCAGTTTGTTACCATCCTTCACAAGAGAGAAATCATGAAGATTAATTAATGACTGAAAACTGTATTTATGCTTCATGTGATGTAGTAATAGATGGTGGAAAATTAGAAATGCAGCGTTGATTACTAAACTGATTTGGGAGTAACAAATTAATAAAAATTAATTATTTTTGGTTAATGACTTTAAAGCTATTCAGGCTAAAAAGATGATATCTATACTGAGTAAGGAGAAGAGGCTGTTATATTTTTAGTGTGTGCAATTTCAAATCTTTCTAATCTTCACTTTAACTCTGTAAGCCTTTCTACTATAAACAGCTATTGACATAGAGGTATTTTTATGTTACTGCACCTTTTCAGTATGTCAGGACTGTTGAAACTCACTGTGACTGTAGCCTCTATTGTAACAGGACTGTTCTCCTGTACTGGGACTGTAGCTCCTATTGTAACAGGACTGTTCTCCTGTACTGGGACTGTAGCCCCTATTGTAACAGGACTGTTCTCCTGAACTGTGGTTGTATTCTCTATTGTAACAGGAGTGTTCTCCTGTACTGTGGTTGTATTCTCTATTTTAACAGGACTGTTCTACTGTACTGAGACTGTAGCTGCTACTGTAACAGGACTGTTCTACTATAATGTGACAGTAATACATCGGAGATTGTCAAGTGTTTTCTTATACAGTTTGGTAGTGTACAGTGTGCATTATTATGCAGTCTATACAGTCTGTTTGTCAGTGTACAGTGTGTCACTATACAATGTCTGCACAGTCCGTTGGCTGGCTGAAACAACAACAAGACTGGTCAGCTTTTAACACTTTCCCACATCTCTTTGTGTAAGAAGTGCCTCCATGACCCATACGCCATGGGATCTCTCACTGCAACAGAAACAGAAACTGCAAACAAAACGATAAAACGGGTAACAGGTTCCACAAAAATGAGCATTGTGCAAGACTACAGAACTGATGTATATGAAAAAAGTGTCAAATAATAATTGGCAGCTCAATAGGAAGTGGACACATTGCAGAGGAAATGGCTACATGAATTTGAAACTTATCCTCCTCATTCCTGAATGCAGTCTCACAGATTCATGTATCGACACTGACGAAGGAAGTGCTAAACCATTCCACAGTGCTTTGCTCTCAAAGATTCCTGAACATGTTCAGTCCACTTGATTAATTGTAATTGTACATATTTGTTGGGTTGTCTAACTTTAGTTTACTCTTCAGGAAGTAGAACACGGTTCAAATCAGGAGACTGACTTGGCCAGTTCAACAGTTTCCACTACTTCTTCCTGATGACCTCCTTGGATAAGTGTGCCGTATGTTTTGGGTCATTTTCTTGCTGCAGGGTAAGACAAAAGAAAGCTTCTGGAAAGAGATGAGTAAATGGCTGGAAAATAGAGAATGAGAAAAGTGCAGGTTGCTAAGACATAAGATAAATGTCTTTTACACTATCCCTATCAGGTAGACATCACCTGATCAGGGGCAAGTTGTTAGGCGAGGAGTGCTGTGACTCAGGCGCTCTTCCAGCTTTGCTGTGGCTGCTGGCCGGAGAGGAAGGAGCAGGGTGTCTGATGGTCCAGTTGAGTTCTTTGCTACTTCTTTGCCTTCGTGTGCTGGCTTCCTTGGGTCTTAACGTCCAGTCCTCTTGGGCCGAACTTCAAGAACTTCAATCTTCCTGGGCCTTTCTTCACTGGACTAACCTCCTGTCCTCCTGGGCCTAACGTCCATCCTCAGACCTGACTTCCAAATTGTGGTTCTCGGCTTGCCCTGTTTATTAGCCTCAGACCAAGATCACTTGTCAGTCATGTCTGCCAGGGTTCTGGTTGGCCAGTTCAAATCTGATATTTCCATATCTCTCCTTCAGGAACTTGTATTGCTTCTATTAGGAGAGACAGGATGTAATGCTCAATATTTGCGAAAACTCATAACTTCTTCTGAGTTTGATATTTTGATTTTTGAACTACTCATGTTTTGGAGTACTAATGGAATTTGTCTGCATTTTGTTTGGCTGATATTGAGATTTCTGAACTACTCATGTTTTGCCCATTCATTTGATACCAAACAAGCATAGCCCACTTCTTCCTGAAGTGATTACTATCCCTTGTATTGTATTTTAATTGAATATTTTGAGTTTACCCTTTTGTGAGGGAATGAAGTATGTGATGTGGCATCATATCCAGCACTTTGTGCTGTCTTATACAATAAAAACTGAAAGACGGGGTTAAATTAAATCCTTTCTGTATGAGGTTTAGACTTCTAAACAACAGGCTGGAGTTTATGGCAGGAAAGGGGGTTAACTGATAAGGATTCCAGATGCGAGCTAGGAACCCCCTGGGGACGTAATCTTAACTGACCATTTGGCCAGGGTCTGTTAACTGGCCAAATACCATGACCCCCCCTTTTTACCATAATACAGAGTGACGTCAGAAGCGGAAAGAAAATACTGTATAAACTAAAAGTTTGTACCTGCACTTGGAACAATACTTTGGTTTTGTTGTTTCTTGCGGGAAACAAGACTTCGGCTTTATTGTTCCTTGCATGCAATAAACTCATCTGTTTAACTTCATCTCGGGATCCAGAACCTTAATCTTTCTGTTACAGCAACACTATTTTGTCAAGTCAAAATCCTGATATGCAATACAAGCAATGGCAGGTGGTTGTACCTCATTTCGCCACTGAAGGTGTGTCTTGTTTTTCCAAATTTTGGTCCTCATCCGATGTGATTTGATCGAATAATCTATTATTATAATCTAAATCCTTTTTGTAATGCTTGTTGCAATCAGAATTCTGACTGTTTTTTCTGTTTAAATATAAATAGCCCTTTGATCTAAGACCAAATAGTGGTATCTAAGGGCATTTGAACAGATATTCCTTGTTTTCTTGAGGTTTATGTTTCTTTTGAGCATAACTATGTGATTTCTTCATGGTTATACTTCATTTCTTCATGTACTGTAATGTCAACATTGGTTGACATTGGTTAAATGGTAAAACATGGTGTTCGTGGTACATAGGATATATATATATATGAACAAGTTTAAGGTCTGCTGAAAGGAAACACAATGTTTTGGCTGTGGAGCCTGTCACGGACGTCCAAAGGGACTAACCGTGGGGAGCAGGAGAGCGGAAAAAGACCCATATGCGTAGCGGCGAGATGGGGAAAAGGCCCGGGCTCATTAGTGCAAAGAGTTCAGGAGTGCCGTATAGAAACCTATGCCCTCAGGGAGCGGACGTGGGGCGCTCTGGTGCTAGGCGGGTCTCAGGACATCCGAACCTCAATGCTGAGCCAGGACAGAGTGCAAGACCCGGAAATATATAGCCCAAGGTAAAGAGAGGGACAGGAAGGACAGCAGACCGGAAACTAGGGACAGGACAGAGAAGGAGCGCCCTCTGGCTGCAGAGGGCGTGACAGAGCCTTCTTCGGGTGTGAGGTTTAAAATTCCTTAGCTTCTCTGATGTTGTTGGCAGAAAGGTTCATCTGTTGTTTGATGGAGAAAATGGTAGAAAGCATTTTCCGCGAAAATAGTTGTAGAAGTCTCTGAGTGTCAGAGTCAAAGGAAAAAGTGTTACATTTCCGGCGAACTCCTTTGGGAATGATATTATAACGACGACATGAAGGAATAGGAGGTGGTGAGAAAGCCTGGTCGTGGAACAGATCGCTGGGAAGAGACGGGATGCTGGTTTGGTGAGAGAGGGAGGGAAGCAGCCCAGGGAGGAGGAGGAGGAACGACGAAGAGATCTGGAAAAAGATTTAGAGGAAGGCATAGTGGGTCGCAGCAGAAGTAGGTTGAAGTAGGGAGCTGCATCAGCATGGGTAGGCTGCAAAGGAACAAGTTAAATGTTTATTCCCTGCATGAAACAGAACGTTTCGGCTGTGGAGCCTTCTCGGGTGTGAGCGTATATATGGACGATTTTAAGGTATGGTTGCAAGGAGTCTTGAAACTGAATCTTGACAAGAGTCCTTCATTGCATTCATTGCCAGGTAGTGGCCCCAAATTTATGGCCTTGCCGCTGGTGGAGAGTCTCTTCTCTTGACTCGTGAATCACCAGGCCTACTTTGTTCACTAAGTGGTGATTGTCTCACACTAGGGGGTGCTGCAATCAAAGAGAACTTACAAGCATCCTTCTGCAGTTCCATAGTGAATTGCAATTAATTCAGCATATCATAACAACTCAGGGACCGCATGACATTCCTTGATTTAAATTCTATACTTTTAACCATATATCCTATCATTTCGCCATTGCTTCTCCAGATTGTCTAGTATATAGTTCTGTGTCAGCCCCTCCTTGTCAGTGTATGGGCTTGTGTATTGCAGCGTGGTGGAGCTATTTTTGAAATGTTATCATACAGTGGCCTGTGCTGTGCAGGGATTTGCAGATCAATCTGTCATTGCTTAACCACCTGGGCTGCTGCAGCAAACTGCACAGGATGTGGCTTCACAAACACATGGGGCACATACTAAACCAACAATCTAATTCACACAAGCTCACAAACTGCACACCGCACTGACACACTTCGTCTGACAACACCTTAACATTCTGTTAATTCTTATTGCCTTGGCAACAGTGTAATTCCTTGGTCATGCCAATAAAGCTGTTTGAATTTGAACTCGAATTTGAATTTGAGTTTTAATTTGAATTTGGACCTGAGAGACAGATCAGTGTGCAGTGACAAGTGACAGATCACTATAGACATGAGACAGCCTCAGAGCAGCACTGCAAAAACACCATAAGTTAGGCAATGAAATCACAGCAGAAGCTAAAAACCATTAAAATATCCATTGATATACCCACTCAAACTGGATTGCAGCCCATTGTGTGATCTCCTGTCACAGCTTGAGAAACAGACAGTGAGCCTGTCTCTCAATAATAATAATGCAGTGTGTGATCTCCTCTTCCAGCCTGAGGAACAGACAGTGAGCCTGTCTCTCAATAATAATAATACAGTGTGTTATTTCCTGCCACAGCCTGAGGAACAGACAGTGAGCCTGTCTCTCAATAATAATAATAATAATACAGTGTGATCTCCTGTCACAGCCTGAGAAACAGACAGTGAGCCTGTCTCTCAATAATAATGATACAGTGTGTGATCTCCTCTTCCAGCCTGAGGAACAGACAGTGAGCCTGTCTCTCAATAATAATGCAGTGTGTGATCTCCTGTCACAGTCTGAGAAAGAGACTATCTCATAATGTATTATGAAATGTATATAAATGTTCAATTATATGCCTGTTCTGTAAATGCTGAATGTAAATTTTATCTGTTTTGACAACAACATAATTCATTGGTTATGCCAAAAATGCTCTTGAATTTGAATTTGAATTTGAAAAAATAGAAAGGCAGAGGAGAGAGAGGGAGCAGTTCTCAAGTTCACCACATCCTGTTATGTTATGAGTCGTCAGTCACACTAGTCTTTAATCACTCTTCAGTGTTTTTCTTTTTCTAATCTTTTGCACACTAAACTAAACTCTAATCTAAACAACAGTTGAAATACAGCTAATTCAGGAAGTTTCATTACTTTACTACTGGGATTGGGAAAATAAGAGCATAAACAAAAGACAAAAAAGGAAAAATGTCTGTGATAAATTCAAAATGATCATTGCTCTGATTAATTAATTCAACACTCTCTCCTTCTCCCCCACCTGTCTCTCAGTTCTTTTCATTCTAACATTTTAATTCTCTAGAACTACAATAAACGTAGTGCCAAGGCTTGGGACATAAAATACAGTAAAAATAAAAATACAATTCAGTTTTAAGCAAAAGCAAAACCAGACAAATACACACTACAGAGACAAATGCAAGAACAGCATATCCAAGTTTGGATATGAATCCCAGGGGTATCTCTCTGCAGAGTCCTCATTTTGCATAACAGACAAATGTCTGGAGAGTTTCCAACAAATGGCGTGGAGGTGCCTGGTGTGTGATCCTAATGGTATTGAATCAGTGGACCTAAAGGTCTCTGACCTGTAAACTTTAAAGGTGTCAGACCCTTGGGCCTGGTGGTGTCTGATCAGCGGGCCTGGTGGTATCTGATCAGTGGGCCTGGTGGTGTCTGATCAGCGGGCCTGGTGGTGTCTGATCAGCGGGCCTGGTGGTGTCTGATCAGTGGGCCTGGTGGTGTCAAACCTGTGAACCTGTTGGTGTTGGACCAGTGGGCCTGGTGGTGTCTGATCAGTGGGCCTGGTGGGGTCTGACCTGTGGGCCTGGTGGTGTCTGATCAGTGGGCCTGTTGGTATCTGATCAGTGGGCCTGGTGGTGTCTGATCAGTGGGCCTGGTGGTGTCAAACCTGTGAACCTGTTGGTGTTGGACCAGTGGGCCTGGTGGTGTCTGATCAGTGGGCCTGGTGGGGTCTGACCTGTGGGCCTGGTGGTGTCTGATCAGCGGGCCTGGTGGTGTCTGATCAGCGGGCCTGGTGGTATCTGATCAGTGGGCCTGGTGGTGTCTGATCAGTGGGCCTGGTGGTGTCTGATCAGTGGGCCTGGTGGTGTCAAACCTGTGAACCTGTTGGTGTTGGACCAGTGGGCCTGGTGGTGTCTGATCAGTGGGCCTGGTGGGGTCTGACCTGTGGGCCTGGTGGTGTCTGATCAGTGGGCCTGTTGGTATCTGATCAGTGGGCCTGGTGGTGTCTGATCAGTGGGCCTGGTGGTGTCAAACCTGTGAACCTGTTGGTGTTGGACCAGTGGGCCTGGTGGTGTCTGATCAGTGGGCCTGGTGGTGTCTGATCAGTGGGCCTGGTGGTGTCAAACCTGTGAACCTGTTGGTGTTGGACCAGTGGGCCTGGTGGTGTCTGATCAGTGGGCCTGGTGGGGTCTGACCTGTGGGCCTGGTGGTGTCTGATCAGTGGGCCTGTTGGTATCTGATCAGTGGGCCTGGTGGTATCTGATCAGTGGGCCTGGTGGTGTCTGATCAGTGGGCCTGGTGGTGTCTGATCAGTGGATCTGGAAGGGTCTTACCTGTGTCTGAAGAGTGGAGTTCAAGCAGACCACTGGGCCTGCTTGTGTTCACTCAGTGGGCCTGGATATGTCCAACCAGTGGGCCAGTGTGTCAGACCTGGAGGTGCTGTGATCTGTGTAACCTGTGTAGATCTGTGGGCACTGAGCAATCTTGCCTGCAGGGCACCACTCCCTAGTTGCATCTGGCAGTGCTGTGCCCATGATGCCTGTGCCTGCACACTGGGGCAGCTGTGGCAGGTTTGAGTGAGAAAGAGGCAGCAGGAGTGAGGAGGGGCCCTCTATTTCAGTTCCCTCTCAGAAGCGCAGCTGTGTGCCTGCTGGCTGTCTGCCCAGTCCTCTGAGGGCAGTATGTCTCCTCCCCTCCTCTCTCCTCCCACTCGATCTGTCCAGACCTCTGAAGTCTGAAGTTGAGCCCATATCTGACTGTCTGGACCAGGAGTGTTTGTGTTTAGAGCCTCTCTCATCATTCTGAGGCTGTTATGTGTTTCAATACTGAGAATTAGAAATAAAGACTAGTTCACTCCCCTCTCATTAGATGAGAAGAATGTGAAAAGGTCACAAATGAGAAGAGGCCGTTTGGTCCCTCTGGTCCATTTGGTAGTAAGTAGTTTTAATTGTAAGTCATTCAGCCATTTCGTGTTCTTGTTGCACACTCCCAGAACCCTTTGTGCCTTCTGTTACACATCTATGTAGTTTCCACTTGTGCTCTCTCACTGCCTTGTGTGCTCTGAGGCTCTCTGGGCTCTGTAATGAATTTTTCGGGGTGTGTCTGTCACTGTCCGTGTCTCTCAGTGTGTTGGAACACTCTGCATTGAACCTGATCAGAGGACGCTTCCCTGGAATATGAGTATTCATTTAAAACACCACCCTGCTGAAGTCAATTTCTCTTCTCTTATCTGTTGATGACACGAAAAGCACTTTTCCTCCCTCTCTCTCTCTCCTCCCCCCACTGCTCTCTCTCTCTCTCTCTCCCTTGCTCTCTCGTTCTCTTGCGCCCTCACTCCCTCGCTCTTGGTGCACAAAAGCAGATTTCTGCACTTGACAGAAACAGACCCTTGTCTTCTGCGGCGTCACCCCGGCCCGTCTCCTGCTCGTTCTCCGACTCGCGGCCCGCGGGGGTGAGTGCTCGCTTCGTTCTCTTCTGTCGGGGGTAATTTCGGTGGGGACTGGGGGGCTGACTCTGCAGTCGGGGTGCTGTTTGTCACCCGGAGTGGGTATGAGCTGCCGGGGTCTCTTCATCTCAGTATCTCTCCATCTGTCTGGCGCAGAGCTTTCTTTTTGCTCTCCTTGCCCTGTCACCATCTTTAATCTCTCAATCGCTCTTCTTCTGCTCCTCCCTTCCTCTATCTCTTCCCCCTCTTCCCTCCCTATCTGATCCTCCCTGCTCTTTCCTGTCCGTGCCCATAAACTCCTCCCTGCCCCTTGCAATCTGCACTGTCCCTCCTGCTCCTCCCAGTCTGACTGTCTCTCCTGCTCTTCCCAGTCTGACTGTCCCTCCTGCTCCTCCCAGTCTGTCCCTCCTGCTCCTCAAAGTGTGCAGTCTCTCCTGCTCCTCCCAGTCTGCCCCTCCTGCTCTTCCCAGTCTGCACTGTCCCTCCTGCTCCTACTTGTCTGACTGTCCCTCTTAATCCTCCCAGTCTGACTGTCCCTCCTGCTCCTCCCAGTCTGACTGTCCCTCCTGCTCCTCCCAGTCTGTCTCTCCCACTCTTCCCAGTCTTTCCCTCCTGCCCCTCCCTACTGTTTCCTGTGTGTCAGTGATCTCTAGTCAGTGCATAGGTGATCACAAGGTGATTAGCTATCACTACTTATTGAATCAGTGATCGCTTGCCTGTGTATCAAGGATGTTAATAAATTAGTTAATAAATCAGTGATCACTGTGTATCAGTGATCACTAGTCGTTGTATCAGGGGTTGCTGCACAGTGAATTAGTGGTCACTAGTCAATATACCAGTGATCACTAGTTACTGTATAAGTGATCACTAGTCAGTGTATCAGTGATTACTACTCAATGTGTTTCGAAAATTACTAGTCAGTGTATCAGCACTCATTATTCAGTGAATTAGTAATCACTAGCCAGTGAAACAATCATCACTATACAGTGAATGGGGTAATAATAATAATAATTAATAATTGCTTACACTTATACTTACACTTTTCTGGACTCTACTCAAAGTCCCCTCCACCACCACCACCAGTGTGTAGCTCCACATGGATGATGCGACAGTAGACATAATGCACCAGAACACTCACTACACATCAGCTCTCAGTGGGGAGGGGAACAGAGTAATGTAGCCAGTTCAGAGATGGGGATTATGAGGAAGCCATCATTGGAAAGGCCAATTTGAAATGTTGCCAGGACACTGGGGTTATACCCCTACTCTTTTTGAGAAACACCCTGGGATTTTTAATGACCACAGAGAGTCAGCACATTGGTCATCCTTCATCCAAAGGATGGCACCTTTTTACAGTATAGTGTCCCCATCAGTTCATGGAGCATCGGGACCCACACAGACCACAGGGTGAGACCCCCTACTGGTCCCATTAACACCTCTTCTAGCAGCAACCTTAGTTTTTCCCAGGTGGTCTCCCATCCAGGCTCACACCTGCTGAGCTTCAGTGGGCTGCCAGTTGTGAGCTACAGGGTGATACAGCTGCTGGCTATAATCACTAATCTGCATGTCAGAATGTACATCAGCAGTTACTAGTCAGTGTATCACTTTGTATCAGTGATCACTATGATCACTAGACAGTGTATCAGTGATTGCTATTCCGTGTGGATCAGATATTATCGGTCAGTGTATCAGCAATCAATTCTCAGTGCTACAGGGATTTCTATTTTGTGAATATGTTAGAGTACCAAAAATGACTAGTCAGTGTTTATCAGAGATAAGTCAGTGCATAAGTGAACACTAGTCAGTTTATTAATACTAATTAGGCAGCGAATCTGCAATCACTAGTCAGTGTATAAGCGATCTTTATTGAGTGTGATTTCTTCGTAAGCCCACATGAGTACTAGATTCTCTGTAATCTTTCCAACATGAAGAGGAAATCTATTCTTCTATCAAAAAGAGGAAATTCAGCATTTTTGATAGAAGTTAATTAATCTGAGGATCTCGTTAAGCCATCACTTGAAAGAATCCAGGGCATCAGCTCGTTCAGCAACAAGACTGCAGAGCTCTGTGTAAAGAGATGTCTCCGGTCTTGATCAGAGGGTCGCACCCAACCATTACTTAAAAGATACCGGCTTCAACAAAATTGTTGGGTATCTTGTTCCATACTCCAACCACCCCTTGTGTAAAGATGTGCATCCCATTCTGAAATGCACTTCCACCCTGGTTCCTCAGGCATCCTTTGCCTCGTGTTTTACAAGGCTCATCTTTATTAAAATGTGGTGCCCACGGCTGTACAGGATATGCCGAACGAGGCCTTACTTGTGCATTCAACAACTGTAAAACCCAGAGCAGCCAGAGCCAGCCTCGCGGTGACTCAGAACGAGACGTTTCTCTTCCGCTCCCCCTCAGCAGAGCAGCGGGTGCACCACCCCAGCGCAGAAAGAGAAGTGAGAGAGAGTGCGAAGCTCAGCATGATTTTTCCACTGCGCTGCGAGAGCGCACACTTCCTGTCCTGCTTCAGCTCTGCTGCAGAGGCGAGCGGCCCACTTCCTGTCTCCAGCCGGAGATACCGGTGGAGGGGTGGGGGGAGACACAGTCGTGGTGGATATGAAGGACAGCCAGTGTCGCATGAACTGTTACCGTATGCGCTCGTCTGTCTTTCACATCAGACTGGTCTCAATCAAGAAGATGTCATTCTGCCCATCAGGCCCATCTGCTTACTTAATTGATCCCAGGAACTCATCAGGGGATCAGGGGATCAGCTTCAAATACATGACCGGGCAGCTTGTTCCATACTCCCACGACCCTTTGTGTAAAGAAGCACCTCTTGTTCTCAGTTCAGTGTTGCCATTTCCTCCTTGCTGTCACACGCATGACTCACACAGATACATGCGCTTCAATTATGACTTTCGGATGATATTTCTAAATCTGACAAGACGATACATTTTCTTGCATGTGCAACTGATCGCTAACAAAGATCTCCCTTCTTTAATGCACATTTTTGATGTCTGGTGAACTGAAATTGCTGTAGCTCAGGAAAAGCATGCATTGTCTTATTCAGACAATTTCTATTTAAAATTATTTCTGAAACTAGAGGCTTCACGCTTGTTCAGTAGCAAGTCTGAGTTTCACAAAATAAAAACATCTGAGCCATGTCTAAGGAGCAGGGTGATTCTAAACTGCAGGAAGCTACACATGATCTGGGATCTGGGTGATTGCGTAGATTCTTCTATGTCCTCGACAGAAAGCAAACAGAAATCTCAGGTATAGAGAAACAAGTCTGGAACTGAAAATACTTAAGCTCTGCAATGCACTAGTGAAACTTAAATTAGAGTACTGTGCAGCATTTTGGTCACCAAACCACAAAAAGGATGTTAGAGCCTTAGACAGAGTTCAGAGAAGATTTTATCAAAGTATATAAGACCATAAGGAGTACAGACAGGACCACAACTTCATACTCAGTAACAAAACGGAATTCTAGTCACTAAAAAGGGAATATATTTCCTTCTGGCTGATATTTTTTATTTGCTAATTTCTATAATATATATAATATAATATAATATTTATATAGGAAATCCAAATGGACAAAATAACAAATATTGAATAGAGTAAGACAAGCTGTTTCTGAAGATCTGAGGGTTTCTGAAACAAGTGTCGCTGTTTAGCAACTATCAAACCGCAAAATGAGCAAGATGGTCCGACTGATCGGACCTGACGTGACTGTCGACAGCCAATGTGAGATGAATCAAGCATGTGTGACAATCCTATGATGTCAGGCTGTTGTTTCACCAGATCAGTGAGGATTGGCCGAGAGTCGACGCCACTGTGGCACAGAGGACAAGACAGAGAGAACAACCGCCAATCCGCAGTCACTAGCTCAGCCAGACTAAGCACACCACAAGGGGGCAGTGTCGGCCAGCGCAGGGGTGAGGCACACCTGGAACCCTTGCACGCAGGTACGAATGTGCTCAGTGACAGCTCTCTGTCTGCAGGGTGTTCCAGTCGGCCTCAGCAGCCACCTGAAAACTGAAGTGTTTTGCTCACTTGGACAGAAGTGTCAAGACTTTCATTGTAAAGACGCACAGATAAATCTTACAAGTGGAGAGTGTTTTCCTTATTTATGATCTGAAACTTAATGTAGCCCAGCTGCTGCTGCTACTACATCCGCTGACGCAACTACAGCTTTGATTAACAGAACTACTTCTACAGCTCTGATAATCTTTTATGTTTCTACTACACTTAAAACTCCTATGGCAAATACAGTACTGTATCTGTATACTCTTCTAGAAATCAGTGTGTCGGTATTAAGCCCTCTCTCTCAGTGCAGTGTTAAAGTACTGGATTGTCCTGTCAGTGTGTTGTTAATCTCACCCTCCTCTGTGGTTTTCACTGCCTCGCTCTCACTGTTTTTGGTCCTGTTCTGTCTCCAAGTTAGACTCTACCTACCTCATTGAATTGAGTTAATCACTGTGTTAACTATTTTGAGCCACACCCAGACACACCCTCTTTCAAGACAGACTGATGGAAGACAGGTTGATGTGTAATGACTTGGCTGTAGCGTTATGTTAATGTACGGTTGTGTCCAGTGAGTTAGTGTTTACCATCTCCCTCACTCTGACAGGCCGGTCAGACAATCCTGGATCCCACCACCACCTGCGACACGTCTCGTCCAGCTTTCAAACCCGACTCCTGCACCAGCACCGAGGATCCGAGCCGGACGCCGAGATGAGTGACACTACGTCCGAGGAGAGATCCAGCACCACCACCGTCCTACTGCTCTTCGTCTTCTTGCTCCTCTTGGCCGTTCTGCTCGTCTTCTTCTACCGCCGGCTGAACCGAGCCACGGACGGGGCCTACGCCCTGAGCAAGCTCGGCCCGTGGCTGGGAGGCCAGGCGGAGAGGGCGAGCTCAGGCCTGCGGGCCCTGGAGGGCCGCGTGGGGCTCGGCCGGGGGGGGAGAGAGGGGGGCTTGGGGGACGAAGAGGCAGAAGAGGAGGGCGGCGAGGAGGAGGAGGAGGAGGAGGAGGACCGAGAGAAGGACGTCGAAGCCTGCGCCCCCAGGCCGCGAGTGAAGTCGGACAGCGAGGACTCGGAGGATGACTACTCCAGTATGGAAGGCTGCAACCTCAGGGACAGGGCCAAGCTGGACGAGGAAGAGGAGGAGGAGGAAGAGAAGGAGAGGGAGGGGGAGCAGGCGGGGGAGAAGGGAGGGCTCCTGGTGGACCTGGGGCACTTTGCCGGCAGCGCCTCCTGGGCAGCAGACGAGTCACTTGTGCAGGGGAAGGAGGACATGACTGTGCTGTAAGAGGGGGGGGGGGGACAGTGGGATACATTTTGGGGGAGCAAGAGCGAGGACAGGGTGGGGAAAAAAATACAGGCACCCCACCCTCCTCAAACCAGGCTCTGCACTCGGGGTGTCCCCGCAAAGCCAACTGCAGCTGAAAGCACCGCCAGCGGTTCTTCAGACAACGCAGACCACAGCGCTTTTTAAAAAAAAAACATCCAATCCGACTTGTAAAAATACTTAAAACGGCAATGTACTTTTTTAGCAGTTTTTTTAATGTTGTGGAAAGTGCCTCTTCCGGTACAAATAAATCCTGTCTTTCATACACACGGCTTCAGTAAGTGACTGTGTGCGTCGTCTCTCCCAGCGAGGGCCAATTTCTCCGGGTGCTGCGACCTCTTCCCACATCCCGCCCTTCGGAGCGTACTTAGAGCTAACACTCCGCTAACACTTTACTAGAGGCTTCCGGCAGGGCCGGATTTTGGTGTTCGGAGGCCCTAGGCACTTTCACTCTGAAATGTGCAAAAAGAGGGGTAAACGCCAATTGAATTCCGTCGATCGATATGATGCAACTATTCGAATGCCAAACCACGTGATTGATGGAGCGAGTCGAGTGACCATCACTTCGATACTCCTAGTTTCTAGAACAGCCGCTAGAAAGCTGTGATTATTGATTTGGAGCACCTCGAGTCATCGCAAGCATGTTGTTTCAGCTCGTTTTTCATTAGTCACTAGTGTTTCCCTCCTTCGCAGGCCCTAAAACTTTAGGAGGCCCCAGGCACTGTGGAAATCCGGAACTGACAACCAATTCCGATTCCTAAAAGAGCACCACTGGAAAATCTAAAGCCAGGTTCTTAAAAAGCAGAAGGGATTCAGTCTTTCCCCTAATTGTATTAGCAACATCTTTAATAATCGTGAACTGCAATGGATTATAGTGATTTTCGTTTTAAGGGAAGATCATCTACCAATTGAGTAATCGGAAATCTCAAAAAAAATGAAAAAAATGGATTTATCCATGAATTTATTTCAGAAACGAAGATCATTATCTCCAATTTGTTACAACATGATAATACAATTTAATTTCCCCCCTAAGGTTACAGCAGAAGATTACATTTTTAATGAAAAATTATAGAATAATAATAATTTTCCGCACCTTTAGTTTATACTAAAAGAAAAGAGTTTAATTTTCCCCAACCTAAGGTTATAGAAGAAAACTTAGTTATATTCTGTAACAGATGATTTGAGAATTAAGTTTTAACTAGCAGACCTACCTGCCCTGATGTCTGATTTCAGAAAGCGTCAGGCCCACCACCACCTGGGCAGGCAGTGATGGGGGGGACTACCACCAAAATCACAGAGTGGCACCGCAGTCCGAATAACACTGCTCGAAATTAACAGTCAAACCCGAGCTGGCGAGCCAACAGTGGAAGATCTTCCATTTCAACCGGTAAGACACTGTCCCCAAGTCTCAAGGTAAAGGCCACAGAGTAAATAAAGATTAATATATCAACACGTTTATGTGTGTGCAAGCCCCCACAAACCCGACTGCAGCTTGTGGGGTCCCCAGGGTACGCCCCACCCTCCACAAACCCGGCTCAAGCTGAAACATTTCCCCACTAGAAGCAAACATCCGCTTGCGAATAAAACCTGAAAATAATGAGCGGAAACCAAATCCGTCTCCACCCGTGTCTGCCTCCCAATTCCGAGCCCTGCTGTCAGCTTGATCCCCGACCGAAGACCCAAAAGAAACAGCACTTGGCCACACAGCACCAAGCGTGTCAAACACTCCCAGCAGAGCAAACCCGATCGAAGAATCGCAACGAGGTTGGCGGCAGGAAACATGAAACACTTCCAAAATGAGAATCTTACGTAGTTCATAGCACGTGTGAGCACCCTGATTAACACAGTATTGTGTGTGTCATTTTCGAGAGGAATCTGTAGGTTACGACTGCTGGTATTGACTCAAGTATGTTCAAGGCTAGCTCCATAAACCCATCAATATCTGTAAACATAATTGAGTATAACACTGACCGCGGGATTCTGACCCCATACTTCCCATACACTCATCAACACCAGTGAACATGCTTGTGTATAACCACTGGATATGGGAATCTAAAGCCCCATACTTCCCATATACTCAAGCATTCATCAATCATGGGATTGTCAGAAACATAACCTACATGGCTGGTGAGCATAACCTGTACTTAAATGTAAACAAGTGACACTTGTGCTATTTCATAGGACCACAGTTACTGGCCACCACCAGCACTGCATGTTTCACACTGGTCTGAGCACATGAGGTAGAAGATCAGACTTCACAAACTGGGGAACCGCAAGGTCTTCCAGGTCTCCCTAAAATCAGCTACCCGAAGCACAGTTGAGTCATTTAGGATGATGATCGGGGCAATATGGCCACTGCACTATTTCACTTAACACGCCTCTGTCAGTAGCCAGAATGATTTCTGAACAACTGGGACAGTTCCAATGATTTCAGGGTGACCCACAAAACCTGCTGCACTGGGGGGTCACCAGCAGCTGGGGTGGTCGCCCTCTCACCATGTGGAAGGGATGTGTTGTCCTATAGCTGCCACGCATGATGGCCCATTGTAGCGGTGGCTTTTCAGGGCTCAGGGGAGAGTCTTACACTAACAGGCTGAAGGACTTGAATCGCTCTAGTCCTGAACAGAGAAGAAGACGAAGGCACCTGACACAAGTGTTCAAGATCTTCAAAGGCATCGAAAGTCTCCCAAGCAAACTGCATCAGAAGCAGCTGTGAAATATGGACCAGAGGGCACAAGGAAGTGCATTTAGATCACAGAACAGACTTCTGCGCTTCTTTACACAGAGGGTAGTAGGAGTGTGGAACAAGCTATCCAGCCATTTTTGCACTGGCTTCTTTTAAGAAACAGCTGGACGAGACCCTGAGAACAATTCTCTACTAACTGCCAAGTGGGCTAGAGGGGTCAAACAGCCTTCAATTGTGACCTGTCTTAGTTCTGACAAACTGCAGAGGGGAGTAGCTGATATGTGGAATAGATCTGGAGGCACAGATAAGTTGTTATTTTCACTTTCTATGTCAACAGATATTAAGACATCAAACTTGTATTCAATGAGCATAAAGATTTTCTCTTCACAGGGAACCTCTGTATTTTTATTTATTTAGTGGGAGGAAGGAACAATCCTGTAATATTCCAAAACTAATGTAAGTTAGTATTGAGACTCTGGGACAGTTTCTTAGCGTTTGATGAATTTTGCAAATTTGGCAACATTTCCCATTAAATGCTCTTGAGACGAATCAAGCAAAGTATCGCATGAAAGTAGAACTACATGGTTTTAAAAATCATTCTTTGCGATCCGCCCGAGAGACATGATTAACTCCCCAGGCAGCTGCCTGTAACATTCAGATATGCAGGACACCCCAGCCAGCCATGCTCATCTTCCACTCCGCCCTCCCCTGGTCTTGTGACCGCCCTGTTTCTTGGTACGCCCTGGCGTCCTGATTGGCTGGGAGGCATTGATGTCACTGGGAGGGGGCGTGGTGTCCATTCTCTGCTCCGCTTCTCCCTCTGCTTCCCCACCCGGGTTGCGTCTGAATGGCTCAGCCATGGAGAACTTGATCGGACTGAAGGAGGAGGAGTGAGACGCAATTGTTAATACAGCGGGGAACAAACAATTCTGCTTTATACATGGTGAACATCACTGACCACTGGGTGGTATTTGTACAAATGCACTGAAAAAGATCCACATAAGAACATAAACAGGTCTATCTAGCCCATTTTGTAGTTGGTAGCTTAATGATCTAAAAAAAACCCACATCTATGTGTTTCTTGAAAGAAGCCGGGGTATCAGCTTCAACCCAATGGCTGGGCAGCTTGCTCCACACCCCCAGAGCTCTTTGTGTAAAGGAGTGCCTCCTGTCCCGACTGCAGGATCTCATCCAGAGGTGTCAGCATCAACAAGACGGCTGGGCAGCTTCTTCCAGACTCCCACCACCCTTTGTGGGGCAGCTGTGTGTCACCAAGCATACGAACATAAGACAGGCAGAACAGCCTCCTCTTGCTTGTGACATATCAGGCCTACTTGCTAGTTAGATGAGATGCGAGGATCTCAGCCAGCTGTTTCTTGAAAGAAAACACAAAGCCTAGATCGATCATTTAGTAGGCCAGCAGTGTTCTGAGCCAAGGGTCTGAGGTTAAACTCCCTGTCAAGACAGTTTCGTTAATTTTTTATACTGCTGCTCAGGAATCAGTCCAGACAAGATGCATTCTGGGGATGAAGGGAATGAACCACACTGACAGGCTGGAGGAACTGAGTCTCTTTAGTCAGAAGGGAGTGTCCCACACTGACAGGCTAAGGGAACCAAATCTCTTTTTGATCAGTGAAATGCAATCCAAAGGACACAAGTGGAAACTACTGTGAAGCTGATTTAAAACTAAGAACAGGAAACAATTCTATACACAAAGGGTTGTGAGAGGATGGAACAAGCTGCCCAGCCATGTTGGTGATGTACCGAGAAATAAATTGGCAGGTTGGGGGGGGGGGGGGGGGGGAGGGGAGGAGGGAGTCACATGGTACTTGTATTGTCACATTTGAAAGCAGACGCACCTGATGGGTGTCCTGGGGCTGCTGTTGAGTCTCCGTGGTGAACGGGTTTTGGGTTCAAAGGAGAATCCCTCCTTCAGGCTTTCTAACACTGAAGGAGCAACATAGGTGAAGCCCTATGAGAGAGAGAGAAAGAGAGACACATCAGTATTGCTACCACACTGTTATTATCACTGCTATTGCTGCCTTTTTCGTATTTATACTGTAAACATCCCTTCTTTGATCTCTTCTTTGCATCTGCATGCATTTACGAGTGCTCTCAGAACGTATGCAATGTAGATCAAGCCAGTCAGGCAGTTTAAACAGAATGTATGAGTGTCTGCATACATACAGACTCACTGACTAGACTGGACACTGCATTCCAGCTGCTCATCTCCAGTGAGAAACAGAAGACGTAAACGGGTGCCCTCTAGTGTCTGTGAGTGGAGCTGCAGCGCACTTGCTTGAAAGCCAGTTAGATGTGTGTTCACTGTAGAACAGGGGCTGGCGACCTTTCAGGAGGGGCGTGACAAGAGTCCTCTATTGTCCTTGTGTTTATGGATTTGCACAATGCTGATACTTTTTTTAAATAATAGGCCGGCATACACTGAGTAATAGAAATGTAATATTAAAATATTATCTCAAATAATAATGGATTATTTAATAAGCTAATTGCCCTTGCTTTCCCTTACCGAGGTCTCCGATCTCAGGCTTGTAGCTTGACACTTTAAGCAGCACACAAGCCCCTGAGTGTTCAGGTGTGTAAACACCTGTTGCAAATGCTGAGAGCAGGGAAAATGCCGCTTTCTTCAAACATTCAAATTTCGCTGGCAGGGACTTATCCACGTCATCACTTCCAGTAGCCTCCAGCGTTTCACCGAAAATTCACCTCGACCGATATCGAAATTGCCCATTTTAACCAGAACAGAAAACAATCGGGCCAAATCATTTCAAATCCCCAGCTCTGACGGAAGATGTTGATGCCAGTTCTCGTGCGTACCGTCCCAACTCGGCAACGCGGATTGTGCAATGTTCTGAAAGTTCTCAAAGAGGTCGGAAATAGTGGAAAGTTGAGATCTCCATGTCCCAGGAAAAAAATGGCAAGTTTTGCAAGAAATACCTTCCACATTCAGAAATGACCCACAACAATTTGATCTGCACCCTGCAGACAGAGGCTGAGCTCATTCATACGTGTGGCGATGGTGACAAGAAGCAGTAGTTCTGTAGGCCCCTTTTTGATCTTGTACTTAGAGCACAAAAGGGCAGATTCTTTACGTCGAACAGATCCATACTCATCTCTCCAAAAGGGCTGAAATGAGCGAACATTTTAGCAACTGTCATCTTGTCCAAAATGTTCAACTTTACACTTAAATGTGAAAAATGTTATCAGAGGCACAGATTGTGAGCTTTCCTGTGAAAATAGGCTACCCCTGGTAAGAATAATATGGTTAATAACCTAAGTGAATCATTTTTTCTGCATCAAAGAGCTTTTATAGGAAGCATTCTTTTTATAATTTTTTAACTCAACTTTCTTTGTGAGATTTATTGCATGTGCTGCTTTCACTGCATTAAAAATCACATGGTTGCCAATAATAGCACGTGTTGTAGGTTGCAAACCCCTGCTGTAGACAGTGGTACACTGTCAATATCCACAACATTTTACTTGTCATTATAGACAAAGTTTACCAGTATTCCGCGTCACCCAGGCCAAATCCTTAATACAATACAGGACAGTATCACCGAAAATTTGAAAGTCACAATACAATATAATACAGTATAATACAGAAGTGTGGAATAACAGTGCATCCTGGGAGCATGTGGGCGGGGCCGGGAGGGAAGGTGTGGTCACTGATTGGTCTGGTTCAATGAAGGGGTGTGGCAGGGGGAGATTTAATCCTCAAGGGGAGTTTCAGAGGCTCACTTGCAAGCAGGCAACCAACCAGGAATAAAAAAGGTAACTTTGATTTAATTGGTAAAACTCAGTAACCCCCATGTCTCACCATGAATGCCTGCTCAGCACTCTCACTGAGGGTGGTGTCATCTGGGCTGTCCACTGGGGTCTGTCTGGTGAAGCGCGTGTCAAACTGACTGACATCCTCCTCCGACTGCTACTGAAGGAGACAAATAGAAAAACAGAGGGGTTAATACAGTACAGACACACTGACTGGACACTACAGTACATTAACACTGCACTGAGAGAGAGGGGTTAATACAGTACAGACACACTGACTGGACACTACAGTACATTAACACTGCACTGAGAGAGAGGGGTTAATACAGTACAGCCACACTGACTGGACACTACAGTACATTAACACTGCACTGAGAGAGAGGGGTTAATACAGTACAGACACACTGACTGGACACTCCAGTACATTAACACTGCACTGAGAGAGAGGGGTTAATACAGCACAGACACACTGACTGGACACTCCAGTACATTAACACTGCACTGAGAGAGAGGGGTTAATATAGTACAGACACACTGACTGGACACTCCAGTACATGAACACTGCACTGAGAGAGAGGGGTTAATACAGTACAGACACACTGACTGGACACTCCAGTACATTAACACTGCACTGAGAGAGAGGGGTTAATACAGTACAGACACACTGACTGGACACTCCAGTACATGAACACTGCACTGAGAGAGAGGGGTTAATACAGTACAGACACACTGACTGGACACTCCAGTACATTAACACTGCACTGAGAGAGAGGGGTTAATACAGTACAGACACACTGACTGGACACTCCAGTACATTAACACTGCACTGAGAGAGAGGGGTTAATACAGTACAGACACACTGACTGGACACTCCAGTACATTAACACTGCACTGAGAGAGAGGGGTTAATACAGTACAGACACACTGACTGGACACTCCAGTACATTAACACTGCACTGAGAGAGAGGGGTTAATACAGTACAGACACACTGACTGGACACTCCAGTACATTAACACTGCACTGAGAGAGAGGGGTTAATACAGTACAGACACACTGACTGGACACTCCAGTACATTAACACTGCACTGAGAGAGAGGGGTTAATACAGTACAGACACACTGACTGGACACTACAGTACATTAACACTGCACTGAGAGAGAGGGGTTAATACAGTACAGGCACACTGACTGGACACTACAGTACATTAACACTGCACTGAGAGAGAGGGGTTAATACAGTCCAGACACACTGACTGGACACTCCAGTACATTAACACTGCACTGAGAGAGAGGGGTTAATACAGTCCAGACACACTGACTGGACACTCCAGTACATTAACACTGCACTGAGAGAGAGGGGTTAATACAGTCCAGACACACTGACTGGACACTACAGGACATTAACACTGCACTGAGAGAGAGGGGTTAATACAGTACAGACACACTGACTGGACACTCCAGTACATTAACACTGCACTGAGAGAAATGAATAGACAGACACATGGACAAGCTCACAGGTGTACACAGTACCAGGCAGGGTTTGTATGGTGGCTCCACTTTCCTGTTCAGTAGGTCATCCCAGTTGATGTGTCGGAAGAAGGGGTGTTTCTGCAGGAAAGAGAACGGAACAAATGAAAACTGCACATCTCAGAAATCACCCCAGCACAGGCAGGCATGATTAAGATGGTTAAAGGAAGATCTCAGAACACACAAGGTTCTGTAATGCAGAATCACATAATAAAGAAGGAGAAAATGTGCCTCTACAGTGATATTCAAACAGAGAATACTGCAAAGTTTAAGTCACTATATTACCAATAAATATTACTCATATTTTCATAAAAAGTAACTACTAAATCACCAAACAGACAACTGCGCCTCCTCTTCTTTGTAACTTTTATAATGGTTTTAGAATTTGCCTCATTAGTGTGGACATTCTATAGATAAAAGAAAATATCAGATCTGATTAAATGAAAAATTTTGCAGCTCTCCAGAGCGTGCAGCTTTCTGTACAGAATGCCGTGTAACATATCCTTATAATCCTTATAATTATCTTTATACTTGTATAAGTGCTTTTCTGCACACTCCACTTAAGGTGCTTTACAGATATCCACCACCACCCACCAGTACATCGCCCCCACTTGGATGACGCAACATCAGCCATAGTGTGCCAGTACACCCACCACACACCAGCTATCAGTGGGGAGGAGAGTAATGAAGCCAGTGCAGAGATGGGGATTATTAGGAGGCCATGATTGGTAAAGGCCGGGGGAAATCTGGCCAGGACACCGGGGTTACACCCCTACTCTTTTTGAGAAATGCCTTGGGATTTTTGAATGACCTTGGAGACCTCAGGTCCTCGATTTTACATCTCATCCGAAGGACGGCGCCTGTTTACAGTATAGTGTCCCCATCAGTTCATGGGGCATCAAGACCCACACAGACCACAGGGTGAGCGCCCCCTGCTGGCCCCACTAACACCTCTTCCAGCAGCAACCTTGGTTCTTCCCAGGAGGTCTCCCATCCAGGTACTGACCAGGCTCACACCTGCTGAGCTGCAGTGGGCTGCCAGTATAACTTACCTGTATATCCCCACAGTCTGCCTTACTGGACCCAAGCCTCTGAACGGAACTTTTTTTCAAAAGCTGGAGAGACCAAAAGAGAATGTAAGATTTCAGTGCTCCACAAAAATGAGACTAGTGAGTCAGTGATCTGTTGCACAGTTAGCACATGGTGATGGTCGGGCTTCAGTAACAGTCATTGCACATTAGCAGAGTCCAGTATTGAGTAAGTGTTGACTGCACTGCGGTGTGACAGTTCATAGTCAGCAAGCAGGTCCCCAGCCTAGTGTGGGGTAAAGCAGTGTTCAGTCAAAGTCCAGCGTGGAGTAAAGCAGTGTTCAGTCAGTTGGTGTGCAGGTCCCTAGCTCAGTGTGGAGTAAAGCAGTGTTCAGTCACAGCTGGTGTACAGGTCCCCAGCCCAGTATGGAGTAAAGCAGTGTTCAGTCACAGCCTGGTGTGGAGTAAAGCAGTGTTCAGTCACAGTAGGCTGCACCTTCTTCAGCAGCTCCCTGGCATCCACAGTGAGGTAGGGCGGCAGGCTCAGTTTACACTTCAGAATCTTGTCGATGGTCTTCTTCCTGTTCTCCGCTGTGAAAGGGGGCTGCAGGACACAAGAGATGACAACAACCACAATGTTACAAGACCAGCAAAGTCACCACAGAGGCTCCACACAGCTGCACAGACCCCCACCCCCGTCTCACCGAGCCCGTCAGCATGTCATACATCAGGGCTCCCAGGCTCCACCAGTCCACCGCGCGGTTGTGTCCCGAGCGCATCAGGATCTCCGGAGCCCTGGAACACAGGCGTACAGGTGAGACACGGGCGCAGGAGGGAGAGACAATTGAAGCACAGAGCTGACAGATGTTAGATTGGGTGGATGCACCAATCAGGGTGATGTACTGTAATTAGTGGAGTACCACAGGGCTCTATACTAGGACCACCACTTTTCTTAATTATATAAAAATGTGATTAATGGAGTACTGCTGTCGTCTGTACTTGGACAGCGGCTATCCTTACTTTTATCTATATTGTGATTAGTGGAGTTCTGCAGGGATCCATATGTAAAGAAGAATCACTGTGCTTCTAAATTTATATCAATGGACAAGATTCTGAAAAAGTTAATAAACTTGTCAGATTTACAGATTATCCCAAATTAGGAAGAATACCAAAAGCTGTAGATGATGCACAGGAAATTCAAAGCAAATCAGAAATACTTTGAGACTGTACAAACACCTGGCAGATGATTAAAAACATTAACATGCTGAGCTGGAAGCAATACGGAGCTACTTATGAAAATGTCTTGGGTGTCTGTCAACATCATTTATATCTCCTAGAAAGTGTGGAGAAACAGTAGAAAAGGAACATTCTAGGACAGATAGTTTCATATCTTGGGAATAAAGATTTATGAAGGCACAGATCAGGAGACATAAAAACATTCAAAGATGACTGTTATCAATAGACGTTACAGCATTCAGACCCGTGTGTTTTAACCCTGGCTTCTGTCAAGAAATAGCTGGATGAGCCTTCAGATCAATTAAACACGAACCACCAGATGGGTAGATGGTATGATATGCGTCTTCTCTTTTGTCTTATGTTCTTATATTTGGGTAAGGGAACACAGAAAGGAAAGGAAACAAAGGCAAGGTACGTGAATAGCTAGACAGAAAAAACAATCAGAGTCCCTAAACTACACGTGGAGAGACACAGAGACTCACATGTACTCTATGGTTCCACAGAAAGTGTGAGTGACACTGCCTTCGTGGATCGACTCTTTACAGAGACCAAAATCTGTCAGCTTGATATGACCTGAGAGAGAAAGAGAGGTTAATACACACATTGACTGGACACTGCACTACAGAGCATTAACACTGCACTGAGAGAGGGGTTAATACAGTACAGACACACTGACTGGACACTCCAGTACATTAACACTGCACTGAGAGAGAGGGGTTAATACAGTACAGACACACTGACTGGACACTCCAGTACATTAACACTGCACTGAGAGAGAGGGGTTAATACAGTACAGACACACTGACTGGACACTCCAGTACATTAACACTGCACTGAGAGAGAGGGGTTAATACAGTACAGACACACTGACTGGACACTCCAGTACATTAACACTGCACTGAGAGAGAGGGGTTAATACAGTACAGACACACTGACTGGACACTCCAGTACATTAACACTGCACTGAGAGAGAGGGGTTAATACAGTACAGGCACACTGACTGGACACTCCAGTACATTAACACTGCACTGAGAGAGAGGGGTTAATACAGTACAGACACACTGACTGGACACTACAGGACATTAACACTGCACTGAGAGAGAGGGGTTAATACAGTACAGACACACTGACTGGACACTACACTACATTAACACTTATGAGGAGGTTAATCCTGTACTGTATGTACTGTATGTGATGCTAGCAGTACCGTGCTGGTTGAGCATGATGTTCTCAGGTTTGAGGTCTCTGTAGATGATGCCATGAGAATGCAGGTGTCCCAGAGCCAGAGTGATCTCACCCAAGTAGAAGCTGAGGAGTCAGAGACAAACACTGCTTTACTACAAATCGACTGACGGACCTCAGACTGGCCCTGTCACTATGTTTCTCAATCAGTGAAGTACACCCCCAGCCAGCTAATGAACGAAATGGCTCTCTACCTGCCTAAGAGAAGAACAAGCTGAATCGGGAGAGCCCAGCTCCAGGTATCACTTGTAACAATCCTGGGACTGTGACAATTTCAAAATCAACTCGCCGGGGCATTTACATCATTTAGAACACAAATGTGAAGAGTCTTCAATTTTAAAGGAGTAAGGTTCTCTGAATAAATCAAATTACTAGTTATAATCAAATATAAAATAACTGGATAAAACAGTATCCAGTTAAGGACTGGAGACCCCTGGGCTAAACAAATTAATAACACAATGTCTTAAAACTGGATACACTAACACACCACAGTATACCCTTCTCCAACATGAGTTTGATTACCAGCTCTCCATGATTTTTTTCGTGCTAGACAGATATCCATGGCAACACGCTCTAGATTTGTACAGTAATCTCTCCAATACTCCCAATATCGGCACACACACCCCTCCTCTCTCAGTCTGCTCTTCACTGTTACCAAGAGAGGTATCCGTGGCAACACGCTCTAGACTCGTCCAGTAATCTCTCCAATACTCCCAATATCGGCACACACACCCCTCCTCTCTCAGTCTGCTCTTCACTGTTACCAAGAGAGGTATCCGTGGCAACACGCTCTAGACTCGTGCAGTAATCTTTCCAATACTCCCAATATCGACACACACCCCCCTCCTCTCTCAGTCTGCTCTTCACTGTTACCAAGAGAGGTATCCATGGCAACACGCTCTAGACTCGTCCAGTAATCTCTCCAATACTCCCAATATCGACACACACCCCCCTCCTCTCTCAGTCTGCTCTTCACTGTTACCAAGAGGAGTGTGGCCAAGTCCCCATCGTCATTCTTGACATTTTTTTCAGTCATCAGCTTCCAAGTGCGTCATCAGGAGATACCCTTTACCACCACCAATCAGAGGTCATCAATCAGTGATGTCAGTTTAGCACATGGAAATGCCAAAGGTTTATGTCACAACTTGGGTCTATGTCATACAAAGCTCAGTACAGGGCCATTGGTCTGAGTGCAACACTATATATATATAAGGAACTACAGGTGAATTTACATTCAATAACATCTCCTAATTATTAACATTTCATATCTTGGTAACCCAGCGTTGGACAGGAGTCCGCAGTACGATCTTACTACACGAATTGATTACCAATTTTGTGGAGTGGTGTCATCTTAACCATCTCCAGCTTAACACCAGCAAGACCAAAGAAATGATCTTTGACTTTCGAAGGAATAAGTCTCCGCTGAACCCTGTTTCCATCCAGGGTGAGGACATAGAGGGCGTACATTCCTACAAGTACTTAGGGGTACACCTGGATGATAAGCTGGAGTGGTCTGGTAACACTGATGCCCTGTACAAGAAAGGTCAGAGCCAACTCTATTTTCTTAGGAGACTCAGGTCCTTTGGTGTGTGTGGAACACTGCTACACATTTTTCATGAATCAGTGGTGGCGGCGGCCATCTTCTACGCTGTGGTGTGCTGGGGCAGCAGCATCATGACAAAAGATGCAAATAGGCTCAATAAACTCATCAAGAAGGCTGGCACTGTGCTGAGGATGAGCCTTGACCCCATGGAGGTGGTGGCTGAGAGGAGAATGCTGACCAAGCTCACAGCCATCATGAACAACACCTCTCATCCGCTTCATGGGACTGTTACTGGGCAGCGGAGCACATTTAGCAACAGACTGCTCCAGCTACGGTGTTCAAGGGAACATTTCCGCAGGTCTTTCCTCCCGGCGGCTGTCAGGGTGTATAACACTGCCCTAGGCTAGGACTGTTAGCCCTTCATTTGCTCCTCTATGGACAGCATGTTTACTCCATTGTACTTTTTGGACAATCAGTCTGTATAAACCTATGCACATTTTGCACATATTTTATTGTTTTTACAGTGACTATGATCAGCACATTTTGCACACACCTATGTACTTATTTATTTTTATTTATCTTGTTTGTCGTTTGTTTTATAACTATTCTGATGTCTGTTTTGCTTGTCTTGGGCTGGACTGCTGTAACACATCAATTTCCCTACGGGATTTATAAAGTATTATCTATCTATCTAATTAACCAGCACTGGAAAAGTGTGGAGGTGTTCTTACCAAGCAGTGTCCTCCATGAAGATCCCCTCTTTCTCCAGCTGCATGAACAGTTCTCCACCTGAGAGAGACACAGCGACAGCATGAACCCCCTGACACACACACACTCTCCCCCCCAGAGAGAGAGAGAGACAGCATGAACCCCCTGACACACACACACTCTCCCCCTGAGAGAGAGACAGCATGAACCCCCTGACACACACACACTCTCCCCCTGAGAGAGAGACAGCGAAAGCATGAACCCCCTGACACACACACACTCTGCCCCCGCGAGAGAGACAGCATGATCCCCCTGACATACACACACTCTGCCCCCGAGAGAGAGACAGCATGAACCCCCTGACACACACACACTCTGCCCCCGAGAGAGAGACAGCATGAACCCCCTGACACACACACACACTCTGCCCCCGAGAGAGAGACAGCATGAACCCCCTGACACACACACACACTCTGCCCCCGAGAGAGAGACAGCATGAACCCCCTGACACACACACACACTCTGCCCCCGAGAGAGAGACAGCATGAACCCCCTGACACACACACACACTCTGCCCCCGAGAGAGAGACAGCATGAACCCCCTGACACACACACACTCTCCCCCTGAGAGAGAGACAGCATGAACCCCCTGACACACACACACTCTCCCCCTGAGAGAGAGACAGCATGAACCCCCTGACACACACACACACTCTCCCCCTGAGAGAGAGACAGCATGAACCCCCTGACACACACACACTCTCCCCCTGAGAGAGAGACAGCGACAGCATGAACCCCCTGACACACACACACTCTCCCCCTGAGAGAGAGACAGCGACAGCATGAACCCCCTGACACACACACACACTCTCCCCCCGAGAGAGAGACAGCGACAGCATGAACCCCCTGACACACACACACTCTCCCCCTGAGAGAGAGACAGCGACAGCATGAACCCCCTGACACACACACACTCTCCCCCCGAGAGAGAGACAGCATGAACCCCCTGACACACACACACACACACCCCCCCTGAGAGAGAGAGAGACAGCATGAACCCCCTGACACACACACACTCTCCCCCCGAGAGAGAGAGAGCATGAACCCCCTGACACACACTCTCCCCCTGAGAGAGAGAGAGACAGCATGAACCCCCTGACACACACACACTCTCCCCCTGAGAGAGAGACAGCGAAAGCATGAACCCCCTGACACACACACACTCTGCCCCCGCGAGAGAGACAGCATGATCCCCCTGACATACACACACTCTGCCCCCGAGAGAGAGACAGCATGAACCCCGACACACACACACTCTGCCCCCGAGAGAGAGACAGCATGAACCCCCTGACACACACACACACTCTGCCCCCGAGAGACAGCATGAACCCCCTGACACACACACACACTCTGCCCCCGAGAGAGAGACAGCATGAACCCCCTGACACACACACACACTCTGCCCCCGAGAGAGAGACAGCATGAACCCCCTGACACACACACACACTCTGCCCCCGAGAGAGAGACAGCATGAACCCCCTGACACACACACACACTCTGCCCCCGAGAGAGAGACAGCATGAACCCCCTGACACACACACACACTCTGCCCCCGAGAGAGAGACAGCATGAACCCCCTGACACACACACACACTCTCCCCCTGAGAGAGAGACAGCATGAACCCCCTGACACACACACACACTCTCCCCCTGAGAGAGAGACAGCATGAACCCCCTGACACACACACACACTCTCCCCCTGAGAGAGAGACAGCATGAACCCCCTGACACACACACACTCTGCCCCCGAGAGAGAGACAGCATGAACCCCCTGACACACACACACTCTCCCCCTGAGAGAGAGACAGCATGAACCCCCTGACACACACACACTCTGCCCCCGAGAGAGAGACAGCATGAACCCCCTGACACACACACACTCTCCCCCTGAGAGAGAGACAGCATGAACCCCCTGACACACACACACTCTCCCCCTGAGAGAGAGACAGCATGAACCCCCTGACACACACACACTCTCCCCCTGAGAGAGAGAGCATGAACCCCCTGACACACACACACTCTCCCCCTGAGAGAGAGACAGCATGAACCCCCTGACACACACACACTCTCCCCCTGAGAGAGAGACAGCGACAGCATGAACCCCCTGACACACACACACTCTCCCCCCGAGAGAGAGACAGCATGAACCCCCTGACACACACACACACCCCCCCTGAGAGAGAGAGAGACAGCATGAACCCCCTGACACACACACACTCTCCCCCCGAGAGAGAGAGAGACAGCATGAACCCCCTGACACACACACACTCTCCCCCCGAGAGAGAGACAGCATGAACCCCCTGACACACACACACACCCCCCCTGAGAGAGAGACAGCATGAACCCCCTGACACACACACACTCTCCCCCTGAGAGAGAGACAGCATGAACCCCCTGACACACACACACTCTCCCCCTGAGAGAGAGACAGCATGAACCCCCTGACACACACACACTCTCCCCCTGAGAGAGAGAGCATGAACCCCCTGACACACACACACTCTCCCCCTGAGAGAGAGACAGCATGAACCCCCTGACACACACACACTCTCCCCCTGAGAGAGAGACAGCGACAGCATGAACCCCCTGACACACACACACTCTCCCCCCGAGAGAGAGACAGCATGAACCCCCTGACACACACACACACCCCCCCTGAGAGAGAGAGAGACAGCATGAACCCCCTGACACACACACACTCTCCCCCCGAGAGAGAGAGAGACAGCATGAACCCCCTGACACACACACACTCTCCCCCCGAGAGAGAGACAGCATGAACCCCCTGACACACACACACACCCCCCCTGAGAGAGAGAGAGACAGCATGAACCCCCTGACACACACACACTCTCCCCCCGAGAGAGAGAGAGACAGCATGAACCCCCTGACACACACACACTCTCCCCCTGAGAGAGAGAGAGACAGCATGAACCCCCTGACACACACACACTCTCCCCCCGAGAGAGAGAGAGACAGCCCAAACACCCCACAGAAACTCTGCACATGGAGATCTGTAGAATCATCCTCCGTGTGCAGAGAAAAACTCCTAACAACGGGTGCAGGGCCGAATTAGGCCAGTACCCACTATTGATAAACATACAGAAAATAATATTAAAGTATTGGCTACACCTAAAAAACAGTGACCAAAATTCCTACCACCACAAAGCCCTGCTGAGCCAAGAGCTGAGCCCAAAACAGAGCCCCCTGAGCCAGCTGGTCCTGAGGCTCACTGACCTGAGCCACACCGACACTAACCAGCCTCAGGACAGCACTGCTAGAGCACCACAACCCAGACTCAACCACATCACAGCACAGATCAAACAGCAATATCTCACATACTGGGACACACACACACAAACACAACATAAACTGGAATGCTACAGAACCTTAAACAGACAATACACACTAGCTGAATATTTGACCAAAATAAAAAATAACAAACAGAAACAGACCCTGACGAAGTACAGGCTCAGTGACCACAACCTGGCCATAGAAACTGGGCGACACAGGCAGACCTGGCTGCCCAGAGAGGACAGGCTGTGCTCCCACTGCCAGCAGGGAGAAATAGAGACAGAGGTGCACTTCCTACTGCACTGTGACAGATACTCTGGGATTAGAGAAACATTCTTCCCGAAATTCAGAAATCTAATCCCAGAGTTCCCACACCTGCCAAAACCACAACAGGTCCCAATCCTACTGGGAGAGGGAGGAGGGAACTCAGTTGATCTGGCAGCCCAGTATGTGATCTCCTGTCACAGCCTGAGGAACAGTGAGTCTGTCTCCCAATAATGCTCCAGCCGCCTACAGTATATGTCAATATTTTATAATATGTCTTTGTTGTAAATGTCTGTAACATGTCTGTAGATTTTATTTTACTTCTATTTTTTGTTTTGTTCTATGTTAATTTTATTATTTTTATTTGCTTTGGCAACACTGATTGTACCTATCGGTCATGCTAATAAAGCACCTTGAACTGAACTGAACTGACAGCATGAACCCCCTGACACACACACACACCCCCCCTGAGAGAGAGAGAGACAGCATGAACCCCCTGACACACACACTTGGGGCTGCTGTGCACCCCTCCTCCCACACACACCCCCTCACCGCTCAGACACTCCAGGATGAGGTACAGTTTGCCCCCTGTCTGGAAGGCGTAGTGCAGGTCCACAATGAAGGGGTGTCTGACCGACTCCAGGATGCTCCTCTCCGCCCGCGTGTGAGCTGTGTCCTTTGCGTTGCACACAATCTTGGCCTGGAGGAGACAGAGGGGTTAATACAGGGTTAGGGTGATTGAGAGGGGTTAATACAGACACCAGACTAACATAGCCCTGAGAGAGCGAGGGGTTAATACAGACACCAGACTAACACAGCCCTGAGACAGGGCGAGAGGGGTTAATACAGACACCAGACTAACACAGCCCTGAGACAGGGCGAGAGGGGTTAATACAGACACCAGACTAACACAGCCCTGAGAGCGTGAGGGGTTAATACAGACACCAGACTAACATAGCCCTGAGAGAGCGAGGGGTTAATACAGACACCAGACTAACACAGCCCTGAGAGAGCGAGGGGTTAATACAGACACCAGACTAACATAGCCCTGAGACAGGGCGAGAGGGGTTAATACAGACACCAGACTAACACAGCCCTGAGACAGGGCGAGAGGGGTTAATACAGACACCAGACTAACACAGCCCTGAGAGCGTGAGGGGTTAATACAGACACCAGACTAACATAGCCCTGAGAGAGCGAGGGGTTAATACAGACACCAGACTAACACAGCCCTGAGAGAGCGAGGGGTTAATACAGACACCAGACTAACATAGCCCTGAGACAGGGCGAGAGGGGTTAATACAGACACCAGACTAACACAGCCCTGAGACAGGGCGAGAGGGGTTAATACAGACACCAGACTAACACAGCCCTGAGAGCGTGAGGGGTTAATACAGACACCAGACTAACATAGCCCTGAGAGAGCGAGGGGTTAATACAGACACCAGACTAACACAGCCCTGAGACAGGGCGAGAGGGGTTAATACAGACACCAGACTAACACAGCCCTGAGACAGGGCGAGAGGGGTTAATACAGACACCAGACTAACATAGCCCTGAGAGAGCGAGGGGTTAATACAGACACCAGACTAACATAGCCCTGAGAGAGCGAGGGGTTAATACAGACACCAGACTAACACAGCCCTGAGAGAGCGAGGGGTTAATACAGACACCAGACTAACACAGCCCTGAGAGCGTGAGGGGTTAATACAGACACCAGACTAACACAGCCCTGAGAGAGCGTGAGGGGTTAATACAGACACCAGACTAACACAGCCCTGAGAGAGCGAGGGGTTAATACAGACACCAGACTAACACAGCCCTGAGAGAGCGAGGGGTTAATACAGGCAGTCTGGACAGCAGCACAGAGGGAGTATAAGAATCAGAATCTCAGAATCCCAAAATCAGAGTGACAGAGAATGAGAGAGGAAAGTAAATGGATACCTTTCTCAGAACCTTCATGGCAAATATCTTCCCGCTGTGGAGCCCCTGAACTTTTCGCACCTGGAACACCTGAGAGCCACACAGCAGAGAGCAGGCGTCAGTGTCCATGCCCAGTGGAGGGCAAGGATCAGATCCCACAGCTCAGCACCGTGATCCGTTTCAGCTTTTTCCTGCTGCCAGATTCTGTCACATGCTGGTCTCACCTCACATCTGGGTGGACCAGAGGGGGGTGCTCTTCCCTCCAAACCCCACTATTTTCTTACCAAGGCCCCAGTATGGTGACCAGAGACTAGCCCTACAGAGAAGAGTATCTATAACTGAGAACAGGAGGCACTGTCTTACACAAAGGGTGGTGGGAGTGTGGAACGTTCTGATACTCTGGCTTCTTCCAACAAACATGGATGAGATCCTGGGACCAATTAACTACTAACTACCAAACAGGCTAGATGGGCTGAATGGCCTCCTCTCATTTCTGATCCGTCTTGTGTTTTCATGTAATTATTATACAAAAGGATATTACAATATTAACAAGGTCTTACACCCATCTTATAATTGCTTACACTGATATAGCTTTTTTTCTGGACATTCCACTCAAAGCGCTTTACATGGGGACTCCCCTCCACCACCACCAATGTGCAGCCCCACCTGGATGATGCGACGGCAGCCATAGTGCGCCAGAAGACTCACCACACACCAGCTCTCAGTGGGGAGGAGAACAGAGTGATGAAGCCAATTCATAGAGGGGGATTTTTAGGAGGCCATGACTGGTAAGGGCCAACAGGAAATTTGGCCAGGACGCCGGGGTTACACCCCTACTCTTTACCAGAAACGCCCTGGGATTTTTAATGACCACAGAGAGTCAGGACCTCGGTTTTACGTCTCATCTGAAGGACGGCGCCTGTTTACAGTACAGTGTCCCCCTCACTATACTGGGGCTCACACAGACCACAGGGTGAGCGCCCCCTGCTGGCCCCACTAACACCTCTTTCAGCAGCAACCTTAGTTTTTCCCAGGAGGTCTCCCATCCAGGTACTGACCAGGCTCACGCCTGCTGAGCTTCAGTGGGCTGCCAGTTGTGAGCTGCAGAGTGATATGGCTTCTGGTCTTCACAATCTTCACAATACAGCACATTAACATCACACAGGACAACAGTAGGACCGAGCACAGTGAAGGGACACACACCCCTCGCCCTGCACAGTCATGGAGTTCATACCCTTCACTCACAGCACACACAGCTCGGCCTTCTCCCCCAGACAGGTGTCTCCCTCACCTTGCCATAACCCCCCTTGCCCAGCACTCGCAGCAGCTCGAAGCAGTCGGCCCCCACTCTCTCCGTCCCCACGTTCACACTGAGAGGGGAGAGCTCCACCTCCTCACACTGAGTCCTGAGAGAGAGAAGGGGGTTAATACAGTCCAGACACACAGACTGGACACTCCAGTACATTAACACTGCACTGAGAGAGAGGGGTTAATACAGTACAGACACACTGACTGGACACTACAGGACATTAACACTGCACTGAGAGAGAGGGGTTAATACAGTCCAGACACAGTGACTGGACACTCCAGTACATTAACACTGCACTGAGAGAGAGGGGTTAATACAGTCCAGACACACTGACTGGACACTCCAGTACATTAACACTGCACTGAGAGAGAGGGGTTAATACAGTCCAGACACACTGACTGGACACTCCAGTACATTAACACTGCACTGAGAGAGAGGGGTTAATACAGTCCAGACACACTGACTGGACACTCCAGTACATTAACACTGCACTGAGAGAGAGGGGTTATTCAGAAATAGATAAAGCCACGCACGAGATGGATTTCCAGAGAAACACAAATCTATACAATCAGGGAAGATTAACATTCGCACGGAGATGCAAAGACTGAACTCACAAGTCAGGCTCTGCCCCGGGAGGGTCGAACACCTCATCCTAAAGAGAGAACAGAACAGGCATCACGTTAACAGAAGAAGCCAGATGCACCTGACAACCGAGAGGGGCAGCCCGGACGATCAGAAGGCTGAACGAAGTTTATTCGGTCGGTTACTCTTCGTCAATATGACTAAGCGGGGAGTGGCGTCGCGGCACTGTCCCGTCACCCTCCTGAAAGGGACCGACACGGGCGCCCCTTTCATCCCTACTCACCCCGGTGTCGTCGGGGTCGCTGACGTCCTCGTTCTCGAGGTCGATGTCGAAGACCCCGGCCATAGCCGCCGGCACTGGACAGGGGCAGAGACAGGAAGACACAGGGAAACACGGGAGTCACGGCCGCCCCTGCTCTGGCCAAGACTGCAGGGTTACGTTACAGGGAACAGATCGTGTGTAACAACACACAGCGCTACCAGATCACCCCTCCCGCTGCTGCCATGACTGCTTACCGACTGAGAATAACAGCAGCAATACTGGCAGACAAGTCGTGTCGCCTTTCAGATAATAGCTCCTCGCTTTACTACGAGCAAAAAGTAAAAATGACCACGAAAAGTAAACTTCCGCTCCAGCGCTGCACTTGTGGGCAGCTCGGTTACATTGCCTGGCCCGTGATCGCTTAGGTTTCACCCTTGTCAGCGCGGGCTTGCCCACGAGTGCCAGCTCCACACCGGACACCCGTGTGAGTGGGAGCTCCACAGGCAGTCGGGGACTCACTGACCGGGCGCCCCGGTCCTCCTCCAGGACAGCCCGACTGACAAGAGACCAGAACTTCGTCAACCTAAGCGTCCAACCTGTCCTCCCTTTTACTCTTCTCTATATTTCACTCCGGCTACTTCGGGACTTTAACCCACTGCGTCATCAACAGCGGCCGCAGGTCTCTGGCGCGCTACCGTAAAAGCACGAATACGAGGGACGTGATCATTTCTGCATTTTAGGAGGTTACTGTTCAAACGCCATTCTTTCACAGACATGCACTGGCAGCCAGGTGGCACGCTAACTTCCCAAACTATTTAAAAGTTTTTAGTGTTGTTTCAGTGTGGTGCAGTGCGGATATGGTCTAGTGCCCCTCAAACACAAGGCAAGCTGGAGCAGCGTTTCCCAGTATCGCGCGGTGTTTTTGCAAGCGAGTCAGACAAGGGTAACCTGTTTATGTATTTTGACTGTACACCAGCTATAACATAAAGTACACGGAAAATATGACATGGCGCTGCATGTGCCCGAAAGGATAACGGTCATTGTGTCGCGGTGTGACGGACGTGGCGCAGGGCAGTGGCTTGGGGGCGGTTTTGTTTTTGATAATAATGGCCGGAGTGTTTTTCCTCTATTATGGTGTATTTTTCCTCTATTTTGCGTCTGGTTCCCTCTCCTTCTGCAGCTGTCCCGTCCTGTAGTTCAAACAGTACAGCAGATGTCGGTCAACAAGGCAGGAAGGAGAAGGGGGCAGGGCTCAGAGACCCCTGCTCAACCGCTTATACTCCACCCCTCTTGAGGCATCAGCAGCTGCCGATCCACGATGTTTGCGCAGACACCCGTCGTTTTCCCTGGTCAGAAGTGACACATCCGGTGGCGTGGGGCTGCAAGACCTGACCTGGAACAGAGGGATCCAGAGGAGGGACAATGCACCAGCATACCCGATTAACTGCACGCAATCACTTCATTAATGAGCCCCCACTCGTTAGACCTCGCCCCCACGCTCACTGCCCTGGCCGGGGGCGCTGTCTCCTTCCCCTGCCCTGTACCTGCTGCGGAGAGCGGGGTGGGAGTGTGTGATAGGGAGTGTTGATTGGGACTGTCAGGTCAGGCAGAGAAGCTCGAGTCGACAGGAGGGCTGCAGAGTTTTTTTTTCTTCTTTTTTTGACAGTATGGAAGGAGGAGAAGCATCAGGATATGGTGACGATCAGAGAGCGGGGCTGTTGAGGTTTATGCGGAGTCACAGAAAGAGAAGGGATGGCAGGCCTGTGAGGCACTCCTCGAGTTTCCTCTTTCCTTCTGCTCCTCTGGTGGCTGGGGACGATCGGGATATTTCTGTGACCTTTTTTCTTAATTTCTTAATCTGTGGCTGTAGGAATAAAAAGGATAACTTTGTATCTGCTGCCTGGAATAGCGCTGGTGGCTCTGGGGCGTCCTGACAGCCAGCGCCAGGAGAGGGTCCGACCACTTGAAACTAGTTGGCGTAGGCGGCTACAAGACCTGCACCGTGGTTATCGCCATAACAGCAGATCTAGGAAAGTTTTCGTGCTCTCTGCAATTTCACCTTTGAGGAATAGAAGTCTGCAATGCAAGACATTTATTTTCTCTGTAACTGAATTATTGTTTATCCTGACCTCTTTGTTGGGTGGTGGTATGCTGTGTTCAACTCATACCCAAAACAAATTTCCCTTAAAGGAAGAGGATAAAGTCCGAGTTAAATGACATTATTTGAAGGTGAAATCCTTTTGTCAGTCCATGTTCACAATTTCTGTTATAACCACATAATGAAAGTGACATCACCCCTGACGTTCATACTACAGATGCTCCATTGATACAGCTGGTTTGTTACTTCGGATAGTAGGAGCCTGGCTCCACCAATCACATGGCTCTCGCCTGGCTCCACCAATCACATGGCTCTCGCCTGGTTCACAGCTCCAATCATGTGGCTTGTTTGACAGTCCACGCTGTAGCGCTAGCCTGTTCCTTCAGAAGGAAGACATACTGTGGGATTAAGAATTCCTTGCAATTATGTAGTGCTTTTTTATCCGAATAGAACCCACAATGGAGAAAGAGGCCAAGGGCGGGCTGATTTAGAAAATCAACTTTATTAGTTTGTACCATTCATTATAATCACATTTTTATATATACAGTAAAATCCAGAAATGCCTGTGTTTATGGTCTGTGTAGTGGTTTTTCATAGAGGTAACCTAACCTATGTTAGCCTGTGTTAGTCCTGTAACAGTCACTGAGTCACAGTCAGGGCTGACGGAAGAGGTATCATCAGTCTCAGTCCTTGTGCTCTGCTACTGTGGAGCCTCTTCAAGAACAATACTCAAGCCGCAGGGTCCAGCCCACACGCCTTGGCACCCTAAATTCCATCCCAACCACCAATCACAAGCCTTAGCTCATAGACTTCAGGGCAGTGTGACATCATCAGTAGGCTCTACCCCTTCCACTCTCTGGGCAGTGTCTAATGGAGATAGTTTGACATCACCAATATGCTCCGCCTCCTCCCACTCTCTGAGCAGTGTCTTACGGAGACAGTGTGACATCATTAGTAAGCTCCACCCCCCACTCTCTGGGCAGTGTGTAATGGAGATAGTATGACATCATCAGTATTTACTGTGACATCAATAACAACGTGACAGCCTTATCTATAGCTTCTGCCACTTTCTGGTACATTACAAAAGTGATTTTATTTGTCAGAACTCAAATTTTCAAACTCAACATGTTTATGCGTTGAATTTTCGCTTGAATAAAATAGGCAATTGTATTCTATATTTATATTTTCCTTTGCAGTTTATGCACATTAAATGTATTCTCTTTAAAGCAATATGTATATGATCATGGGACATCTTTGGAAGGGGAAGAATATTTTTACAGTTTATACTGTACTGGAGACAGTGTGACATCATCAATATCAGCAGCTTCTGCCTATGTTAAGCAGTATGTATGGGACACAGTGGGACATCGTTATTTCATCAGCTACCCAGAGAGTCTGAGGCTGTTGCCAATCTGCTTGGTTTTCCAGCTAAAAATTATGTCCATCCTGCTTCACAGAGAAGAGGACATTGCAGCAAAATAATTACAATAATTAACACCTCGGCTAAGGAAGTAAAAGCCTTCTAATTAATATGTAACCCGTTTTATTAGGAAGAAGAATTAAAAATGGAATGGTTCTTTTATCTTATTATTTGCAAATTTAATTCTCCTGCCATATCACGGAAGAAGCCAAATGTCATTAGATTTTGACCTAATTGAAGTTAGTAACTAAGCAAACTCACAGTAAAGCCAGTTCACTAAAACCTGGTGTGTGCAAGACTGTTCTGCCAGTGTTATTATAAAACTAATAACTTATCCATCTCACAGTAAAGTCCATACAGAACAGCCTGTAGTGGCCCATATTGTTCTGTCAATGTCAGTGGAAGCCTGTTTATAAAGTTTCAGTTAATCACTAATCCAGCTCACACACGATACAGGCAGTCCTATCCTGTACATCTTGGAGTGTCTCAAACTGCTCCGTCATTGTCAGTGGGAGTCTGATTTAGTCCCAGTTAAAAACTAAATCAGGTTCACAGTAAAGTCAGCCCAGTCTGACCTGCAGTGTCTCAGACATCTCTGCCAGTGTTAATGGGAGTCAGAATATAATTGATGTTGACAAATAAATCAAGTTCACAGTGTAGTCAGCCCAGTCCAGTAGAGCCTGGAGTGCCTCACTGTTCTATCAGTGGGAGTCTAATTGTAACCTCAGTTACAGTCAGTCTTGTACAGCCTTGAGTAGCTCAGTATCTCTCTGTTGTTACTGTCAATGGAGTCTGATTAAAATCTCACTTAATAACTAATCAAAATCACAGTGTAGCTAGTCCAGTCCAGTCCAGTCTGGAGTGTCTCACACTGCTTTGTGCGTCAGTGTCAGTAGGAGACCAATTATAATTCCAGTTATGACCTATTCCAGATCACAGTAAATTCAGTCCACTCCCCTCCAGGATGGTGTGGCTCATACTGTTGTCAGTGGGAATGTTATTATAATCTGAATTCATAACTAATCAAGATCACAGTACAGTCAGTCCTGCACAATGAAGATTTAAGTGGCTCAGACGTATTTGTCAAGAACAAAATGCATTTTAAAAACACTATACTAACTACAATTATCCTAAAATATCCATTCATAACCTAATTATTTTAAAAAGATAATTGCATATATGTATGTATATAGAATATTCTATAAAAGCCTTTAGACAAGTTGCTACACCAATATATAGCTGCACTCAAATCCCCTTCTAAAAGATCAAGACTAGAGTATGAGATACAGGATTAAATTGAAGCCCTCTTTTCACTCACACAGTCTGTGATTGTACCCATCTATATGTCTCTCTGTGCAGTGTTAAAGTACTGTAGTGTCCAGTCAGTGTGTCTGTACTGTATTAACCCCTCTCTCTCAGTGCAGTGTTAATGTACTGGAGTGTCCAGTCAATGTGTCTGTACTGTATTAACCCCTCTCTCTCAGTGCAGTGTTAAAGTACTGTAGTGTCCAGTCAGTGTGTCTGTACTGTATTAACCCCTCTCTCTCAGTGCAGTGTTAATGTACTAGAGTGTCCAGTCAGTGTGTCTGTAATGTATTAGCCCCTCTCTCTCAGTGCAGTGTTAATGTACTGGAGTGTCCAGTCAGTGTGTCTGTACTGTATTAACCCCTCTCTCTCAGTGCAGTGTTAATGTACTGTAGTGTCCAGTCAGTGTGTCTGTACTGTATTAACCCCTCTCTCTCAGTGCAGTGTTAATGTACTGTAGTGTCCAGTCAGTGTGTCTGTACTGTATTAACCCCTCTCTCTCAGTGCAGTGTTAATGTACTGGAGTGTCCAGTCAGACGTGCCCATCCTCAATACCGGCCAGCTGTTCCTCCAGTTGTGCTATCCGTTGTCCCTGAGAGAGAACAAGAGATCGAAGGGCACGGACCTCTGCCAGGATTTCATTAAGCCGCTCCTCCTCAGCCTGAAAGAGAGAGAGGTTAATGCAGGACAAACATATTGAGTGACTTAACACTGTACTGAGTGAGGTTAAGATAAGATCAGATCAGATCACTTTACTGGCCAAATACAATTTATTTTCCCATACTCCAACTTTCTCTCCATTAGGACACAGACAGGGAGAAAAGCTTGGGGTCAGAGCGCAGGGTCAGCCATTTAAACGACACCCCTGGAGTAGTTGGGGATAAGGGCCTTTCTCAGGGGCCCAATGGAGTAGGATTCCTCTGCCAGCCTTCCAGCCACAGGCACAGATCCTTAGCCACAGAGCCACTGCACCACCCCAGTTAATACAGTCCAGACACACTGACTGGACACTCCAGTACATTAACACTGCACTGAGAGAGAGGGGTTAATACAGTCCAGACACACTGACTGGACACTCCAGTACATTAACACTGCACTGAGAGAGAGGGGTTAATACAGCACAGACACACTGACTGGACACTCCAGGACATTAACACTGCACTGAGAGAGAGGGGTTAATACAGTACAGACACACTGACTGGACACTCCAGTACATTAACACTGCACTGAGAGAGAGGGGTTAATACAGTACAGACACACTGACTGGACACTCCAGTACATTAACACTGCACTGAGAGAGAGGGGTTAATACAGTCCAGACACACTGACTGGACACTCCAGGACATTAACACTGCACTGAGAGAGAGGGGTTAATACAGTCCAGACACACTGACTGGACACTCCAGTACATTAACACTGCACTGAGAGAGAGGGGTTAATACAGTACAGACACACTGACTGGACACTCCAGTACATTAACACTGCACTGAGAGAGAGGGGTTAATACAGTACAGGCACACTGACTGGACACTACAGTACATGAACACTGCACTGAGAGAGAGGGGTTAATATAGTACAGACACACTGACTGGACACTACAGTACATTAACACTGCACTGAGAGAGAGGGGTTAATACAGTCCAGACACACTGACTGGACACTACAGTACATTAACACTGCACTGAGAGAGAGGGGTTCATACAGGACAGACACACTGACTGGACTGATGAATGTTTCCCTCACCTCTTTTTCTGCAGTGTTGGGAGCAGCAACATGGCCAGTATCAGCTTCATCATCCCCATCATTATCTTCATCATTCTGTCCCCGAGAAAGAGTTCTGGTTACCGTGGTAGCAGCAGCTTCTGCCCTCTGGGTGTCACCCCCCTCCATTCCCTTGGGGGTAACAGGGGGTGAGTCGGGGGGGGTGGAAGGGGAAGGCACCGTGCTAGCTGCGGCGCCAGCTGTCAGGGGGGGCCTCTTGGGGGTGAACTTGACGTCACGCTGCTTGGAGGGAGTGTAGCCTCCACTCAGAGAGACCAGGACAGGGGGAGCGTCTCGGCCCGCAACCCACTCCTCAGCCAGCAGGGGGGGCTCCAGTCCTGCTGTGTCCGGATAGAGGTCTTGCTGAAAGAGGTCAGACTGAGACAGAGAGAGAGAAGAAATAGAAATTGGGGAGAAATAGAGACAAGAGGTTCACTTCCTACTGCACTGTGACAGATACTCTGGGATTAGAGAAACATTCTTCCCGAAATTCAGAACTCTAATCCCAGAGTTCCCACACCTGCCGGAATCACAACGGGTCCCAATCCTACTGGGAGAGGGAGGAGGGAACTCAGTTGAACTGGCAGCCCAGTATGTGATCTCCTGTCACAGCCTGAGGAACAGTGAGCCTGTCTCCCAATAATGCTCCAGCCGCCTACAGTATATGTCAATATTTTATAATACGTCTTTGTTGTAAATGTCTGTAATATGTCTGTAGATTTCTATTTTACTTTTATTTTTTGTTTTGTTTCATGTAAATATCATTACTTTCATTTGCTTTGGCAACACTGATTGTACTCATCGGTCATGCTAATAAAGCACCTTGAATTGAATTGAATTGAGAGAGAGAGAGAGAGAGACAGGGCAGGAGGGTCAATCCTGAAGCACTGACTGCCTGGACAGCTCCTCTTCCTTCCCCAAGCCACCCCTCCTTTCTCTACTCGGGCGAGGCTCTGGAGTATTCAAATGAATGGGGGAATGCAGTACACACTAGAGAAACAAAAGCCAAATTCTGTGTAGATTCATCTTTCGTTAATAAATCCAATCCATAACAAAACCCTTACAAGTTCCAGTTAACTCCTAAGTTTTCAAGCCTAAACTGGCATTAGGACTGCTGGTTGACTGCCAGTGTTAAAGCCCAGGAGTTAAGTAAACATATCTGTGTTATCTAAACACCCTAACGTTCAGGATGCCGGTAACACAGCCCTCCCTGAACTGCAGGATCTTAGACCTTCAGATCATTCTTTCAGGGCATACAGAGACATGACGTCATCACAAAGTTGTGACATCCTCACAAAAGCTGTGAGATCATCACTCATTCACACACCCCCCCCCCATCCTCTGCACCCGTCTACTGATACACTGACTACTGCAGCTCCTGAGGAATGTCCAATTCTGCACAGGGCCAATCAGCTGAACCCTATTCTCCCTGTGGAAAACTGGGCACGCAGGCTTGACAGACCACTCGGGTACATACCGATCCGACTACTACCACTAAATGTGAGACTGCCGACCCTGAGCCACAAACTGCAGCCCAAGCATCCACGTTTAATCTGGTGATATGCTGGCTCAGGGGTTGGCAGCCCCATACCAGGAAACGGCTCCCTTCCCCGGGACAAGATCTGCTCCTACCTTTCGAGGAACGGTCATGGAAATGGGCTCACACTTCCTCTCGTGCAGCTTGTAGAACCTGAGCAGACAGAGGGAGTGAAGTCAGTCCAGCTCAGAGCGTGCACCCCGCACTCTGGGGGGGGGAGGGGTACCGTGAGATCAAAGTAAGGAACTCTCCTGCCCCTCCCCATGCAGATCCAGATTCCGAGATCTGAAGATTAACCAACACCGACAGCAGATTCCTCCCCCTCCTGACAAGCAGGGACCCCAAGAAGAGAACAGTAATGCGATAAGAAGAACATCAGAAAACGAGAGAGGTCACAAACAAGAGGAGAGACCCTTGTGCCCATCTAGCCTGTTCTTTAGTCAGTAGTTAATTGACCCCCAGATCTCATCCAGCTGTTTCTTGAAAGAAACCAGAGAATTGGCCTCAACAACCTGGAAGAAGTCAATTTACAACAGAGAACGGGAGGCACATCCTTTCCAAAACGGGTTCTCTCTCCAGCCCCAGTCTGTCGCAGCAGGGCAGTTTATGGCCACCCAGCTGGGGCTGCACCCTGTGGGGTGCTCTAGTGGGAAAAGAAAGAGGCTGTCCCTCAGGTACCTGGCTATCTCACACTTGTTGACATCAACCCCTCTCTTGCACAGGAAGCCCATCCCCCTCTGGGGCTCCTTGCTGGTGAAGCTGTTCAGGAAGTGAACAAAGGGTGGCTCCGCTGTCACCTCGAAGTAGCGGATGCTGCAGTCTCCCTGCGGGATGAGGAGAGGAGAGGCAGAGAGGGGTTAACTCAGCACCATCAGTCACAGTCCAGACACAGAGAGAAACAGTCCTGTATCTCATATTCCCACATGGGGAGATGTTGTCGGGGCTGCAGACTGCAGAGATGGAGACAAGCTAAACAGCAACACAATTACTTACTTCATTTTTTTGTCCCATATGGGAAATTTTCTTTGCATCCAGGTAAAATGACATAACGCAATGCATAATATATTTAACACATAAATCAGTTAACAAGTACAAAACATTCTGTACATACAATACAGTGCTGCGCTACAACACTAATTACATCACTGCTAAAGAAGAGTAAGAGTACTGGTCCTAGTACAGACCCCTGTGGTACTCCACTAATTAAATAATTGATATAATTAAGAAGGGCAGTGGTCCTGGTACAGTTCCTTGCAGTACTACATTAATTTTCATTTTCTTACAATGTTAATAGGAAAAGACCAGGAATGTCTGTGATGTGTACATGTTAATAGATATTGCCTTGTCAACACTATTTTTCTGTGTTTTTTTTTAAATGGCATAAATTTTCTTTTAAATGAAAGGGCTCTGCAAGTGTAGCAGCCCTGCAAAGCACATGAGTTTGAGAAAAGTCTCACCTTCCCGCAGAGGTAGACAATGTTGGTGTCGGGGTCATAGAAAGGCAACAGGACTCCATTGCTGCTGTCCATCTCCTGCATCACCATGGGCTCCTCCAGATCATTCTGTCAGGGCATACAGAGACATGACATCATCATAAAGTTGTGACATCATCACTCATTCACAACTACACAGAGTGACAAGGCATCACAGACTTGAATCACCACATACTAATCTTCATGCACTCACCAAACCATAAAGAGTTGTACAATACTGCACAACGTAAGCAATGTGTGGCTATTGTGGTTGTAGTCTTGTATATGTAGTGTAATTTGTGTACACACAGTGTGTATGTTAAAGGTGCAGCAGTATATTTTGACCTTAGGGGTTCTGGGATATTTTTTCCATAAAAGTTTTGAAGGATCGTTAGTTTTATTGCCTAATTTAAAATGTCCATTTTCACTCTGTTGAAAACATTTCATAGCCATTAGTGGGAAAGATTCAGGTGTTTTCAGTTTTCAAATTCTTTATCTTAAAGAGTGATTATTATTTCAGATGCTAAGTAAATTAAGTAAATGAAAACAACACAAGCTGTTTCTGAGATTCAAAGAATGTGTACTGCTTAAAAAATCTGAAATACACTAAATTCCCACTGCAGGACCACGTTTTGTGGCTAAGTGAAATAAATCCAAAGAACCCATCTCAGAAATACAAGGCACAAGGAGACTCACCCTGCATTGGATAACAATTAACTCTGCCAAAGGTACTCCACTAATTACATAACTGATCTAATTCAGAATAGCAGTGGTCCCAGTACAGACCCCAGTGGTACACCACTAATTACAGCATTAATCTAATAAAGAAGATCTGTCACCGCTGTCACCCTTCTCTCTTCACAGTCCCACTCCCTCACTCCACCCTGTTCCCCACCCATCTCACCACATCCCACAGTGCCAGCTGTCTCTCGCTCATCCGGCTGAAGCCAGTGGTGAAGATCTTTCCATCAGACAGAAACACAGCTCTCATGGGTCTGGAGCCATCGTGAGCCCTTTCCTTGACCTGAGAAAGAGAGAGGGGTTAATACAGTACAGACACACTGACTGGACACTCCAGTACATTAACACTGCACTGAGAGAGAGGGGTTAATACAGTACAGACACACTGACTGGACACTCCAGTACATTAACACTGCACTGAGAGAGAGGGGTTAATACAGTACAGACACACTGACTGGACACTCCAGTACATTAACACTGCACTGAGAGAGAGGGGTTAATACAGTCCAGACACACTGACTGGACACTCCAGTACATTAACACTGCACTGAGAGAGAGGGGTTAATACAGTACAGACACACTGACTGGACACTCCAGTACATTAACACTGCACTGAGAGAGAGGGGTTAATACAGTACAGACACACTGACTGGACACTCCAGTACATTAACACTGCACTGAGAGAGAGGGGTTAATACAGTACAGACACACTGACTGGACACTCCAGTACATTAACACTGCACTGAGAGAGAGGGGTTAATACAGTCCAGACACACTGACTGGACACTCCAGTACATTAACACTGCACTGAGAGATTGAGAGAGGGATCTGATTCAGTAAGAGATAGCTCTGCGAGGATGCTCCCATCTTGGCTTAACATTCAGGCTCTGCAGTAGGGCTTTGAGCCAAGATGGCCACCCATTTATTGAGAGAATGCAGAATAAGACAGCTGGTCTCTGTCTTCACACAGATGGAAGGAAATAGGAGCTGTCAGGACTGTCAGGATAAGCTCTCCATGGAATAAGCCACACCTCTGTGCTTATTACAATGCTTAGAAGACCAGCTGGGAAGAAAAGGTTTCAGTCTATGTCTGGGCTCCAGAGTGGATGACGGAGGGTGAGGGATCCAGAGGATGAGAGCTCATTTGCAATGGATTGGGTTTCTTACAGGCCAGAGGACTGCATAACAAAGACTGTACTGAGGGGTATCACAGGTGCAAGAAGGGCTGTGTAGTAGCTTAATAGCCAGTTTCAATGGAGTACAGTATGCTGCTGAGGAACAGGCCTGGCTAGCTGAATCAGGGCTACTTAGGACCTAGAGAAGACATACTGACCTACTGGATACCTCAGGACTACAACACTGCTGACTATAAGTGAACTACATAGAGCAGACATTTCAATAGAGATCAAAAGACAGAGACACAGACAAATCTAAACACTCTGTAGTGATATTAAGGTAAGCAGTTCTCCCTGCCTTGACCACAGTTCCTCTGCGGGGGTCGATGACACGCAGAGCCTTGTCCTTGCAGGCAGTGCAGAGCAGACTGCCATCTCTATTCCAGGTCACGCTGTAGATCATGTCAGGGTGAGAGTCCTCCAGCCTGTATAGCAACTCCCCACTGCCCACATCCCAGACACACAGCACATTGTCACAGCCTGGGGACAGAGAGGGGGGTTAATACAGACACATGGCGCGCTGTCACAGCGTGGGGACAGAGAGGAGTTAATACAGACACGCGGCACACTGTCACAGCCTGGGGCAGAGAGAGGGGTTAATACAGACACGCGGCACACTGTCACAGCCTGGGGACAGAGAGAGGGGTTAATACAGACACGCGGCACACTGTCACAGCCTGGGGCAGAGAGAGGGGTTAATACAGACACGCGGCACCCTGTCACAGCCTGGGGCAGAGAGAGGGGTTAATACTGACACACGGCACACTGTTACAGCCTGGGGACAGAGAGAGGGGTTAATACAGACACATGGCACACTGTCACAGCCTGGGGACAGAGAGAGGGGTTAATACAGACACGCGGCACACTGTCACAGCCTGGGGACAGAGAGAGGGGTTAATACAGACACGCGGCACACTGTCACAGCCTGGGGCAGAGAGAGGGGTTAATACAGACACGCGGCACACTGTCACAGCCTGGGGGCAGAGAGAGGGGTTAATACAGACACGCGGCACACTGTCACAGCCTGGGGGCAGAGAGAGGGGTTAATACTGACACATGGCGCACTGTCACAGCCTGGGGGCAGAGAGAGGGGTTAATACAGACACGCGGCACACTGTCACAGCCTGGGGGCAGAGAGAGGGGTTAATACTGACACATGGCGCACTGTCACAGCCTGGGGACAGAGAGAGGGGTTAATACTGACACATGGCGCACTGTCACAGCCTGGGGGCAGAGAGAGGGGTTAATACAGGGATCAGATCAGAAAGTCACCTGATCTATCAGTGAATGAGACAGACTTACCTGCACTCAGCAGCACATTCAGGGCAGTGGGGTGCCAGGCCAGGATACCCACTCTCTTGGAGTGACCCTCCAAAGACACGAGGGGCTCTGTCATTGGGGTCACCAGACCCTCATCTGGAATCTGCCACACCTGCGCCCACACAGCACAGTTACACACCGAACACAGTACTGCACACTCAACATTGTCACACACTGAACACAATACTGCACACTCCACACCGTTCTACAATGAACACAGTGCTGCACACTCAACACCATTCCACACAGCACCGCACACTTAATACAGTCACACGCAGTACCAAGACCTCATCCTTCTCTCCTCCCTGGCCCTCCCACCTCCCGTCCCTCTCGCCTCCCTTCCCCCCCTCTCCTCCTCTTCCTCGCTCTCACCTTCACAGTGCAGTCCTCCCCAGAGCTGGCGATGATGTTGTCGTCATGGGGACACCACTGGATATCGAGGACCGGGGCGGAGTGACCACACACCGAGGGGCAGGACATGTCCACACGCCCACACTGAGGGAGAGGAGGAGAGTCCAGCAGGTTTACACCCCAGGAACACAACACAGGTCACAAATGGGAGGAGGCCCTTCTAGGAAGAGCCTGACTCTCACAGAGAACGGAGACAAGCATCTATAGAGGAAGATATACAAAGAGTCTGGCCACAGAAAGTGAGCACAGACAAACCTAGGGGGCTCATCCTGGACATAGACACCACACACAGACAGACCTGGTTGTGCTCCCACTGCCCGCAGGCAGAAGCAGCGACAAATTAGCCTATTCCCAGAATTTCTACACCTCCCACAATCTGAACAGAATCCAATCCTACTGGTGGAGGGAAGAAGAATCTCAATAGAGCTGTAGCCCAGCGTGTGATCTCCTGTCCCACCGTGTGAACAGTGAGCCTGTCTTTCAATAAAAATAATACAGTGTGTGATCTCCTGTCCCACCATGAGGAACAGACAGTGAGTGTGTCTCTCATTAATAATAATACAGTGTGTGATCTCCTGTCACAGCCTGAGGAACTGACAGTGACCCTTTCTCTCAATAATAATAATAATAATAATAATAATAATAATAATACAGTGTGTGATCTCCTGTCCCAGCCTGAGGAACAGTGAGCCTGTCTTTCAAGAAAAAGAATGCAGTGTGTGATCTCCTGTCACAGCCTGAGGAACTGACAGTGAGCCTGTCTATCAATAATAATAATAATAATAATAATAATAATAATAATAATAATAATAATAATAATAATACAGTGTGTAATCTCCTGTCCCAGCCTGAGGAACTGACAGTGAGCCTGTCTCTCAATAATAATAATAATACAGTGTGATCTCCTGTCCCGGCCTGAGGAACAGACAGTGAGCCTGTCTCTCAATAATAATAATACAGTGTGTGATCTCCTGTTCCAGCCTGAGGAACAGACAGTGAGCCTGTCTCTCAATAATAATGCAGTGTGTGATCTCCTGTCACAGCCTGAGGAACAGACAGTGAGCCTGTCTCTCAATAATAATAATGCAGTGTGTGATCTCCTGTCACAGCCTGAGGAACAGACAGTGAGGCAGTCTCTTAAACATGTTTTATGTGATGTATGTGTAAGCCCAATAAAATTCTTCTCTGTCAATGTCGATAAATGTTGAATTTGCTTTGGCAACACTGTCACTCGCTGGTCATGTCAATAAAGCTCTGGAATGTGAATCTGAGAGACAGGAAGAGACAAAGCCGGCCTGCCCAGCTCTCAGACAGACCTTGTGAAGTGGCAGGACGAGGAAGGCGCCGCCCCCACTGGCCTCGATGATGATGGCGAGGAATTTGGGGTTGACTGCACAGAGCGGAGTGTCCCAGGTGACCCGTGACACGCGGACATCATCAAAACACTGCTCCACTCGCCAGGCCTGCCCAAACACATGGCGGAACTTACTCTGCCTCACCACCCGCCTGAACGACATGGCTGCCAGAAAGAGAGATTAATACAGTACATTAACACTGCACTGAGAGAGAGGGGTTAATACAGTACAGACACACTGACTGGACACTCCCAATACATTAACACTGCACTGAGAGAGAGGGGGTAATACAGTCCAGACACACTGACTGGACACTCCAGTACATTAACACTGCACTGAGAGAGAGGGGTTAATACAGTACAGACACACTGACTGGACACTCCAGTACATTAACACTGCACTGAGAGAGAGGGGTTAATACAGTACAGACACACTGACTGGACACTCCCAATACATTAACACTGCACTGAGAGAGGGGTTCATACAGTACAGACACACTGACTGGACACTCCAGTATATTAACACTGCACTGAGAGAGAGGGGTTAATACAGTACAGACACACTGACTGGACACTCCAGTCCATTAACACTGCACTGAGAGAGAGGGGTTAATACAGTCCAGACATACTGACTGGACACTCCAGTACATTAACACTGCACTGAAAGGGACATACACTGAGTGTACAAAACGTTAGGGACACCTGCTCTTTCCTTGAAAATAGACTGTCGAGGTGAATCCAAGTGAAAGCTATGATCCGAATTGATTTCACCTGTTAAATCCACTTCAATCAGTGCAGATGAAGAGGAGGAGACAGGTTAAAGAAGGCGGAAGTGCCTTTGAGAACTGACCGGGTCGAAAATAAGCAAATCATGATTTGAATGGGGATTTGAATTGGAAGCTAAGATTTGAATGAAAGAGTCCGAGAGAGAGGAAGAGACACAACTACAAGGGGGGACATGCTGAGGGCATTAGCGGGTGGAGACAGACAAGGGTGAGGCCGACAGGCGATTACAGGATTAAAAAAATAAAATACCACGTATCAACAGATACTGCGCGCAACAGGTAGAGTGCACTACTGGGTAGCACACAGAGCCGTCTGCTTGGACAAGCAGAGATACTGTCCCCAGCAGACGGCCACAACTCCTTCTCTCCCAGCCCGGACTTGCCAGAACCAGCCAGGATCTGAACAGCAGGTTCGGGGGTCCCGGTCTGCGAATTTCTCCGAACTGGCAACTTCGGTTCCCCTAACGCGATCCTCAAGTTCGCTAGAGGGACGAGACAGACATAGCTCCCCTTTAGAGACGTGAAAAGTAAGAACAACGACAAGATAAATACCTTTGCAGGGTGATACGCGAAGCCGAGCCCTTGGGAAAGCAAGTAATGAATTAAAAAACCAGATGCTGAGTGCGGGAAATGCCAACAACAAGGATGCAGAACGACTAGCAGGCGGGGGGAGGGGCTGTCGGAGCCACTTCCGATGGCCACTCCCTCTGCCCGGACTTCCGTGTCCTGTCAGGCGTGGAAGCGAATTACCGTATAACGTGGTATATAGTCGTCCAAGATTATTTTCCTTCAGTCTTCAGTTAACCCAATAGTTGAGTCGAGAATAAATCCTCTCGTTGTACTGATGACCTGAGAAGTCTCCATTTAATGTACCGTGTATTTCCTGGAGCAATCTGAGTGAAGTATGAAGAAGGCTCCACGGCCGAAACGTTGTGTTCTCTTTCTTCTTTTTTTCAGCATGGAATAAACCTATTACTTGTTCCTTATTCAAAGGGTCAACATCCCAGTCCAGTTTGGAACCCATGATCAATCCAATCATGTGCTCAGATCCCTAATCACTACTCCACCCTAACAGAACTGCTGCCTGGACGGGTACCTCAGCCCTAGACCCTCATATGAAGTGCCTGATGCTGTCCTGCTTAAGCCACTCGGGCTCTGTAATAATGTCTTTATGAGGGTGACCAGACGTGCTCCAGAGGGCTGGCATACAGTATCTGCAGCGCCCTATTCCAGCTCAGCTCTGAACACAATTACTGGCCTAACTGGGGCCAATTTACCAGCTTCTCCAGTATTACAGTCTACAGTATTACTAGCTTCTGGCAGCATCAGAAGGTAAGATATAACAGGCCTGGTCAGACCTGGAATTACAGACCTCCAATCAAATAAACCTCCAGTTTGCTGCAGCAGGTAGTGCTGATGGACCACTGGGTGTCGCTCCTACCTCAAGAACAGAATTTCCACATCAATGCCCCAGTATGGTGACTATGGGCACTGTGTTGTAGGAGGTACAGTCCTTCAGATGAGACATTAAACTGAAGTCCGACTTACTTGTTAATTAAAGATCTGTTAAAGGCTGTTCCTGAGGATATGGGTGTTAACCTTGGTGTCCTAGCTCAATATCACTCTGAGCTTGGACAGCCTGTTCGCACTAAAACCCCTCCTTAATCCGAATCATGAAGCAATCTGTCTCTTTCCTGTCTGATGTCCTGTGCAGCTAGGAAGCGGTGCTGTTGTTCAGTGGCTGCTGTGCTACTCAAACAGTGGTAAATTCCTTTGAAATGCTTTAAGAACATAAGACCAGTCACAAACCAGAGGAGGCTCTGCGGCCTGTCTAGCCTTTTTTCATATTTGGTAGCTAATTTATCTCATCCAGCTCTTTTTGGAGATTATCCATGGTATCAATTGACCAGCAGCCATATCACCCTGCAACTCACAACTGGCAGCCCACTGAAGCTCAGCAGGTGTGAGCCTGGTCAGTACCTGGATTGGAGACTCCTGGCAAAAACTAAGGCTGCTGCTGGAAGAGGTGTTAGTGAGGCCAGCAGGGGGCACTCATCCTGCAGTCAATGGGTCCCAATGCCCCAGTATAGTGACGGGGACACTATACTGTAAAAAGGCGCCATCCTTTGAATGAGATGTAAAACCGAGGTCCTGACTCACTCTGGTCATTAAAACTCCCAGGGTGTTTCTTGAAAAGAGTAGGGGTGTTACCCTGGTGCCCTGGCCAAATTTCCCCCTGGTGTTTACCAGTCATGGCCTCCTAATAATCCCCATCTATTATTTGGCTTCATCACACTGTTCTCCTCCCCACTTAGCTGGTGTGGGGAGACTCCCACAACCCTTTGTGTAAAGAAGTGTCTTCTGTTTTCATTTAAAATGCACTTACATGTAATTTCCACTGGTGTCCTCTGGTTCATGTTTCACTGCTGGGTTGATTTTGGTAGTGGGTTTGAGGATTTTGAATACTACAATATGGTCCCCTCACACTCTGTTCATGACTTTGTGAGGACAAACAACAATTCATTATTATTTTAAAAGACTGTTCCTGCTGGTATTGCTTTTTGAACAACCCAGCATTAAAAAGGGACCACAGAATTGTTTTTGCTATAGTGAACAAAATTCCTTTGTTGGTGACAAATTCCTTTGCTGGTGACAGCATCCTACTGTAGGTGGAGGAATACACTTCAGTGTGTAGGAATAAAGCTGTATGCCCTTTATTCCTTAATCTACTTACTGATATTTATTTTTTTTAATTTTTGGCTTGAATGATTAAGGTTTTATTAAAGAACACTGTTACACATATTACTTGTTTAGTTTTGTTTGCCTCTTTAAATACCCTAAATACTGTACAATGTGAACATCATTTAACATACAGAAAGTGTTTAGTTAAATAAACTGTAATGACCAGTAATTAAGACAAAAACGACTGTTGTCACTGTAATGCTTTTGTGTTACACAAAATAAAGTGTGAAAATTATTGTGTGATTTATTTTGGGGGGATTCAGGAACAAATCGGGGGAATTATATATAATCTTTTAAAAAATAAAGTTTCAATTAATGATTTTTTCCTTTATGAACAGTTTCATGGGACACATTACGTTTTTAAATTGATTTCTGTACAGGGAGAAGCAGGGAGTCTCTAAGACCACAGGAGGACACCCTGCTTGTTGCAGAGGTTGCAGAGCACAGCTCTGCAGGTAGCAGACAGCACACCTCGCCCTCTCACACACACACACTCTCAAAGTACCCCCAGGGCTTGTCGTCTCTGAGACCCAGAGCACAGCAGCTCGCAGGGGACACCGACAGAAACAAACCCGTGACGACACTGTGAATCATACGTGATAGCGGGAAAGTCCTATCCCAGCAGCCTCCGGGGCAGAGGGGCTGCATAATTACCATCCTGGAAAGTTACAGGCCCCCATCACTCTGCTCCCACAGAGCACTGCCAGGTGGGTATCCCCAACTGTCCCCCGCGCAGACAGTGTTCTGTCACCTCGCCGTTACATGGTGGGAGGGCTTCATCCAGCCTGTTGTCCAGGGGCGAAAGGAGGCGAAGACGCGGGGACTGTGCCGCTCAGCAGGTGACAGGATGTGACATCACCCCTGTCACTGGCGGTAGGTTCAAATCCCCGGTGAGAGACTGTTTTTTTGCCCTGTGCCAAAATGGATAGGGCACTGGATTTCTACGCACTGATGGGAGTCCCATCCCACCAGAGCCACAGACAAGAGGCGGCCAGTCTGTTTGATAGTTTGTAGCTAACTTTGGTGAGAAAAGCCAACATATCGGCTTATGCCACATGACTGGGCAGCTTGTTCCAGACTCCCACCACCCTTTGCTTAAAGAAGCCCCTCCTGTTCTCAGTTTTAAATGCACTTCCAAGGTCTACAGCTGCAGAGTCAAACAGACCCAGGGTCTCCCGATTTTCAGTCATGCTGACTTGCGCATAACTTAATTCTATTGATCGGTGGCTTAGTCAGAAGGGGTTAACGTACTGTCCAGATCCGTGCTCCCTGGAGCTTTGCAGGCCTCCTGTGCAAAGACTGCAAGTCTGTGGCTGTCTGGGAGCAGGGCCGCAGAGCCCTTCATGAGCCCAAGCTGTTGGCAGTGAACCAGACTGGCCAGGAGAGGAATCTACCAGTCTCTCCCACTTACTGGTCCAATCCTAACGCTGTCGCAGCCCAACGTCTGTTCCTGCACACAGACCAGGGCAGCAGCATTTCTAGCCTGAGCAAAAAAAAAAAAGACCATCTCTGCCTGCAAGGATGCAAAACTGCAATTTGCCAGCGCTGCGGCCTCCTCAGAGAAGAACTGTCTGATTGAAGTGCAAATGCGCTGGCGAGAGTGAAACTGACTTGCAGCCTGCAGGAGAGAGCAGAGAAACGAGCTGGGGTTAAAAATAAGACACCTGCTGTAGGCAGGAAAGCGCAGTCCATCTCTGCGGCCGTTCCTTCCGAGCCCCGTGTCAGGGGTGACAAACGGTGCAGCTGGTACAGTAACCACACAGGAAGCCGAGAGCGCTTACGGGGGCGAGAGTTCACACCTCGGGCTGCACGGTGCGCTCGGCTCCGAGGGCGAGAGAGGGAGAGGGGGTCAGGGGGGCGGGCTGGGGGCGGGGGTGGGGAGACCTTCATTCTGCACCGATGAAACAGCTCGGCCCGGGTGCTGCCTGGAGAGGAGAGACCTCTGAGGGAAACCTGTGCCCGGAGCAAACATCTGTCCAAGACAAATTAAAAACACTCGCCAAAGACAGGACTGAGTGGACAGCCTAACAGCATCTTCCCTGAGCTGTCAGCTTGCCCCTGGTAATCAGAATCCAGTAGGTCACAGGCACACAAAGGCACAGGAGCTGTGGGACCATTTAGAGATACCAGTTAACCCAGCTGTGTGTGATTCCAGTAGATCACAGACACCAGCCTGTGTGTCTGTGAAGGGTGGGAAACTGGAAACTGGGGCACATGCAGGGAATACTGAGAAAGCATGGACACCCCACTCACATAATCAGTTTAATCAAAATAGCCCACGATAGTTTACAGCAAAAGCAAAAAGACAGGTCGACAATGGAGGAGGCTCTCATAGACTCAATCGCTTAGCTCTAGAGACAGTGCTGCACACAAGATGCCTGGTGTTCATCAGTGTGGAGTCTGGTTTTCATCAGTGAGGAGACTGTATCACCCCACTGTGTGGAATCTGGTCTCCATCAGAGTGAGGAGACTGTATCACCCCACTGTGTGGAATCTGGTCTCCGTCAGAGTGAGGAGACTGTATCACCCCACTGTGTGGAATCTGGTCTTCATCAGAGTGAGGAGACTGTATCACCCCACTGTGTGGAATGTGCTCTTCCACACAGTGGAAGATATCACCCCACTGTGTGGAATCTGATCTTTATCAGATTGAGGGGACTGTATCACCCCACTGTGTGGAATCTGGTCTCCATCATACAATAAGTAAGGCATTATAGTACTCTAATCTTGATGAGATAATATTTAAGCTTTTACCAACTAATGAAAACAAAAATGCTTTTTTTAAAAAGTGTGAATGACAACCAGAGGTCTCTGAGACAACTTACTATAAATCTGAATTTGTTGTTGAGCTTTAGGGCAAAAACTGCCATATCGCGTGTCTTTGCACACAACGCACACAGAAGAAACACAACACACTGAAATGTATCAGGTGTCATAGTTTTCAGTCAGTCAATGCATCCAGGACAATGGGCTCCCTTAATTTTGAGAGTAAAAGACAAACATTCTTCCCTAAAATAACGACTCTAATCCCAGAGTTCCATCACCTGCTGAAATCCAAACAGTGGGAGAGGAAACTCAACAGCACCGCAGCTCAGTATGTGATTTTCTGCCACAAGCAGTCGGTGGTGGAGACAGTAAATTTGCATTGTTGTAAATGTCTGCACTGTAATCTGTTGAGCGTGCAAATTTAAAGTTGTTGAATCTGAATTTCGACTGACAGACAGGGACAGTGGAATGAGCGACAGTGAGAGGGGTAGACTGAGAAACAGACAGCCAGGTAGCTGAAGAGGAAGAGGGGAGGCGGAGAGCAAAAGTTTTTTAGAAAACAATGAAAGGGAAAGAGGCAGAGGGAGGAGGTGAGAAACCAGAGAGAGATAAGAAGCAGAGTCAGAAGGACAGAGAGACAGTCGTCCTCTCAGATTGAAAGGTAAGAAGGCCATTGCAGTTTGGGATTGTAGAAACTGGTTTCAGATCTCTGGTTTCGGAGAAAGATGGTTTTGTTAACTTGTGCAAACAGGGAGGAGGGAGAGGGGAGAGACTGCAGCAGAGCTCCTTCACAGCACCCTCAAACACAAAAGGTCAAACTTCCAAAAAGATCTGTATATTATTGAAGGTCAGAAAAGTAATACATGTGTGTCTGTGTGTGTGTTTTGCTTTTCTAGGCAGACTACAAAGGAAGAGAAATGAAGGCTGTTCTTGTGCTGCTGGTCTGTGTGGCCACTGTCTGTGCACTGGGTGAGTTACTGACCACATGATTGTGCTGAGTCTGTATAGGGGAGAAGAACAGAAAGGTGAGATGGGGAGGAATAATTTGGGAAGAGAGAGACAGGAGAGAGACAGTACACATGACTATACACATGTACGCTCACAGAAATCCCCCACTGCGTTTTCAATGAAAGGTGGTCTAGGACATCACCCTGACTAGTAACTACAGAACATGAAATAACCAGAGAAGACATTTCTCTCGCAAATTAGTGGCAGAATAGAGAGTGTGTATTCTATACGTTGTGTATAAACTTTGTGCTGTAGGCTATATGGTGTGCGTATGTGTTGTACACTGTGTATTGCAAAATTTGGTATTTAAAATGTGTGTTGACAGGAAGTGTGTGTATTGTATATAAAATGTGTGTTGTAGGATACACACTGTGTGTATTGTACAGTGTGTGTATAAAGTATGTGTTGTAGGATATACACTGTGTATTGTACAATTTGTATATAAACTGTGTGTTGTAGGATACACACAGAGTGCATTGCAGTGTATATAAACTGTGTTGTAGGATACACACTGTGTGTATTGTACAGTGTGTATATAAACTGTGTGTTGTGGGGTAAACACAGTGTGGATTGTACAGTGTGTATAAGCTATGTGTTGTAGGGTACACACCGTGTATTGTACAGTGTGTTTAAACTGTGTTGTACGTTACACACTTTGTGTACTGTACAGTGTGTGTATAAACTGTATAATGTAGGATACACACTATGTGCGTGCAGTAGGCTATACAGTACGTATATGGAGGTGGTGAGTCTGAGAAACTGACACAAAATGTTCTATATTTGTGGGTCTAACCAACAATCCTCATTCATTCAACAAACAAAGTTCATAAAGTGCTCCCTACAGTCAGGAATGGCGCACAGTGAGGTCATATTTTCTTTGGTGCTGCCACAGTTAAATCACAGCCTAACACACAAGAGAGAGACAAATGCAAGGTCTTGGTTCTACAAGAACAGGCCCACATTGCTGGAGTCCAGGCCTGTAGGAAGGCAGAGCTCACTCACAGCCCTCCTGTGCCTCCACTTCTAAAGACAAAGCCCCCTAGAAACCTGGTCTCTGGGGCCGTCCCACCTTCCGATCCCACAGTAGGATCAGAATTCCCAGGTTTCCCAGGTGACTCTAACAAGTCCTGGCCACTGTGGGCTGCCCAGCCTGCAGGCTCTCCAGAATTACTGGAGTCCCTCTCTTTCTGACTGGTCCTGTACTGGCTAAATGTCCAATGACAACATTATAATCCACATACTCTATAATCCATAGCTATATTACCCTGCAGCTCACACCTGGCAGCCCACTGGAGCTCAGGAGGTGTGAGTCTGGCCAGTACCTGAATGGGAGACCTCCTGGGAAAGCTAAGGTTGCTGCTGGAAGAGGTGTTAGTGGGGCCAGCAGGGAGAACTCACACTGTGTTCTGTGTGGGTCCTAATGCCTAAAAGTACAGGCGACACTATACTGTAAAAAAGGTGCTATCTTTCAGATGAGACGTAAAACCGAGGTCCTGACTCTCTCTGGTCATTAAAAATCCCGGGGCGTTTCTCGAAAAGAAGAGGCGTGTTACCCCGGTGTCCTGGCCAAATTTCCCAGTGTCCTTTACCAATCACGGCCTCCTAATAATCCCTATCTATGAACCGTCTTCATCACTCTGCCTTCCTTCCCACTGAGAGCTGGTGTGTGGTGAGCGTTCTGGTGCATTATGGCTGCTGTCACATCATCCAGGTGGGGCTGCACACTGGTGGTGGTGGAGAGGAGTCCCCATTACCTGTAAAGCACTTTGAGTGGAGTGTCCAGAAAAGTGTTATATAAGTGTAATGTTTATTAGGATTATACAACTAGTGTAAACCTGACACATAACAAAGTGGCTCCTTGTGTAAAGTGTATGTACTGTGCTTATGAAGTATGTGCATTACAAACAGTGAATTTAGAGTGTGTGTTTTCCTACCAGATGTGTGGCAACACTGTTCAGCCCGCTTCCCCCAAGCCTGCCCTATTCAGAAATATAAGGACTGGTACAGCGTGGGCTCACTGTGTGTGAAATACTACAACACTGCTCTCAACTACTCTGATGCCGAGGTACTGTTGTACCATCTGTTGTGTTTCTCTGTGTATCCGTCTCTCTCTGGGTATCATGTCTGTCTGTGTACATCTCTCTCTGTTCCTGTGCCACTGTCCCTGCAGAGGTGATCAGTCAGGATGAGTGTTTCATTGTGCGTCTTTCTGTCTGTACTGTAAGTCAACAGTGCCCTATTCCTGTGAAGGAGCACTGTCACAATGTCCGTGTGTCACAAATTACACCACCCCCACAAGCAGGCAATCTAGCTGTCTGTCTGCCTCCATGAGTCATTCCCTGTGTGTCTGTCAGTACTCTCATAGAGTCATATAGTGTTCAGTCAGTGTATTAACCCCTCTCTCTCAGTGCAGTGTTAATCTACTGGAGTGTCCAGTCAGTGTGTCTGTGCTGTATTAACCCCTCTCTCTCAGTGCAGTGTTAATGTCCTGTAGTGTCCAGTCAGTGTGTCTGTACTGTATTAACCCCTCTCTCTCAGTGCAGTGTTAATGTACTGGAGTGTCCAGTCAGTGTGTCTGGACTGTATTAACCCCTCTCTCTCAGTGCAATGTTAATGTACTGTAGTGTCCAGTCAGTGTGTCTGGACTGTATTAACCCCTCTCTCTCACTGCAGTGTTAATGTACTGGAGTGTCCAGTCAGTGTGCCTGTAATTTAATAATTCCTCTCTCAGTTCGCCTGCAAAAAGGAAGTCCCAGGAGGTCACCTAGTGTCAGTCCACAGTAACCAGTCCAACACTGACCTTCTGTGTGTCGTCATGAAGTACAACAACACCAACCCTCGTATCTGGCTGGGAGCCTTTGAACTCTTCAGAGTGAGTTCCTGGAGACAACTGTGGCCGACCACCTGTGTGACTCTATGGTTCTGTCCATCTGTCTGTGTGGGACTTTGTGGGACTCTATCTCTCTGTTTTTCTGTGTAACATGTCTTTATCTCTGTCTCTTTGTATTAGATCACTCTACCTTTTCTCTAGTGATCCCTCTGTGAAGATATACTCTCACTCAGGGGCAAACCCTCAAGGCCAAGAGTGACTGTGTTCCACAAACCCAGAGCTGCCTGATAAGACCAGCATCTTATCCAGACTCCCTGTCGGGTCAAGCAGGTGCTGTCTCAGGAGATATGAGACTGTGTACCATCAAACCCGATCAGGACAAGCTGGATTGGATGTTCATGCTTCGCTTCCTTGTTCTGCGTGTCTTTGGGTCTCAAAGTGCTGTTTTGTCTTGAGATACTCTTCTTCATTCTGGGTCAGTGAAGGGCCACAGTCTTCCAGGAGCTGAAATCAATGTAGTTTTATTATCGAATTTGCAACATTTCTTCTGGCCTCCGCTGGTGTGAATGCCTTGGCTAAGCTGGGCAAAGAGAGACTTCTTAGGGAATCTGGAGTCTGATCTCCAGATGACTCGACCAAGCCAATGGAGCTGATGGCAGATAAATATGGGTTCAATTCTTGCAGAGTCTTGGGAGAGAGCACTGATTTGGTGTGTGTGTCCCGTCTTTGCCATGTGAAATCTTCCACACAGAATGCCTTTCGTATTCTGGTTGGTGATACCACTGCATGTGGTCCATGTTTTAGAATCCTACAGTGGAGCAGGCGACCAATGGTGCTAAACACATTTCTTCTGCTGAGCCGTCTTCAGATGGCAGGGAGAGAGAGGGAAAGAATCAAAGGAGAACAAAAGAATGATCCTGTGAGATTGGGCATGAAAAAATCGAAGGGCGATCCAAATGAATGGGAGTCTGGGAAACAAATTCGACACAGTAGAATTGTGAAAGGTTGAACTCGGAAAATGAATGGAGAGGTGAAAAGAAATAAGATGATCATTGAGAGATGGTAGAAGGTGTGATCTGAGTTTAAGGATAATTCTGGCTTCTGATGTCTGTCTGGAATAAAAGTTCCTGCTGAAGGATTTAGAAATAAAGGTCAATGGGATCATGGATAGGAGAGGTGAAATGGAGCATTACTGTATTGGAAAGATCTTTTCTCCTTGTTTTCAGAGAACACATCACATCAGATTGATTTCTGCTCTTTCTTAGATGAGGCAAACTCTTAAATTTCTGGTGTGCCATGTTATGTACTGTAGTGTCCAGTCAGTGTGTCTGTACTGTATGAACCCCTCTCTCTCAGTGCAGTGTTAATGTACTGGAGTGTCCAGTCAGTGTGTCTGTACTGTATTAACCCCTCTCTCTCAGTGCAGTGTTAATGTACTGGAGTGTCCAGTCAGTGTGTCTGTACTGTATTAACCCCTCTCTCTCAGTGCAGTGTTAATGTACTGGAGTGTCCAGTCAGTGTGTCTGTACTGTATTAACCTCTCCCTTCCTCTTTCAGACTGGACTGTTTGTCTGGACCGATGGTACTGACTGGAATTACTGGAACTGGGTGCCTGGTCAGCCTGACAATACAGCCAATGCTGAGGACTGTGTGGAGATGAACTGGAAGAGTAAGTCAGTCAGTGTGTTAGTGTAAATCAGCTTGTTAGTCAGTCAGTGTGTCCGTCAATCCAATACTGTCATGAGGTCTAATCATGGTGTGTTTCTCCACTTTCTCCACTCAGACACAGGGAAGTGGAACGATGATCGCTGCTTTTACAAGAAGAACTACATCTGTGCCTTCAAGAACAGAGTATGAGAAATTGAAAGGAGCCACCTGAACTGCTTTGCTGCTCTGCTTTCCACAAGAGACACAGAGTCTGGATACAGAGGGAGAGAGAGAGAATGATGAGAGGGACTGAGAGAGGAAGAGAGGGAGAGGCTGTGGACGGTGTTTCTTCTTCTGCTTTGCTTGTGCTCAATAGAGGCTCCACTGTCATCTCCTCTGGGAGAAACCCATCAGGTGCTCAGTGAGAGCAGCTTCCACTGCTACTGATTGTGAAGAAACTGCACAAAAATAATAAAAAATACAGCAAACCTCAAAACATTGTAACATTCTAGTTTTTCTTCTCTTTGTAGCCAGCAATTCCATTATTATATAGTCCCATAAATCCCTTTGTGATCAGTCTCAGTGTTACCACATGCATGGTGACCTCACAGACACAGAGACCTACACACAGGCATAGACTGACAAAGAGGAGCACAGTCAGACACTCACACAAAATTACAGAGAGAAACATTCATATTCTGACAGAAAGTCTGAGTTACAACGATGTTGTTGCAGGCTCTCTCATTTCTTTATTATGGGCAATACCTATCCCCCATGGCCCCAGTCAATCATGGTGTGCCACAGGGTTCAGTCTTGGGCCCATTGCTTTTTATCATTTATATGCTTTCAGTCAGATTATACTCAAACATGGTCTTCAGTTTCACTGTTATGCAGATGATAAAAAAGATTTACAGTAAAACATCTTTCCCCATCACCTATCTCTTGATTGCGTGACATCAAACTTTGGTTGACAACAAATTTCCTGATGTTAAATAGTGAGAAAACAGAAATTTTACCGGTGGGCAGCAAACGTGAGCTGGAAAAGGTTTCACAGTAATGGTGGATAGCTTCCCCATTTATCCATCAACCATAGTCAGGAATCTGGAAGTCACACTTGATCAGCTCCTGTCGTTTGAGATTCATGTGAAAAATTTGATTACGACATGTTTCTTTTACCTTACAAATATTGCCAGCATTACGAAATTACTATCAATGTCTGATGCTGAGTACTAATTCATTTATTTATAATATGAAGGCTTGATTTGTGGAACTCTTTGCCCTGTGGGCTCTCAAACAGTCTTCTTGGTAAGGTGCAATACGTTCAAAACTCTGCAGCTAGACTCCTGACTCACACCAGACCCTGGCAGCATATCACTTTTACACTTAGGTCTCTACATTGGCTGCCTATAAAGTCACACATTCAATACAAGATCATGTTACTGACATTTGAGGCTCTAAACAATCTGGCTCCATCATACATCTCTGAACACCTCCATGTTTACACTCCCACCACAGGCTCTGGTCAGTTCAGGCTGGTCCTGTGCTCACTGTCCCCAGGACTAAATCAAGGATTTTAGGTGACAGTGCCTTTTCTGTTGCTGCTCCAGCATTCTAGAATGACCTTCCTCAGACTCTACGAGAGACAACTTCTTTAACTTTCTTCAAATTCAAACTCAAAACTCATTTATTATTAATATACTGCATATATATATATAATATTATTAAATTATTAAATATGTTTATAGATCATAAATACAATATATCAAACATTTCATCTATGAATCTACTGCCTTTAATTATTATATTTAATAAATAACTGCTTTTATTTATTATGAAGTCCAAAAATCTCCCTGGGTCATTTGCAACTGAAGGAACTGAGTCTCTTTAGTCTGAAGGGAGTGTCCCTCATTGACAGGCTGAAGGAACTGAATCTCTGAAGTTTTAAGCAGGGAAGACTATGAGGGGACCTGATACAACTCTTCCAGATCCTCAAAGTCTTTGACAACATCCACTCACTGGAATTCTTCAGAATCAACTTTAGAATCACGATGAGTCAATCTACAGAATAAACAGTGAAGCACAAAGAGTGGAAACTACAAAAAAATGCATTTAAATCCAGCATGAGCCACATTTTTATACAACAAAAACCTGTGGTAGTGTGGAACAAGCCACCCAGGCATTTGGACTATACCCTGGTTCCTTTCAAGAAAAGTCAGAATGAGACTCTTGGATCAGTTATCTACTTACTACCCATAGGCAAGATGACTCACTTGGACACAGGGGGACAGGAAACTGTTGTTGCTACAGAGCTGTGAGTGTTACCCTGTCTCTCCCCTGTCTCTGCTGGCCTGTCTCTCTCCTGTCTGCACTGACCTCTGCTTCTCCTCTCTGTCTCCTGTTTGTACTCTCTGTCTCTCTCCTGTCTGGGATGACCTGTCTCTCTGGAAGCTGTGGACAGTCTATATTCTCTCGGGGCCTGTGACAGTCTGGTGTCCCTTAGTCACTATTATTGAGCACTGTTCATATGTACTGTATCAACAGACAATGTTGTAGTGCAGTTCTGGTGCTGAGGTTATTCTTAAATATAAAACCCTTAGTTTAATAACTTGTATGATATAAGTGACTTTTACATATTATTCTGAAATTATAGTGTTTAATAGATCCACTCAGTTAATATTAACCCATTATCATCTGTCTGTTTAATGTGAATCTGAATAAAGATTAGAAAGAGAGAGTCTTTATGTTTCCCGAGTAGGGGCAAGTTGTTGAGGAGAGATTAGGAGCTGAAAATAGGTTTGTTCTGACAGAATACAGCCCAGTAATGTTTTAATGTAAACATTTGTGTGAAAATACTGTTTTCCAAAACATTTTACACCACTAACGCCCTCCCTATCTCCAGCCAGAGGTGTGTGTGCTGTGTGCAGAGTCCTGTTAGAATATGTGTGATTCCATTACATTGTGTGTAATGAATGTTGTTGGTGGAAAGTAATTTATAAAGTCATATTTACTAATTAAATCACCACTTTGTTGTTTTAGTTAGTTGTAACAAGCTTAGTTTCTTAGTTTCTCAATTGCTCCTGCAGTGAGTCTTGTGTTCAAAAGTGTTTACAACAGGGTCTGAGGTTCAGTCACGTGTGCTACTCTCCCAGAATATGTACACAACTGACTGGGCGCTCAGACAGCCCTCCGAAACCATCTGATCCACAGCGTGTTAAAGCAAAAGGTGCACAAATGCTCTTAATATTCAAAACAACAAAACAGCAGGGTATCACTGGGGCTGAAGGGGGTATCCCACTCCAAACACCTGAACAGTGCTGGCGCTGTCCCTGAGAGAGACCCCAATACCCCACAGTAAAAACATGGAAAACAGAAGCCTTTACTGGGGCACAGACAGGAGGTGCCTTCTTTCTCCTGTTAACACACAATAACAACAATATAAAACAACACAAACAATATAAATACAACAACAATATAAAACAACACAGAGCTGAAAAGATTAGATCTGAAAGAAACATAGTTTACAAGGCTTATCCTCAGAAAACCATAGGGAAATAAGGCAAGTAACTACTTATCAGAAACGAAAGAGACGACCATTTTGGAAAAACAACCTTGAGGAATACGGAAACGATCATTGCACAGTATCCTGTTTGCGATCCCCCTATTCCAGTTCCGGTTCTGGCTGAGAGGGAACGCTCGGCTGTCGCTCCTCTCTCCAGTTTGACATTAAAAAAATAATTGTATCTACTTTTTATTTCTTTTTTCTTGCTCTGCTGCCCTGGTTTCAAATGACTAATTTTTATCCGCAACTGGCGATCAGTTGATCAGCCTAGGTTTGCAAATTCTGTTCTATCCTCTGGCGTCTTTCTGGCCTAAACGAACATTATCAGGCTTGGAAAGATTACTTGTCGGAATATAAGGATGCAATAGAGTCTGCTAGATCCACCTACTTCCCTCACATGTGTGATAGGGTCTTCTCCTGTTATCCATAAGGATATCAGAGAGTCACCTTCTCTAAACTCCTTCAAATCCAGACTCAAAACCTTCTTCTTTAGAAGAGCCTTTACTTAACTGGTTCCATTCTTTACCCCTCTGCTCCTACTGTATTTACTACCACCATCTACTGTCTCCTCTAAGTACGTTTTTTACACTTATTTTTAATTGTTGTTGTTGTCATTCTGTATGGTGCTTTGAGAAGCCACTTTTAAAGGTGCTATATACAGTATATAAAAAATATTATAAGTAATAAGTTTATTCCATGCTGAAAAAAAGAAGAAAGAGAACACAATGTTTCGGCCGTGGAGCCTTCTTCAGGTGTCAAAAAAATATTATTATTATTATTATTATTATTATTATTATTATTATTATTATTTGCCTTGTCAAGATGGTTAAGATCCCTTGGACTCTCAAACTGGGCAATACCAAGGTATGGCACACGCTATACATGCACAGCAGTCTATTCTTAAACATTTATTACTTCCAACGAAAGCAAGTCATTGGGAGGCAATGGTGGTGCTGTGGTTAGCACTGTTGCTCTGCAGTGCTGGGGCTCTGGATTCAATCATGGATCGGGGGTTCTGTCTGTGTGGAGTTTGTATGTTCTTTTCCATGTCCATGTGGGTTTCCTCCCAGTGCTCTGTTTTCCTCTCACAGTCTGAAACATACTGGTATTAAATTGGCCCTGGTGTGAGTGTGTGCAACAGTCGGCCCTGCAATGGAACGGAGTTGCAGGGTGACATGGCTGCTGGCTGCAGATAAGGTTGAATGAGGAAATTGCAAACTGCTCTGAGAAAATTCACATTCAGTGTCTTGATAGTTCATCTACCCATCACTGATCTCACCATCACTTTCACTACAGATGGAAAAACACTGTTTCAACACTCTTGTATCTTCATGCAATCTATCCTATCTAATTGCATCTCTGACATAAAAATTTGGATGACTCAAAACTTCCTTCATCTTAACTGTGACAAGACTGAAGTCATGCTTATTGGTACCCCCCATCAACTTCGTAAAGCCAGTCCTGTAACCCTGTCTGTAGATGGCTCTGTACTTGAGCTTCAATCAAAATTGAAAAACCTTGGGGTTATATTCGATTCTGGCTTAACATTCGACCCACATGTACAGCATACTGTCAAAACATCTTTTTTTCACCTTAGAAATATCGCAAGACTACGCCCTATGCTATCATTAACTGTGGCTGAAAAGCTGATCAACATATTTGTATTCTCTCGAATTGACTACTGCAATTCTCTGCTCCCTGGTGTATCTAAATCTACTCTGAACAAGCTGCAGTATGTCCAAAATTCAGCAGCCAGAATCCTGACCAGGTCTAGTACAAGTGTTCACATTACTCCTATCCTGGAGTCCTTGCACTGGCTTCCGGTCAAATTCCGCGTAGACTTTAAAATCCTCATGCTCACCTACAAGGCTTTACATGGCTTGGCACCTCAATACCTGTCTGAACTTTTATCGCCCTACTCCCCACCTCGCAACCTCCGCTCTTCAAATTCTGCCCTCCTTACTGTCCCCCAAGCCCGTCTACATTGTATGGGCGACAGGGCCTTCTCCTGCTATGCCCCCAAGCTCTGGAACTCTTTACCCAAGGATATTAGAGAGTCACCTTCTCTAAACTCCTTCAAATCCAGACTCAAAACTTTCTTCTTCAGTAAAGCCTTTACTTAACTGGTTCCATTCTTCACCCCTCTGCTCTTCTTAATACCATCTTCCACGGTCTCCTCTATTGTTATTGTTGTATTGTTGTAATTATAATTGTGTCCTGTCTTGTGAAATTTTCTTATTTATTGTTGTAGTCTTCTTATTTATTGTTATTGTCATCCTGTAAAGCGCTTTGAGAAGCCACCTTTAAAGGCGCTATATAAAATAAAGTTTATTATTATTATTATTATTATTATTATTATTATTATTATTATCAGTGTTGAGGAACCTGTGAAAAGGAATTGTCAGATCCTTTATATACCTACAGTATGATGTTGAAGCCGATACCCTGGAGTCTTTCTGGATGGGATACTCAGATCAATTAACTACTATCAAATGAACTAAGTGGGACACGCTCTCCAATCCTTCACAATCTCTCCTTGTTCTTAATTTCGTCCATCGCCGTCTCATACTCCTCACACACACGTCATGGAATTACACATCGAGGGCGTTGGTAGGGTCAAATAATTTCTAAAGCAATGCCTTCACACTACAATTCACAGATTAAAACACAACTGTCTTTGTTGTACTCTATTGGTCACGGCACAAACTGTTTGTTACTTTATTTGCGTCCGTTTCTATTTAGATTCACGTTAATGTGTCTGCTTAGCTTCCTGCTAAACCACGGCACTCTGACCACATTCACACCTCACACGCCCTGATGAACATCTGCAACATACTGTAAAAACAAAAAAAGGCCCTGGTCGATCAATATCGAACACAATCGATACTAGACCTCGATGTATGTGGAAGAAGGGTGAGATGGTGGCACAGTGGTTACCATTGCAGTCTCAAGCACGGCCCTGAGTTCAATTCTGGCCTGGGTTGCTATCTGTGTGGAGTCTATTTCTCCCCCATGCTCATGTGAGCTTCCACTGAGTGCTCTGGATTTCTCCCCCAGTCCAGAGACATGCTGGTGAGTCGGCCTGTGTGAAAGTGCGTGTGTCTGTGTTCCTGCCCTGCGGTTGCCTGCCACCCCAGACTGTATCCTGCCTTGTGTGTGTGGGTTGGATAGGCCCCGGCTCCCCCATAGACTGGTTAGAAAGAAAGTGGATGGCTATGAGTCTAATCTTGTGATTTTGAGCTGAATACCTATAGTCTGTATTAATCTATATGAGACCCAAGATGGGTTGGAACTACAGCAAACCCTTCTACAAGAAAGTATCCAAATGCTGATTCTTTCCTGCTTTCGAGTTGGATATGTTAACGCATTTGAAGTAAGAACGACAAAATACGACAACAAGCAAGAACGTTCTTCCTGAGGTTCCCTATGGAATTCATTTCTACCTGTTCTCTTAAGACACAATAAAACCTCTCAGCAAGTCTTTGCAAGACATCAAATAAAATAACGTGACCTCTTTCGGTATTGTGGGACAGGCCACTTTTGCACATAAATAAGAATCGGCAGCAGTTTCTAAGCTCGAGGGGGTTTCCTGGCTGTGTTCTGAGTTTTGGCACAATCTTCGAAAAGACAATCGTTAAACAATCTGAATTTATCAGTTGATAAAATAACTCATTTTAATAATCCCAACACAAAATAATAACAATTAGCTAAAAACAACCCTAAACCTCTAACTGCTCTTTATAAATGTTATCGCTTCACACTACTCGCAACCTGAATCCTTCCCAGCCGGCACTATCTGCAGGAGACACCATTTTCTTCTCGTTTCATCGTGGACCCAGCCGTGAACCCATATACAGCTGCTGCCCTCTAGAGGACACAAACGTACAGGACGACGTACACCACTTGCCATAGATTGAGCACTTCAGTTCTGTGCTGAATGAAAAACTGGACCGCAAGTTCAAATGAAGTCAAAGCTTATTACTGAAATATAGTATTAATACATAATGGTTTATTGTTTTTCCACCCTGCTTGTGCTGACTTGTATTTAAATGGTATGTTAGTGTTCTATTTAGTATTGATATACAGTAGTATCGTTCTCTCATTTGCAACCTTAGTTAAGACCCATCGCTATTACTGTTGGTATTTCCTTAATGTCTTTGTAGTGGAGCATGCATGCGAACGAGCATTTCATTGCACGTGTGCATATGACAAATACACTGAACTGAGCTATTTATTCACTGCTGGGAAACATATTGTAATATGCAACTAAAATTATATTCCAACCACAAATCAATAGTAGTAAATAACACACCCGAAAAGCAACACTGGAAAGTCCACCGTCTCACACCTGCGGACCGCGGCAATATTGGAAACATATATTTTTTAATTTTCACATAACAGAAGTGAACATATATCTGAATTATTTAATAAACTGTCATTATCCGTGTGTTTGTATTTACAGGGGTTTTATGCGCAAACGTGAAGCGATGAGCTCACAGTGCTTTTATCTTCGTGTTTCAAGCCAGTCCTTGGTGTAGAATACAGCGTGAGGGCACACCTGCCCTCTGAAGACACAGGTATGGGCGCCTGTGTTAGATCCTCAGGTGAAGTCGAGTCTTCTGCAGTCTGCAATGTAATGGCCCAGACATGTTTGCTTGTCCTGCTCCATGAAGTTGGCCAACCGCCCGTCGAACAGCACAAACGACGAAACTCACCGCAATCGTTAGTGCTGCGTTTGTGCCGGTTTGTGTCGCTGTAAGTAGCGTTGGTGCTGCTTTCGTTTCCGAGATATAGCGCCTTTCGGGTAATCACGTGACTATTAACAAGGATGTTTACAGGTACCAACAAACTCGGTACGTGAACTCCTGACTGTGATGAAAATAGGGGCAATGTGTTTTCTGAGTCTGTCTGGTCGGGTGGGATGGATGTTTCAATATATTTCATTATAGCGCGTTCTTTTCCTGGCTCTGACGTCACTCTGTGACGTACAAAACAGGAAAGTCACGACCACCAGATCTTTCAGTTGTGATCTTTTGATCAGTTGACCCCAGACTTTTCCTTTACGCGAATAAACAGTCTTACATTTAGGAGGGAGTTACTACAGTATGTTAGTTTATTGGGTTAGCTGTTTTCTTTTAATTTTTAACCATGTTCTCGAAAATGTATTGCTTGTGTACTCCTTTCATTGGTGAAGAGACACCAGTTTCCAAATTACCGCTGGTACAACACGAGAGCCCATATACACATTTCTAGATATTAGTTTCCAGATCGATATAATTTAACAATAAAAAAACAAAATTGAAAGCACGAGCATCATAATAGATCATACACTTTACATTTCTATTCATTTTTGAAGTACAAAGCAGAAGGTGTTTCCTTTAATACACAATTAAAATTGTTCAAATACCATGTATTCATTACAGAAAGCAGCGGAGACAGTTATATTGCAAATAAAAATGTATTTATTTCAAAGAGTACGGGACATTGTGAATCAATAAAGACGTTAAAAAACCAAGCCGATGTAGTTATTTTGCAAATAAGTAAAGCATTTTAAAAATAGATTCTCATTGACAGTAAACAAGCCGATCCACCTGGCGCTGCTAGCTCTCAGCTCTCAGACCCGCGATTGGCTAAACCCCCGAGCAGTTCGGGCTGTGATTGGGTGAAGAGTGAGAATCGACACTCTGATTGGGTAAAGCGCCACAGCGTAAGTTCTGTGTACCGTGTGTGCTGTATGAGCACGCTGGATATACAGTAACACATCCATTGGTTTTTCTATTACTGGTCAATCTAAGAGAAGTCGTACTGAGGTCAAAACTGAATAGCAGACAAAGAATGTCATGGCATCCACAGAGCGTTCACGACTCAGATAGCATGTCACGATAGGAGTGCGCACATCACGATCACATCGCGATACCCATTGCGACTGGCACATCACTGTCCATATATCGCAATATGACATACCCCGACAAAACGCCTCCACCCCCTTGTCGTGAGACGGAGCCCACATATCGCGATATGACAGAGCCCCCCCCCCCCCCCCCCCCCGCGCCCATGTCGCGACATGAAGACCGTATATCGCGATATGAAATACCTCGACAAAAATGCCCAGCCCCCATGTCGCGACATGAAACCCCTATATCGCGATATGAATTACCTCGCCAAAAATGCCCTGCCCCCATGTCGTGATATAAAACCCCTATATCGCGATATGAAATACTCCGACAAAATGACCCGCCCCCATGTCGCGACATGAAGCCGGTATATCGCGGTATGAAATACCCCCGACAAAATGCCTTGCCCCAATGTCGCAACATGGAGTCCATATGTTGGGAAACGTCCAATCTAGGTATATCATGTTCTGATATGAGACCTTTTTTGCGACAGCGGTGCCATGGTGGCATGGAAGCAAGGCGCCAGTCGCGATATATACTGCCGAGATATACATGTGTTATACACAAGGTCCCTGTCATGGCATGCTGCGGAGGTCTTGTCGCGATAGTATCCCACAGTTACGCGTTTGGCAAGAGCGTGTCACGGTAGGGAAAGAAAAGAAAAACGTGCCTTAGAAAAAACCATAGATCTTACAATCATGGAGATTTTACATACATTACAACCACAGGTTTATGTCATAGATGCTTCATGGTTCAGATGCTTATGGCATCCTTCATGTCTTAGTATTCACATCTAAGTAGGCTCATATGTTTATGGATATTGATTGTCTTTAAAATGTAAAGGGTACAGGCTAAACTGCAACAGGGCACCTGAACTCGACAGACAAGGTCACTGGAGGTCAAAGTCACCGTGCATAATCACGTGATCACTGGAAAAACAAGGTGCTACATCTCGGGAACCCGAAAGCAGTACAAACGTTACTTTCAACGGCCCAAAACCGGCACAAACGCAGCACAAACGAATAAGACCGCTCTCTCTTCCGTGACGTCACGACCCCCGAAAAACCAAGGCTCTATATCCCGGAAACGAAAGCAGCACAAACGCTACTTTCAATGGCACAAACCGGCACAAACATAGCGCTAACGAATGAGGTGGGTTTCATCGTTTGTGCTGTCTGTAGAGGGGACATCTTCACGGAGCTTTTACCATGCCTTTAAATATTCAGCGGATATTTAATATTTAAATATTAAACACATCTGAATAGTTATCTGTAAAATGCACACTCGCATCTATCCGTCAATATGATCTTAGTAATTCATGCATTCCAAAACTTGTAAGTTGTTTACAGGAGAAATTTTAGAACCTCTTCGTGCTGACCTCCTACAGGTCGAGCAGGTATTGTGCTGCTACAAGCAAACGCGTGCACTGCCGCTTGCGTTCCAGAAACACATTCAGGAAGCCAGACTGGACTCCTTAAAACCCAAGATACCTGTAGCATCTCATGTGTCCTATTTGTTTCGGGGCTGGTCTGGTTATCTACAGGCGGCTTTTTGAAAAACGTAGATATATGCTTTTGTCTTGCCCTGTTGGCTAATAAACCAAAAACCTAGCGCTAGATAGCTCTAAGAGGGTCTGACGACAACGATAGCCAATTAGGCTACGGCCACGCATGCACCGCCCCATTATATTTAGATAATTGTCTTATTGGTCACAAAAGATACAGAGAGCCAATAGCAAATCGCATACGATGAAAAAACAAATACGTAACATTAAAAAGGAAATCATGAAACAAGGGGGAAAAAAAATCTAAAATTAATTTGGACTGATTGGGTAGGCCTAGGATCAATCAGGGTGGCTACGCCCCTGGTGTCCAGTCAGATTTAACACTCTGCTGCAGTTACATTTGAGACTGTGAAGATGGAAAGCAGACAAATCTACTGTATAAGAGATAAATATCTGCAGTACGTGTCTTGTTTTTTTCACTCTGTCATTCTACTGAAACTGTAGAAGTGTATATGTAATTGTTTGTACGTATTTCTGTCAGATGACCGATAGCTTTTCCCTGGATGTTGCGCTTTGAATAACCCAGTGGAATTGACCGTTATCTGACGTGACCAGATGCTGCCAACTAGCTGTCGGCAAATGCGGATCCTCAAAGATGCATGTAAAATACTTTTGTCTGGTAAAACACTCTCCCCTGATGTTTCATAGTACTACTGATGGCTGAAAAGTGTTGAAGGTGTGAGCAGGGGTGCTGTTTGTAAAATGATTTAGGGGTTTTGGGGTTAGTATTAGTTTTTGTCTGGTGTTGTAATATGAGCTATTTATTAAGGAGTAGGCTTAAATCTTTAACACTATTTTTAGCTTTCTAGGATTGGGCTTGAACTTTAAAACTAGGAAGCCTTCTGGACCTTAAGAAGGCCAACACCCAGAGGAAACCCATGCAAGTATAGAGAACCTACAAACACTTCAACGGCAGCACTCTCACCAGTGCACACACAGAGCTATCTGCGTGGAGTTTGTATGTTCTCTCTGTGTGTGGGTTTCCTCTGGGTGCTCTGGTTTCCTTCCACAGTCCAAAGATACACTGATGGGTTAATTGGCTTCTCGGACAAGCGGTCCTGGTGTGAGTCTGTGATTTGCTTGTGTGCCCTCAGAAAATGGATGGATTAATGCTCTTTGGGATGTGTGTGGAGGAGCAGTGGGTCCAGGGTATCAACCACGTGGCTGGGTGTTTGAAAGAGCTCGTAGCACTCTCAGCTACTCAGAATCGGTTTTCACAGGTTCTTCAACACTGATGAAGATGCACAAGTGCTGAAAGTGTTCTTTCTGTCTTTGATGTAAGTGATAGTGAAATAACTGGTGAGCAGATTAGTGAACTGCTAAATGTCACTTTCATGAGCGTTTCTTTTTATAAATATACTGTATAACTGAGGTGTTGCCAGAAGGTGACTGTTTCCCTCTGTGAGTCTGTTATTCAAATTCAAAGAGATTTATTGGCAGGAGCAATAAAATACAATGTTGCCAAACAATAACAATTAGTTAACATTTATAAACATTAAGCCCATTGTTTCTCATTTCACCTCTGACGGCCACGACCACTCTAATCTCTCCGTCTGTGTTCTCAAAGACGGTTTTCCGAACTCATACATCAGAAAGACCACCGAAACTAAAATTATTCTGCAGCTAGGATCACACATTCTCCCTTCCCTTAACGACAGATTACTGTTCTTTTAAATTTTCTCCATTCATTGGAAGTTTCATTTCGCACCTCTCTGCACCCATTCTGACTTCACACCTCTTGATTGGCCTCTCTTTCTGTCCCCTGCTCCCGCCTCTCACTCCTCCTCCCTCCCAACCTTTGTTCTCCCGCTACTTTACCTTTGCCTACTGCCCTGTCTCTCTCACACCTGAAGAAGGCTCCACGGCCGAAACGTTGTGTTCTCTTTCTTCTTTTTTTCAACATGGAATAAACCTATTACTTGTTCCTTTGCAGCCTACGCATGCTGACGCAGCTACCCACCTGAATTTATAAACATTTACTACCATAACATTATCATTGTTAATATTGTACGCAAAGCTCACTTTCAGTTCTTAAAGCTGTCAGAGGAGATGTGTAGTTGTTCGTGTGAAGTGGTACAGTACCTGTTTCCCTAACAGCTGGCTTTCTTCTTGAAAAACATGATGGGCTGTCAGTGCCCTGGTCTGACAGCACTGCTCCAGCAGTGACAGTCTCTGCTTCAGCCCCTGTTTTGTGAGCAAAGGCTATTAAGGTAGGTCCCAGTGCAAATAGCATAAAATTACAATATTTCTGAGGTTTGCTGTATTTTTTATTATTTTTGTGCAGTTTCTTCACAATGAGCAGCAGTGGAAGCTGCTCTCACTGAGCACCTGATGGGTTTCTCCTAGAGGAGATGACAGTGGAGCCTCTATTGAGAACAAGCAAAGCAGAACAAGAAACACCGTCCCCAGCCTCTCCCTCTCTTCCTCTCTCAGTCCCTCTCACTCGTTTTCTCTCTCTCCCTCCATTTCCAGATCCTGTGTCTCTTGTGAAAAGGAGATTAGCAAAGCAGTTCAAGTGGCTTCTTTCACTTTCGGGCAGTAATTTTGAAGGCGCAGATGTAGCTCTTCTTTGAATGGCTTTGAATCATTCTACTGTCCTATTTCTGAGAAGAGAGAAAGGTGGGGCAGAAGGAGAGAGAGAGAACACTGACTGGATAACAGACATTATTCACTGACACACTGACTGAATGCACTAATCTTTTACTCTATCACTCACTCTTCCAGTTCATCTCCACACAGTCTTCAGTTTTGCCTGTATTGAGAGGTTGACCATAATCCAGTTTGTGTAATTCAAGGTTTAACCATCTGTCCAGATGAACCTTCTGCTCTGGGGGAAGAGAGAGGGGTTAATACAGTACAGACACACTGACTGGACACTGCAGTACATTAACACTGCACTGAGAGAGAGGGGTTAATACAGTACAGACACACTGACTGGACACTGCAGTACATTAACACTGCACTGAGAGGAGGTTATTGTTCATATTGAAAGGGCTTTATTGTTATAAAAGAATAAAAGTGTTCCCAAACAAAAAACAGTACATAAAAATGTACAGTTAAATATATATTTTTGGACATAAAACTGTCTGTTTCTCAGATTGTGACAGGAGATCACATATTGGGCAGACTGAGCTGACATGCACAGAGAGACACATACAGAGATCGGTACCTTGGCATCAGAGAACGTGAGAGGATTGCTGTAGTATTTCACACATAGTGAGCCCACTCTGTACCAGTCCTGGTATTTTTGCACAGGGCATGGTTGAAGGATACTAGCAGAGCACTGCTGCCATACAAAGTATTATTATTATTACTGAGAGACAGGCTCACTGCCTGTACCTCAGGCTGGGACAGGAGATCACACACTGTATTATTATTATTATTATTATTATTATTATTATTATTATTATTATTATTATTATTATTGAGAGACAGGCTCACTGTCAGTTCCTCAGGCTGGGACAGGAGATCACACACTGTATTATTATTATTGAGAGACAGGCTCACTGTCTGTTCCTCAGGCTGGGACAGGAGATCACACACTGGACTGCAGCTCAATTGTGTTTCCTTCCCCAGTATAATTGGAAACTGTTTTGATTCTAGCACATATGGGAAATCTGAGATTACATTCTAGGGAAGAATGTTTAATCCCAGAGTACAGTATTTCTCACAGTGCATCAAAAAGTGTGTCTCTGTCTTTATGTCTCCTTGCTGGCAGTAGGAGCAGAGCCTGTCCTCTCTGTCCAGCCAGGTTTGCCTGTGTCCAATGTCTATGTCCAGACTAGGGTTACTAATCCTGTTCTTCTTTCCTACACTAGTCTTAGCTGTCTCTTTCCTTATACCGACTCAGTACAGTCCTGCTGTCAGTAACTCACCCAGTACACTGACAGAGGACAGAAGTAGAAGAACAGGTTTAATTTCTCTTCATGAGTTGTCTGCCTGTAATAAGATGAGTTCTAGTTTTTCTCTATCCTCCTCCCCTCTTCCCCCATCATTCTGTCAATCGCTCTTTCTTCCTCTCACATTTTGTTTTCCCATCCAGATGCTTGTAGATGTTTAGACTGTCTGTAGCTCCTGGCCTCATGCTGCATAGCTATTGAACAGTGTTGGGCCAGATCCTAGTGTTCCTACACTCATTGATTGTTAACTCATTGATATAGAAATGGAACAGTGCTGTGTCAGGAGCTCAGACTGTTCTCACACCTCTGTTAGCTCATTGATATAGATACTGAGTAATGTTGGGCCAGGAGCTGCAGCACATGTAGATATTTGAAAGTGCTGAATTCCCAGCCCACATGCCCGAGTCAAGAATGTATCACTGTTCTCCACATGCATTACATTCATGATGTTCTTTCACCCTCTGCACCACTGAGAAAAAGTTTGTAAAACAGTCCACCGTGCCAAACTGAGGCAAAAGCTTTCTTTACAATTGCGGCAGGCCAACAGTAGAGAGGATAGTGGCTTCAGCTGTGCCGCCACTATGACTGTCATCAAGGCCTCTATTGTTCATATGTGGTACATTTATTGATTATGTAATTGCTGAATAGCTGTGAACCACATTCTCACATGGGGTTAATTTAGAATTTCGGTACATAAAGAGACTCCTGGGGGTGGCTGGTTTTAAGCAAGATGTACATGTTGTGTATAGTTTGGTAAAATGAAGTCTGCTCTCATGTTATTTTGGTCCCCCCCAATGGGGAAGGAGAGGTAGGCCTGTCATAAAAATCAACAAAGCAAATAAAGAATATCTTCATTTTTTTCCCTGTTGTGTTTATGGGCATCACAGTGGTGCAGCAGTTGGCATTGTTGCCTAGCTGGGGCCCGGACTTCATTTATGGAGTAAGGGTGCTATTTGTGAGGAACTTGTTCTCCGTGTATTTGCATAGGTTAATTCTGGGGAAACTGGTGCTGGTATGTCTATATGTTTTTGTCTGTGTGTCCCCTGCGATGTACTGTTGTCCCAGCGAGGGTGTATCTTGCCTTGTGCCCATTGCTTGCTGGAATGGAGTCATGGGGGCTCCAGAGCCTGAGTTGGATGAAGTGGTTAGAAGCACTAATAAACATCGGTGAGTGTACTTGTAGGGTGTAAGAGGGATTGGATGAGCATTAATTTGATGGCCAATCTGACTTTCACTCAGGACACTAAAGCAGAGTAGTCATGAACCCATCTCTCCTGTGTTGACTTCTTAAAACCCAGACTGTCTGATTTTATGGATGGGGAACTGACCAGTGTCTTTAAATCCAATGCAACCCGAAAACCTTGAGTGCAAGACCTGCAGTGAGATATACATGTCTCGGTGAGATAGCTGAAAGCAGACCGTATTTTAACGGAACACAGCACTAACATTTTAATTAGTAAATTTTGGGTGCAATTGTAGGTTTAGAAAGACCCACCAACACCCTTCCTATCTCTCAGCCAGAGGTGTGTGTGTGCTGTGTGCAGAGTCCTGCTAGAATACGTGTGGTTCCATTAAATGTGTGAGGGTGAGGGATGAACTCAAGAGCCCAGGAAAGGTTGTGAAGGATCTTATCCAGCTATTTCTTGAAAGAAGATAGGAAATCTTCTTCACAAGCATGGCTGGGCATCTGAAGGAGTTCACAGCATACTCGGCTGCTCAGAATCTGTTTTCACAGGTTCTTCAACACTGATGAAGATACAATAGTGTTGAAAGTGTTTTTCTATATTGCCCAGTAGATTAAACTGCTGAAAGCAAATTTCTTGAGTGCAGCTAGGTGCACTTTATTCAGGGCCAACAGAACAAACATGTTTTGCAAAATCGGGGTGGCTGATGTATGAATGCAGCCCCAGGTGTCAGCAGTCATTCAGGGATTTTGGCTGTTAGGGTCCAACTGCTCTACAGATCCCATAGCTTGCCCTATGTCAGTTCTGCGGAGTTGGTTGTCAGCCCAGCTTCAGAAACGTATGGAGGAAAGTCTGTTAGGCTGGAGAGTGTCTCAACTTCAACTATTCTTGCTGCAATAAAATCTCAAGGTCATGAACCTCAAAAGGACGGTTGAAGCCAGGAAGACGTTTATTGATGGTGAATGATCCGGAGGGACAAGCTCACTAGCAAAATGTATAGTGGGCATCCCCGTAGGAGAGGAAAAGGGGTGACCCACAGACTTTGTAAAAGGCTTAATTCCCAAACTTCTTGGGTGGGAGAAATTTGAGACAGCGGTAATCATGGACAGGGTTGTGCTGCTGCTGTGCTGTGGCTCGAGGGTATTGTTCTACCCCAACTAGACAGGCGATATGATGGTATGGAAATGCTCACAAAGGTGGTAAAACTATGGATCTACCATGACTCAATAGAACAAACACGAGTTGCTGTGGTAAAGGTTTCACAGTATCAAGGACCCAGAAAAACGTCTAAGTGACTTACTTGTGGACTGAACTGGGATCCGATCAAATGGTGAGCCGAGTTAGGTTAAAAAAAAAGAAGAAATCTGTGGTTATTTTAGTGGAATCATAGCAGGCAGTTCTTTAGGGATTATATAGTGTGCTAGCAAGTCCATCCTGCTTTGGGATGTTGCAGTTCCGTTTGGAGAAAACTGCAGAGGTGGGGGTTTGGGGATTTGCTAAGTTCTGTTAATGCCAGAGGGTAACCTTTTAATAATCACTGCTTGTGCCCTTAAACCCTTATGTTTCTGTCACTAATAATAGACGCAAAGAGTTAATATTGGTACAGTCAGTTTAATAGCTTTACTTTTGCATTCTGGAATGTTACATTTATTGTCATGGAATAAAGAGGGAAAAAAATGTGTGTCCTGCTCTCAATATTCTTTATCTATATTTTTCTTGCTCTTTTCAATTAGTCATCTCCTCTGCCTCTCTGTTTTTCAACATAAACCAGTGTGTTACTAGTTCATACTGCTGTTGACATAACCTCCACAGCATGTTACTAAGACGGCCCCTGCACTGTTCACTTTCTTGTCTACTCTTACACTGCAGCTTGGCTCAGCAACTGGTATTCCGGTATTCTGCAAAATATTAATCTCAATCATCAAGACACTAGACTGAGGCTCTCACAAAGTGAATTCTACATATATCCAAACGGATCCAACCCCCTAAAGCTTGTACATAATTAACTTAATTGTTAAAGATTCTGCACTGGTCTTTTGAGGGGTTTGGACAGCCTATCCACAAGGCTAGGCTACAATTCCCTCAGCTAGGCAAGTCACACCAAATACTCTCTACACACTTCATCTCTCTATGACATTCAATAGGATCTAATTGAAGTAATGAATTATGATGTTGTGATGTGAGGGATTTAATTTACAGAACGAAATAGGAATTGTAACTGTAAATTGCAACAGTGGTTCGAAGACTGTCAGAAATCAATCAACCACAATAATTGTCTCACCCATGGATTCTAAATACACAACATACATTTTATTGATATAGCAACAAAACACACACAAGAGAAATCATTCTCTCTCGGATTTCAAAGACAAGAATTAGTAATGTCACAGTTAATTTAGTAATGTCAGAGTTAATATGTATGACTATAACACTTATTGATATGATTATACGTAATACTTATTATTTACCCAATAGGTTATATCAGTCTTCTATATAGATAATCACATTCATATTCTCATAGACTAGTATATATTAATTAGCTAAATCAAGCACGTTTGGAATAATAGTTTCACACTTGAGAGTTGTAATGTGAGTCCTGAGGTTTTGGGTTTTGGTGAGTTTTGAACTTCCTGCTGAAGACGGAGCTGGGCTGTGTTGTCTGTGATCGAGCACAGAGCAAGCAGGTGATTCTGAGAGTGTCCCAGTGCTAGAAAGAGAGAGAGGGAGCTCTTTAGCATTTTAGCATTTGCTGAGGGCAGCTCTACAATGCAGGTACTGTAGCATTTTGCAGAAGTTAAGTTTTTTTTTTTTAGGTCTATGCACAGTGGTCTGCTCGGATCCAGTCACAAGGGTGGGAGAAGCTCCGATGATCCTGGTTATACCTTTACTGAAAAAGCTCTGTTATTCAGAATGTCAACAAATAAGACCAACTGTCTTCATTTCTTTGATCAGACAAAAACAACAATTGGTTTGCAAAACAGATTTATTCTGTTGCAGAGAGAATTGTGGGTAGAACTCTGCTCTTTACTGACGCGCTCTCTAGGCTTGGCACCTTGAAGAAAGTCTTGACTTGGACTCCTTGACTTGGACTGTCAGTTTGCATGGTTATTAGGTTATTAGGACAATTATTAGGTGTAGTTTTTCTATCCACTCTGCAGGTTCCTCATTGTTTGGTCATCTTATGGGTGATGGACCTCTTATGCACAGTAATGGGTCCCAGACTGAGAAGAGCCATGATGCAGAACTGGTGTTTACTGACTCGCTCTCTTGTCCTGGCATATATTGATCGGGCTTTGCAGAATGCACCAGTTTGATCATGTCCTTGTCTGTGTTACAAACCTGAGATACTGTATGCTTCTTATCACAAAGGCCCCTTTTAGCTGTTATAGAAAGAGGTCCAAAGTGCTTTCTCAAAGCAACAGAAAAATTAAATCTTTAGTAACAGTTCATTCTTAGTATAATATTTTGCCTGCCCGCTACAATTTCCTACACAGCAAGTCTGTTTGACACACCACACCCTGGTAATTCTGCGGTGCGAGGTGTCTGACAGTGATAATTCAAATAATTACTAGTAATGTGAACAAATAACAAATGTCCAGATACAGTTTGAAGGTAAAATCTAAGAGTTACAACAAATCACCATGGTTTGCAGAAATCTATACTATTCAACAATGTGAAAGCTTTCTGTGACTTTTTAATGTGAACTAACCTAAGTAATATGCTTGAAACCATTAGGCTTTCAGAGCCTCAATATTTAATTTCACTCTAAGGAATCTATGATTTAGATCATGACCAACGATGTTCTACAATCCCTTAATACTTACACTGATGTATGTCTACTGCACATCTTTTAGTGCCGCGTCTTTTTTTCTTTCCCAATCGGCAGGGATTTCACCCAGGCCTGCGAATTTGTACCCAAATTTCTTCTCCAGCTGTGATCTGAAAGTGCAGATAAACCATTTCCAGTAGGACTGTTCGCTGCCATCTGAAGTGATGCTCCATTTGTCATAAGGGGCTCCAGCAGTTCTGTATTGCTTGAAAGGAATCCATCCTTTACAAGACTTGAATGAGATATCGGCGGTAACTGCTGTGGTGCAAAAATAAAGTGAAAAATTATCTGTTTTATAGAAAGACCAGCCGGCCAGAGCTGAAGGACGGTGAAATTGGACACTGTGGTCAGTACTATGGTTAAGGATGGTGTTAGTACAGATGGCTTTACAGAAGGGACACTGCTCCCAACACCCACTGAGGGCCTCACACAGAATCTCATCAGGTCTCTGTCTGAACATTGTTAAGTCAATTCTGCTGTTTTCTTTCTTAAGGTTTTCCAGTATCTCACCAAGAGAACAGGCCATCATTTCTCCGAGAAACTGCAGGTCTTTAACAACTTCATTTTCAATGTTTGTGAATTCCTCTCGGGGGAGCGACACATGGTCTCCCACTGCTGCACAGAATTCATCCAGCCACGCGGAGGCGCCGCTCTGCTTCTCCTTCACGGCTGCAGTGACCATAGTGCTCTCTCTTAAGATCTGCTGCACTAGATCATCCAGATTGGTAAGAAACATCTTTTTCAGCTGATCTTTGTTGTCTTTACAGTATCTCTCAACACGCTCCCTGATGAACCTTTCAAAATAATGCTTTGGGTGGTTAATATATTCCATATAGGAGTCAAAGTCCTCCTGCTCAGCGAGGTGTTTCAGAATGTGGTTTTCCAGATTGGATCTGTTACCATTAAAAGCTGGATAGTTCGATTTCATTTTATCGGTAATCTGGATGCAGGTTTTATCACACACTGCCTGCTGAATCGCTGGCTTGAGGCGTTTGCACAAAAAATCTACAAAGAACGTGACAGATGTGGCTCCTTTACAAAAGCTCTTAAAACAGTCAAGGTACTCATCCCTCTTACTCTCAAGGTAAATCAGAGGATCATTGGCTCTCTTGAAGGCTGTGTGCATTTTCTCAAACCGTCCCACGACCGTGGTGCACAGATGGACAGACAATTCAAACTCGTACTCGTTTGTGAATATGTTTTGTTCTAAGAATTTTTCATATTCATTTATGTCTCCTTTTATAAGCCCAAGTATTTCATGGATGAAGTTGTCATTGAAATCCACCTTTTCATTTTCTTTCTTCTCCATGTATTTATTGACATTGGTTCTTATTTGTTGAGTGAGTTCTTTCCCATGAATCTCCCACTGTGGGTCATGAGACGTAACTGTGTGCCATGCTTTTTGATACCAGGTCTGTTTCATGTGTTTTTTCTTATTGAACTGGAAAATTTTCTCTCTCTTCACAATCGTATTGATGACATCTCCCTGGTTCTTGAATTTGTCTAGGAGGATGTTCTCCACTCTGGCTTTGACATTCAGCTGTTGCTCAGGGGGCTGTTCTGACGACACTCTGGTCACCCAGTTCACCCAGAGTCTGTCAAACTGCTCCTCTATTTTCTTATCGCTAAGCTTCTGCTCCTTCAGTCTAGATGCCAGATCTTTGCTCATTGTAATCAATTCTGCCTCATATTCTGATTTCTTCCTGTCCAGCTCTGTTCTGCATTTCTTGAGTCTGATCAGCTCACTGCACTGCTTCTGATTTTCTTCAATGAGCTCATTCCTCAAGCTCTCAAATCTCTTGTCAACGTTCACCTTCCACTTAATTAAGATCTCCTGGTACTTTTCCTCTTTAAAGTACTTCTCTATTTCATCTGTCAGGGTTCTGTAGACCTCATCAAATTCTCTCATCAGATCTGCTGATGTCACACCCTGAATAATTTTATTCGTAATTTGGTTGCGCAGTCTGTTCTGTACCTCCAAGGCTCGTTTTCTCATCTTCCATGACCACTCTCCAAACTTGTCCTCCAGTTTACTGTAAACCATCATTTCCAAAGTGTTTCTGAAGCTGAAAACAAAGTTCTCCCCCAGCAGGGCATTCCAGAGATCTCGGATCCGTAATTTAAAGTCTGACAATAAGGGAAACTTCACTCCTGGCTTCCACTGAGCGATAGTAAGCAGCTTCATCTTCAGGTCCTGGACATTCTGGCTGTAGGAGGGGTTGGGAGGAGCCATTGGAGGATCTCCTTCCAGAAGGTTTTTGAAGTAGTAAACCTGTGACTCCACATCAAACTGGATTATATCACCAAAGCCAGTAATTTCAAAGCCTTCTTCTCTGGCTGCAATGCGAGCCATTTCATCTAGGCTCTCCTGTAGACGCCTCCTTCCCTCCATATTCATGCTATTTGCTGAAGCTTCTGCCACATTCTGGTGCACAAAAATGCAATTAGGTTTTATCTGGACAGATTTCATTCTAAGGAAAGCCTGGACACAGATCTGGAGAATGTCTTGCATTTCAGATGGATTCTCTCCCATGATGTTGATGAGAGTTATGTCACCAATCCCAATAATAAAAGTTGCTAATTCATTGTCGTGGCTCAGTGTGGCTTTATTACTGAGCTCTGGTGATCGAAGTCCTTCTGTGTCCACCACAAGGACAAAGTCATACTGCAGCTGGGCTCGGACATCCTCACTCACTCTCAATAATTGCATGAATGCTCCCCTGGTACACCTTCCAGCACTAACTGTGAACTGCAGGCCAAACATTGTATTCAGCATTGTGGACTTCCCTGAGCTCTGGACACCAATGACAGAGAGGACAAACACCTTTCCGTTTTCAAGTCTCTCAGTGAGTTTGTCCAGCACGGCCTCAATCCATACCAGAGGCACATGAGCAGCATCTCCGTCCATCAGCTCCAGAGGATATCCTGAAATCAAGATCTCCACTCCAATAGCAGGAAGGACATTAGCAAGCCATCTGTAATCTTCTAGACCCTGTCCTTCTAATTGAACTGCCTCATACAACTGAGCAATTTCTCTCATGAGGTGCTGAAGTCCAAGTGTAGCTGCACTAATCTGTTCAGATATTGAGCTCAAGTCTTTCTGCAGTTTCGTCTCCTGCTCCTTGTCCTTAGTCTTTTCTTTCTGTCTCAGTGTTGTCCATGTGGAGTGGTATTTCTCTTGAAGCTCAGTCAGGGTGTCTGTGGTCAGTTCGTCTAGATACATTCTCAGCCACTGCAGCATGAACAGTTTATTATCTTGTGAATCTCCAGAGGTTAAACACTCCAGGAAGGATCTCATGAAATCATTGAGAGGGAAGGCTTTCTTCAGCTGTTCACGGCGGAGGGCTATTTTCTCAGCTCTGATCTCACTCACCTGCTGTTCGATGCTTTTATTTGCTTTGCTGTGCAAACGATGCTGTTCTTTGTCCTTCATGCACCACTTATGCCACAGCTCACCCTGCAGTGGTAACAGATTCTCCTTGATGCACAACAACTCATTTTCGTTCAACAGCCCCAATAAAATCTGTGCCTTTTCCTTCCCTTCTCTGCAGGATTTATAGTCTTCATCCACCCTGAACTGCCGTCTTGCCGCCTGTAAGACTGTTTGCAAGCTGGCAGTTGTGCTGTGAGTGGAGAGAATGTGTTTAATGTGTGAAATGATCTCATCAGTCAGATCAGATTCATTCCTGCTCTTAGCTGCCAGTCGTACTCTGGTCGGATTGTTTGAATGGGGAACGTTCTCCATTCCAGCTAATAGACAAATCAAGGGGACAGAAGAGTTTAAAAGAGTTTGAGCTATCTTCTTCATGTCTTCATCCAGTGAAGTCTCTGAGATCAGAACTACAATGATAGTGCTGACCTCCTGGAGAAACTGCAGCTGTTCTGGGTGTTTGCTGGCATCACCGTGGAGGTTCAGAAAAGCCACACAGTTTTCAAACACATCGTCCTTCCTGCCTCCTGGACAGTACCAAGCGATCTCCACCACCCCATCCATGAGTAGGCAGTCTGGGGAGCCACCTCTGCAGTGCCGATGGAAAAACACATTGTGTTTCTTCGGGCTGATGATGTTGTTCAGGATCTGGGATTTGGAGACAGAGGATGATCCCAGCCGGATGAAGGATACAGTTGGCACTGCAGTTTCAAACATGTCCTTGCTGTTGTGTTTCACAGTGCTGCCTCTCTCAGATGACTCCTTACTGCACCATGATCTCTTGATCTGTCTCAGGGCCCACAGAGGGAACTCCACTGCCCCAGTACAGGGGCTAGGCACCAGGAGGGGTAAGGCGAACTGACAGGTGGAGAGCTTTGAGAAGAGGTACGGCCTCAGAAAGTTGCCAGAGCAGTGGAACACAGCCATGTGGACGTCCATGGGGTGAATGTGTGTCACTTTATCAGAGTCTTGGTCATCACAGGTAGTGAAATTCTGGACGCCAGGATTGAAAAAGTCATCACTGCATATGATGGCATCGATTGCGTTTTGGCTTGGTGTAGACCTTTTGACAGATTCAGCCACACGAACTTTAAGAAACATACTCCTGTAACTATAGTCCAACATCATGAGCTTGTAGAGATAATGAAAGCACAAGTCCTTCTCAGTCTGTGGCTGGCTGGCACAGCATGACAAACTGTTGATAACAAGCACATCAGTTTTCTTCATCCTACATGGATATGAATCCCTGAGCCTAAGTTTTTGTAGCAGGTTCATAAAAGCATCTGTTTTGTTATTCACAGCCTTACCAGAGTGTTCTTTCACTGTGTCTGGATGACAGTCCTGCTGGACTGAGGACTGGGACACATCGTAACATGAGTGGCTGCTCTCCGAGAAAGAGACCTCCTGAGAGCATGTTAAATTCTTCAGGTCTTTCACAATTTCTTCCATTCCAACATTTTTCCCCTTCTTCTCAATAATGAACATTAGTTCTTGCTGAAGTCTTTCCCAGTCCTGCTGTTCATTTACATAAGCCACTGCCGAGAACACATCAGGATACATTTTGTCTTTCAGCTGTGATTTTAGGAACTGTAGTCGCTTTTCTTTGTCCTGTGAGGAGACTGACTGTTCATCTCTGGATACTGTCAGAGCTGTCAGCACTAAGTAGGCCTGAGCTCTTGCAGGAGCTTGTTCTTTCAGAGAACAGTACTTGTCATAAGCCTTCTGGAGCTCATTTTCTAAAACATCAACGTCTTTCCAGTCCAGAAGATAACTGAAAGTTTTATTCTTCAAGCTGTATCCTAAGGAAGTGATGATAGAAAGTACCAGCAGCTCTGTTTCCTCCTCATTGTTCTGTACTAAAGTCTGCCGCAAGGAGGTCAGGGAGAATGTGATGGTACAGGTGGCTTTGATTTTGGCCTCACGCATGTTTACAGAGTCACTGAGTGCAAATTTGGAATCTTGCAATTCCTCCTTTGTTTGCTTCAGGATTTCTGCCAGTTCAGAGAACTCCGAAACAGAAATATCTCTGTGTATTTCCTCCTTGTTGTGGTATACCCATTTCATGATTTCAGCTCTGTTAGGGAAGTTTTTCACTGTGTACAGGTGAGGCTCCATGAGAGAGCGCACCACCATTCTCAGGTTTATTGCTTCCTCAGGATTGTGCTTTTTAACAGCTTCCAACAAAAACTCTTGCATGTCCTCGTTTGAGAGACAGGTCTGAAACCAGATTTTGTGGGATCCCGTTTTTTCTCTCAGTTTTATCTTGAACTGCAGTAAATCAGTCAGAATCTGTTTACTGTTGGACACAGCCCAGTTCACCTTCTGAATCAGTGCCTGAGCCTCTCTCTCTGCTGACAGCACGTTCTCTCCTGACATCAGGTCTGCATCCTGCCCTGTGATCCTTCTGTAAGCCTCCACAAGCCAGCTGCTCATTTTGAAAGGGTCTTTGAAGTCTTGTGTGTGAGCAGATTGGATGATGTCCCACACAGGAATCAGCCTGGTTCCTCTGTCTATCACATGCCATGTTCTGTTACTGCTGACCAGAGAACATTTCCACTGCAGGTGATTGTCGGTTTGAGCAGGACCCCCAGTTTTAGTGACAGAAAGCTTCACTTTACTCATCTGAGTTTCTGTGTAATTCCCAGTAAAGGATCCTTTCAGCTCTGTTGCAGAGGTGCTCACTCCGATTGAAATGGATGACATTAGTCCACTGTATCCTGCGCCAACATAGATATTTAAGGCTTCGGATGTCAGGCTGTTCATCTTTGTAAGATCACTGCTGCTGAAACCCTCAGCAGAGGCCTTCCACCAGAAGACACCACCAAAGTGAAGAGGACCCTGGTTAGCATGGGAACCAAATCTCTGGAAAAAACGAACAACTCTTTCTATTAACAAAGGGGTCACGTCATCCTCATCAGTGTTTAACAGCACTGTTTCTATGTCTCTGAGGTCTCTCATGGCAGCACTTGACAGCTTCAGTTTATCCTTCTCAAGAAAGCTGGATGCCAGTGGTACATAATTGAACATTGTTTTCCATATGTAGGAGTGTTCAGACGAGGATTTGCTTGATTTCTCCTTCTCTGTAGAGTGTGATTTTTCAGCTGTGTTTTCAATAGAAAAGGCTTTGAATCCAGCTTTCACTGAGCACCTGAATGTGTAGCCAAGCTTCTCCACGACCTTCTGGAAAAGCGTCTGCGTTTGATAAGACGAAAACTCTTCCTGCTCATAAAGGGAGCTGTGCTGGGGTCCACTGAGAGTGAAGCCCTCAGGGACCTCAATGAGCTGCTCTCTCTTCTCCACCATGTCCTCCAGATTCCTGGTGCAGTACACTCCCTCCAGAGCCAAGCCTCCAGACGCGCTTCTTAACACCTCCTCATCAGCAACGTTTCCGGGGGAAGACAGGGAGGAGCCTTCCAGAAGACCAAGCTGTTTGTGCAGATTTTCCACCAGGTTTTTCAGAGGTTGTCCAGCAGGTACCCAGCACTCCTGGGGGATATCAAGAGCTGAGCGGATCTTCTCTTCCCGTTCTTTCACCAGAGCACTGTTTCGGTCTATGCCTTCCCTGTGCAGTTTCTGGAGCTCAGCCAGATCCCGTTTCACCTGCTCTACTCTCTTCATCAAAGGCTCCTGCTTCTCCAGTTGTTTTTTCTTTAAACCCAGCATCTCCCGCAGGGCCGCTCTTTCCCATTCGTGTGTGCTGTGCTCTTTCAGTTTTTCATAATCTTTGTCTCCCAGATACTGCAGTGCTCTTGTGTTTCGGACACTCAGGACATCTTTAAAAACCTGTGACCAATAAACTCCGTCCAGGCCAGCTTTCTCAAGCTCTGCCGCAAGATCGGTGCCAGGGTTGTTTTCAGCTGTCCTGGCCATTTCCTTCTGTTCCTACTGTCGAATTAAAAGAAGATCAACCACATAAGCATCACCAGTGTAGACGTGGTTTCCTGTAACATAGAAAACAGAAGAAAATAGAAAAGCAGGTTAATAACAGAGTGATCTGCTCATCTAATGTTCTTTAAAATACATTGTGGAAAATACTGTTACATAGTCACTTGTTTATACAGTAAATGTCTTAAAAAGTCTGAAGATGTGCATCATTACTGTGCTGTAGCCTGATCTCATAGGATCTCAGCAGCCAAGCACAGCTATACCCAGTCAGTACTAGTGTGACACCTGCCACCCAGTGATGTTACAAGCACATTTCTGCTTAGTTTTAGTAGCCTGGCCAGGGGACTTGTGTTCTGTATTTCTTTCTTCTTTTTAAAATTTATTTGCAAATCACTATGATAGCACTAGTGCATAGGTCTGTCATGCTCTCTTTTTAAAATGATAATAATGTTATTAGTGTTTTGGGTTTACTTGGGAATCACTGGTTGGCAATTGCTTCCATCCCTCTTTGAGGGGTATCTCTTTCCTGAGGCTAAATAACATTAGAACTGTTTGTTTTTTTTTCTCCTTGGCTTGAGGAAACATCCTCCAACCAAGATCTGAGAGTAGGGCACATTTTGAGTGGATCAGTTATCATGTTTTTCTTTTCCTCCTCAAGGAACGGATGGGATATTAGGTTATGGCCTCTGCTGTGAAGGTAATTACTATTTACTTAGGTCTGATTATGGGTTACAAAGTTCGCTCTTCAGGACATACAGTAAATACTACTTGTATTTTTTATATAAGTGTTTATGGGCTGAATACGCAATGACAACTTGAAACCTAAGTGGGAGACTTAATCAAACAAAGGAAGAAACATTTTGAAGATAAATCAAAATATCCAGTCAAATATAAAATAACCATACAGTATAATACTATACAGATGAAGCCATTCAAAACGAGCGGGGTATGCTGTGGTACAATGTGGTGGGAGTGTCGCATCTAAACGCGTCTTAACGCGCCCTACCGTATGCAAATAAGATTATGTTAATATTATCTAGAATCACCTTGTAAAACCGCCAGGTGGAGCTAATAAAGTTTAACCTGTCATGTACAGCATTTGAGCTGTCACCAGAAAACAATCAGTTTCGAATCCTGATCACTGCTGAGGGACAATCTTTATTCAATGAAGAATTTAAGTTGTATACTCTTTAGGCTTTTAAATTTAAACTGTGTATTACAGCATTTTAATCATTATACATTAAAAAGTTGGTATATTTTATGAAAGCAAGATCGCTCAGTTGGACAAAAGTACACGACCTATCACCTTTATCATAAATATTTTAATTATGTAGAAATATTTTATGCATTAAAGTCTTTACTGAAGATATTACTAATAGTATTAATAATGAATGACCTTGGACAAGCTGTAAACTCACAGTATTACCATAGTCCACATTCTTTGTAACCATCTTTGTAAATGAAAAGACCACAGCATTCCGTTGATCCGATCACGCATTCGTTTCCAATCATACAAAGTAATTCTTGAGAATCTCTGATTCACCATGCCTTTCACATGCTCATAAAAGATATTAATTTAGGAACATAAACATATTACCGTATGTAAACTGTACTGTATATGGCTGGTCTTGGTAGTTTAAAGAAAAAATACACACCAGTCTTCCATTTCTCCCTTAACATTTTAAGCATCAAAGTCTTACCAATACCAGCTATATACAGTTTACATAATATGCTTATGTTCCTAAATTAATATCGTTTATGACCTTCAGATGCGTTATGCTCCTCTTCTTTTTATGCTCAGCTACTAAAAATTCCCTTTAGTGGTAAAATTCCATATAAATATTCAATACTAAGCGGATTAAAATGTGCACAGTAAAGAGATTAAATGATTAAAAAATTTTCACTACTGACCAATGCAGCACGAGTGCCCCTGTCGGTCATTTTGGCCAGCCAATCACATACTGCGGTACGGTGCGGTGGCGTACGCGTAGTTGCCCGCGGTACGGGTTTGTACCGTGCATTTTAATTGGCTACATCTGTACAGCTATAGTATACAGTATTTATCCCAAAACACCAAATTAGACATAAGCCCGCAATTCTACCAGCACTTACATTAGGTGATGAAAACCACCACATTCATGAAGAAGAAAAAGCAACATCCTCATTCTCACCAATTAGGACTTTTGGAGAACAGGTTGAAGATGTCAACAAATGTTGAGGTGAATGAAGAAGACTCTATTTTACTGAATCAAGGTCTCATTCCGTCAAGATGTATATGGAATTTGGTGTGCTCAGTTTCTCCACAACAAAAGCTGTCACCACCATGTCCAGGGGTCACTCTTCGGGATATAAATGATATTTGTGATTGGGGGGGATTCATTAAAAATGATGGGATTCCTGCTGCAAATAGTAAACACACTGGACAGGACCTAAAACTACACCTCCTCTCCCTTGTCATAAAAACCAGGAATGAAGAGGATCTCCCCCCTGACTTCAAGGTGATAACCTTCAAAGTACTTGAAAATCCAGCTGTGGACTATGGTCATCTGTGCAGAAGTGTACATGAATTTCTCATTCCTCTTGCTGGAGCTACTTCCAGAATCCCATTACGGGCTCAGACCCTCAAGAAGCACAGCTGACAGGAGTCTGTTGGAAGCAACACCAACTACTCTATTTAACTTTAACTTGACAAATAGGGGTGGGGAAAACAAATTGATTCAATTAATTTTTATATAGCGCCTTTCACAGCAAGGTTGCTATAAGGCACATAACAACGCAACTGACCATACATTTTCATTTTCTAAGATTCTTAGATGCATCATAATTCTCCCTTGTACGATTCTGCATCGATGCACAAAACTCCCTAATTGATCTTTTAATTTTTTTTAATATGCACAGTACTAAACATTTCAGATAAAAACAATACAACGTAAAGTAAAGGACAAAAAGAGCAACTAATAATGGTTTGGTTTTTGGACAAGTGAGCCATGCTTACATCTGAATTAAGCTAAGCTACCCGCTTTGTGAAGATGGACAAGCTCCGGCCTGCACCCTCCGCTTGGAGAGCCACTGTATGGGCACATTTTTAAAAGGTAAAAATGAACTGGATAAGAGCCATGCAGTGTGCAGGCTGTGTCATACCCAGATCAAATATTTCAGGAATACAACGCACATGGGAAATCACGTTTCACGTTTCCATCCAGAGCTGGAGTAAACACGGCCAGTTCTTAAGAAATGATAATTCTGTTCATGTTCCCCTTTCAAGGTTGAAACGGCAACTCTTTACCAGCAGCCATATCACCCTGCAACTCACAACTGGCAGCCCCCTGAAGCTAAGCAGGTGTGAGCCTGGTTAGTACCTGGATGGGAGACCTCCTGGGAAAAACTAAGGTTGCTGCTGGAAGAGGTGTTAGTGGGGCCAGCAGGGGGTGCTCACCTGTGGGTCCTAATGCCCCAGTATAGTGACAGGGACACTATACTGTAAACAGGTGCCATCCTTTGGATGAGATGTAAAACCGAGCTCCTGGTCATTAAAAATCCTGGGGTGTTTCTCGAAAAGAGTAGGGGTGTAACCCTGGCATCCTGGCCAAGTTTCCCATAGGCCCTTACCAATCATGGCCTCCTAATAATCCCCATCTATGAATTGGCTTCATCACTCTGCTCTCCCCACTGAGAGCTGGTGTGTGGTGAGAGTACTGGTGCACTATGGCTGCTGTCGCATCATCCAGGTGGGGCTGCACACTGGTGGTGGTGGAGGGGATCCCCATTACCTGTAAAGCACTTTGAGTGGAGTGTCCAGAAAAGTGCTATATAAGTGTAAGCAATTATTATTATTAACTCTTGTGGTTACATACAGATTTAATTTTAGCATTCACACAAACACACAGAAAATACTTTCCAATGCAAAATATCCACCCTACACCACTAATTGGATGCAGGCATTAGTATCCTCTCCTCCACCAACAAGTACATCAACTACCCAGAGTGCGCTACAAACAGCAAAGTTCCTTGTAGACGGTCATGTGTGATTTATAGAGCACCAATGAATGAGACCAGTTTGGTTTTCCTGTGCCACTTTTGGGGGAATGACTGAGGTCAGAAGCCCCCCCCACTACCACCGACCCCAAAAAAAGGTGCTATATGTCAGGAATGAATGCAGCACAAACGCGACTTTCAATGGCACAAACCAACACAAATGAAGCACATCGTTTGTGCGATTACAGATTCAACCAACTCCTTTCTGTATTTTGAAATGATCTATTTACAACAGGACAGGAAGTATTTCCTTCAAAGAATGTACTGTCCTGTACTTTTAAAATATGCCAGACATGTTAAAGCATCATGTGAAGTCATGTCCACCGATGTCCAAACAGTACTGTACATTGTAGACATTAACTACAGTGTACTTCTGATTAGGATCATTCTTGCAGACTGCCTTCATCTACACGCCACTAGCTTCACTGTTCTGCAAGTGACCAGTAAAATGATATTGCATAAATGTTTTTGAGCAGAGAATACTGTACAGTGCCTCAACAGCAAATTACAATATTAGCAATTTAAATCTACTACCATACAGTACATGATCGACGAAGTAATTTACATAAAAACGTATTTTAATCGGGTTTCTTTTTTGCTACTTACTGGACATGTTTGTTTTAAATACAGTATGATAATGTATGGTTTAGAGCCAGTGCATTATGTGTGTAATTTATTTTAATAATCAAAATCTAAAATTATGGTTTCTAATTCCTTGCTACTATTTACACAAAATGACTAATAGTTCTGTATACTGTGTGTAATAAACAAAATGATAATTATATCAAACAGGGAAGTATGACTTTATTACTGTTATATTGTGATCTACTGTACAGTATCTCTTTCAGAGTTGTGGTAGCAATGTGGTGACCGAAATTGTCTCTAGTACAGTATAATTAGCACGGAAAAGCACTCATAGGTTGATAAACATTTAAGACTGTATTGATTTCCGTGACAGCCAGACACAGTTGCGGTATTTTAAGGATTCACTGCGCCACCTGACAGTTGTACGGAGTAGTGCAGTCGTGCATCAGATGATCTGAAAAACAATAAGAACGAGGTAGCGCCTGACATCTTGAGGAATCTGTTTTTTATCAATTAAATCCCAATATGTACTGTATGCAGACCTGAATTTGGGGATGGGTAGGGGAAGACCTGAACCCAAAACATTTGTTCAAACAAGGTTTTAGCATCTGACCATGTTATTACATCCATAACCTCGTTTCCACGGGTACTTACGCGTTTTTCCTCGCTCACCTCTGCCCAAAGGTCGTTCAGTAAGATTCAGCTCCTGCCTGCGGGCCCGTGCTCGGTTCCGTGACCGCAGCTCAGTTTTTCTGTAACACGATGGCTGTTGGTGCCCTGTGGAACAATTTTCAAACACCTTAAATTTATATTTAACCCAAAATTAGATTAGAGACTGTATTTTCTCAGGCATTTCAGATAAGAGAAAAAAAGCAACAACAACAACAAAAAAACTATCGAAGTCAGATTTAAAACTTAGAAGAATACATTTTTACACAGGACATGAGCTGAGAAATGTTCAAGTACTGCAACGCTGGCTCGCGAACTCCACTTAATCAACTTTCATATCCCTTTTCCCCACAACTGTAAAAACGATTACTTTATTATTTTTTCCACGATCAAACGAAGTTAGGTTACCATGATATTATCTACAGTGACGTCTAAAGCAACAAATTATTTAGTTTCGTGTATCTGTATTGTTTCAAGACCTTTAAAACATACAGTAAGTACGGGCGTCCTTGATTAGAATGAGAAGTGTTTCGTTTTCTTTATATGGGAAAGGAATCTTAAACCCCCAGCGCCCTACTTGTTCCATTAAGTAAAAAATCACCATCATTATTGTGTTTTTACCACTGTAACACAACCGCACAGAACAAGCCATAACCGTATAGATTTTTTTTTACAAGAACAACATATCAATACGCGCTAGCTGGGCGTCCCCCCTCTGCGGTAACGTAGATCCCACACACGCTACAAACGTTATTCAAAGGAAGTGGCTTGTCTTTACACATTCGATAAACTCGTTATTTTAAACATGTATATTTAAAACCATTAAACGTATACAGCCACTTGTACCCACTCATATCTAAAAAAACAGGCCAAGCAAATGAATTTAAACGTATAGATTTAATTGAAATCGCATTTTTCTCCTTATTTCATTATTTGCATTAGACCTGTTGGCGAACAATTCACTTCAGAAGTCAGAGAATAATATTATATATATACAGTATGGTTCTTCCCGTCACTACAGGAAACCTGGACTGCAAGCGAATGATAAAAACCGAGACGGCAATCTTTGCAATTAACATTGCAGCAATGCTTTCTCCGTTAAGATTAATTTCAAACCTTTAACTTACAAGCAGGATACGATTTTGCGATAGAGACATCCAAACCTGCCTTTTAAGAGAAGTTTCTGCCTCCCGTCACCCGGCACACCTGCGTACCCGAGGATGTGCCCGGTCTGGTGGGTCTGAAGGCGAAGACGTTCGTGACCCGGTTCTCTGCTTTGGCGCCGATTCGGTACTGTGACCGAGCCGTCTGCCCGCCGGATGACTCAGGAGACTGGAAAATATTTATTTTCGCTTTCAAGTTTCGTAATGACGAGAACAGGATAGAGAAAACCGCATGAACTCTAGGCGGAAGGCCAGCAGAAAATATAACAAGCTTCCCATAAAGGAATAAACACTGGCATCGAGCCAGGAATGTCTAGAAATGTCTTATGTACATTAACTCAAAAGCTTTTCCTGTTAATCCGTGCAGTACCGAGAAACACGGGACGTTAGCCCACTGCACAACAGCACAATAAAATCCTCCACGGTTTGAATAGCTGTGTATTTTTGTGCGTTTGTGTGAAAAGTGAAACTATTATAAAAGTGAAACTAAAACTGTCTCCAATTTCTTAATCTAACCGCAAGAAGAGAATTGTCCTTTCAAACGCGCGCTTTAGGAAATGCATTGTCTTAAAGCATGTCACAATTCTTCTTAACTGTAAGGAGTTTCTCATTCTTACCTTATTTAAAATGTATGTATGCACATTTAATTGACTAGTGTTTATGGAGTGGCAATACATAAACATGGCAAAGTACTAGGCAATCGTATATACTGTAGCGCTCGCGGGTTCACGCGAGTATGAGCCCCCGCCGCTGCCGCCTTGGGTCAGCCCCCCACCGCTGGGGACTCGAACCCGGGCAGCCCGGCGGCTTCGGTCCCTGCTATTCCCGGGGAAGGGCGGTGGCATCACCGCGCTGGTATGCCGGCTCGCACATCCTGCACAACCTTTCGGCCGTATGCGTTACAATACTGTAGTGTTCTCCTGGAGTGAAGGGACTAACTTTCCCCCTATAATAACATGCCAGAGTCCCCTTTATCTCTGCTTTCGCCATGTGCTTCTCGGGTCTCTCTACTCGTCTCCCCGGTCTAAGATTCCAGTGATTAGCACGGCCCACTGTAAAATAAGAGGGCAATAAAGCCACCCTTCTGAGCCCCATGATAATACAATAATATTAACATTATTTTCTATCGTGCCTGTAAATGTAGCTTCTCAAAGCATTTCATTATCAAAGGGTTAACAGCTTTAAAAGTTTAAAATAGGAGATAAAATTAGCACAATTAAAGACAACGGTTTAGAATGCAGAAGGAGATGCAGGAAAGAGCCACAGACACCAGTTAAATACAGGCCTTTCTGACGAAGAAGGTTTGGAGCCCGGATTTGAAAGAGCTTAGAGAAGATAACCCCCCGATATCCTCGGGGTAGAACTCTGGAGATTTGGGCCACAGCAGGAGAAGGCCCTGTCACCTGCAGTATAGAATGTTTAAGAAGTATGCCTTAAGACATCTCCTCCAAATGATTGCCACCCAGACTGCTTACAGTGACCTGCACTGTGACAAGAAGCTTTCTCACTGGCACTATGTCCTGAGGGAACTGTATTTTATAGTATATAGCTAAATGAGGAGGCAGTCTGACTTTGAAAAAAGCTGTCCCAGAGCCAATATACTGATGACATTTTGAGCTATAGGGTGCCAGGACCCCTTTACCCCTACAATACTTTCTACATCTCCCAGGAGCATTGAGGTCCAAAAGTTCCCTTTTAGTTGTCAGGCCACAACAGTTTTCGCCCCACATTTGCAGCATCACGTCAGTGCTTTGTTGCTGTTTTTCAGTAATGGCTTCCTTCTGGCACTCCCATGACACAAGCCTGATCTGTGCTTGGGATATTGTTGTCACACTTTGACCAGTCTCGGCCATAAAAGCCAGTAGCTCTGTCAAAGATCCCCTTGGCCTCTTGGCAGTTTTCCGCTAAGTTTTCCGCAAGCTAACTTACTGCACTAAACTAAGCTGTAACGGGGGAAAAAAAACAACAACACAAGAGCCACAACAATCCCAATCCCCACCACAGTCAAATAAACAAACCCGACAGATCTCGAGTTTACCAAGAACTACAAACCAACACCAGTCTCTCGAAAAAATTCGCCATAGTTTATTCCACACCTCTCTCGGGACGTCCCATACCGGCATTTTAAAACCGGACCACTCTCTTCAACCAATCCACAGAGAGATGCAATTTAGGGACACACCCACCTCCAAAAACGGACCCCCGCACAGGAGGGGAGTTAAAAGAAACAGCACGTAATATTGGTCATCCAGTTTGGACGGACAGGCTGATCCAGGCAGGGGCTCAGTGCTGCTATACACGTTCCACTTCTTAATCATCTTGGTTCTGCTTCCAGTCTTGCATTCTGTCTCGCTGGACGAAATTCGATGATATCCGTCCCTCGAGCCTTATAAACTCTGCCCCAAATTAAATATTTACTTCCCTGATTTCTTTCTCATAATGTGCTCTTCTGTCTCCCTCGAGAGGGGTATTAAAACCGTCTAGAAATCGAAAGCAATATCTTTATGAGATTACTAGAGATATATTCACAAGCCTGCTTGTTTATTCTGTAATAATAAGACAGCAACACGTCACCAGGAGGTTTGTCGCCTCGTTCTGAATTGCAGAACATGGTGCTGCGCATACCTGGAAATTTGGTCTATTTTGTGATGTAAATTGGAGGTTTTATACGTTATTGTGTACATTTTACTTGTGGTTTGAAATACGCTCATCAAGGCTGATTCTTTCTTATCCCGAATGATAAAAATAGCGTTACAGTTTCCCTTTAAGAGTCACATCCTCTTCGCTTGCATGTACTTTCCTAGACTTCAATTCACTTCCTTCCCCAGAATATTTATCTCAATATACAGTACATCTCAGAACTCTGTGTCACACACTACAGGCTCTAAGTTTATGAGTAGGTACTGTATATTACAGATGAGACCTTTCTTTATGTTTAGAACATGAGATTATATTGTGGTTGGAATACAATTTTAGTTGAATATTACAATATGTAATATGTATATTACAATACATTTTGCAGCAGAATGATAAGCGTTCTGTGTTCACCACAGATCATTTCACAGTTATATTCTATTGCATTTGCTGTTTGCAATGCATGTTTTAGCTACAGTATATCAATGAATTGTATATTGTATAGTTAGAATCCATGTGTGAGGCAATAAATTACTGTATGATGTTTGACTAGTTCCTAAAAGTGGTCAAATACTCTCGCAATTTGCTGTTACCGTTTCTCACAGTAATAATTTACTACAGCAAATTAAAACCCCCATCTTCGACAAAAGACCCCAGATTATCGGCTTCACAAGCTTGGCCTGGAATCTCAAGGAGCCCACAGCACACGCAGCTGCTCAGAATGTGTTTTCACAGGTTCTTTAACACTGATGAAGATAGAGGAGTGCTGAGACGTCCTTTTCTGTCTTCTGTCGTGATGGTGAAAAAACACAACTTGTGATCAGATTAATTTCGGACCTTCTGAGAGCAACTTTCATGGGCATTTCATGTTTTATTGTGATATAATTGAAACTTGAATTGAAGACTGACCGCCTATCTCTCTTTGTGAGTGTCACTGTCAAATTCAAAGAGATTTCTTGTCATTGTCAACGAAGTATGGTCAAAGCAAATACAATTACTAATCAATTGCAAACAGTTTACAACAATAACCCTATCATTGTTAATATGAATTGAAAAGCTCACTCTCAGCTCCTCAGGCTGTGAGACGAGATCACATACACTGCTGCAGCTCTACTGAGTTTCCTCAGTTCTAATTCTGGGATTCATTGTCTGTCCTCTCTGGAGAGCCAAGTCTACCTTTTCACCTATTGTCTATGGCCGGGTTGTGGTCACTGATCCTGTACTTCATCAGGGTCTGTTTCTCTTTGCTGCCTCTTACTCTGGTCAGACACCTGGCCAGTGTGTATAGTCTTTTTAGGGACTGGTAGCATTTTTTTTGTGTTGACTCCTGTTTGTGTTGTTGTGGCAGTACTGCGCTGGTGTCAGTGTTGCTCAGAGCAGTGAGTGAACCAACTAGCTGAGGTGCTTTCTAGGTCTGAGGCTGTAGAGTTTTTCTAGCAGCTCCTGTTCTGCGATCGGGGAGCCTTGTGGCAGCCTTGAAGCTGTAGAGTATCAAGCAAGGGAGAGGAGGTACATTAGTCTTGATTCTTCTATTGATGTCTTTTCAAGTTTAATTTTAAAATTCAAAAGATCAAGTGCCATCAGATACTTCAGGGTAAACAGAACTGAACAAGCCAAACAAGATTGAAAAGACATTTTGTTTCCAACATTCATCTCCATGCAGAAGATAGTTTAAATGTGGCACACTCCAAACATAGTGATTCTGGCTTTAAAGCTGTACATTACCCGTATAAAACACTGCGTATTTGAAAGTGTAATACAACCCAGTACCGTATATGGTAGTGAAGTGTGGTGTCCAATCACAAACCAGGACTACTGTAAATGGGACAGACAATTCATAGAAGCCCTGTACACAGAGTTCTATAAAAACATTCTCCACGTGCCTTGAAGCTGTTGAGTATCAAGCAAGGGGAAGGAGATACACTGCTCTAGATTGCTTTGTTTATGTAGTTTCCAGTTAGAGAAGGGTGGGGCTAGAATGTAATAGATCAGAGTAAAGAAGACATCAGAGACGACATTTAATTTTCATAATTTATTTCTTTGCAAAAGACAGTTTAAATTTGGATCAGCCCAAACCCAACACTGTGTTTGAGAAGCTTCTCAGCAAGAGACTGAAGTTTGAGCAGCCAGTAAGCAGCTCAGCTACAGTACATATACTTGGTTTGTACAGTGAGAGACTGAAGAAGCTGCTGAGTAGCTCAGAGAGGAGCCAGGCTTCTGCTCGTGTTGTGGTCTGTGGTAGTTTTACTTCCTGTACTGTAAAGAAAGAGTTAGGCAGTAGCTTTAGCCCTTATGGCTACATTTTTCTGTCTCCTGGGCAGACCTGTGTTAAAGTTCGCTACAGTAGGTACACAGCCCCCATCCTGGTGTGTTATTACTGTGGACTGTGTGATTTCTCTGTCAGTTTAGTTTCTCACCCATATTTGAAAACAGACTGATCAAAGAGGGATTTACAGGACAGTAGAGGAAAGTAATTACACTACTGGCCATAGAGACACAAGTGAAGGGCCACATACAAGAAAGTAACACCATTCAGTTCAGAGTTTTGTTGTGTTTTTATGGATTTTGGTGCAGTGTTTTCACAAACAGCAGCAGTGGAAGCTGCTCTCCCTGAGTGCCTGATGAGGAGATGACAGTGGAGCCTCCATTGAGCACAAGCAAAGCAGAACGAGAAACACTGTCCACAGCCTCTCCCTCTCTTCCTCTCTCAGTCCCTCTCACTCATTCTCTCTCTCCCTCTATTCCCAGACCCTGTGTCTCTTCAGGACAGCAGATCAGCAAAGCAGTTCAAGTGGCCCCTTTCTTCTCTCAGGCTGACTGCTTGAAGACGCACATGTAGCTCTTCTTCTCAGAGCAGTGATGATCATTCCACCCCCCTTCCTCTGAGAGGAGAGAAAGACAGAGAGACCATGACTAGACCTCTTGACAGTGATGGACTAATTGACGCAAACACTGTCTGAGTATGATGTACTGACAGACTAGGACAATGACTGAACACACAAGTCTGCTTCTCCATCGATCACGCACTTTTCCAGTTCATCTCCACACAGTCCTCAGTATCCTCAGTATCGCGTGTGTTGTCGGGCTGACCAGGAACCCAGTTTTTGAAATCCCAGGTAGAACCATCTGTCCAAAGAAACTCATTAGTCTAAGGAGGAAGAGACACACTGACTGGACACTACAGTACATTAACACTGCACTGAGAGAGAGGGGTTAATACAGTCCAGACACACTGACTGGACACTCCAGTACATTAACACTGCACTGAGAGAGAGGGGTTAATACAGTACAGACACACTGACTGGACACTACAGTACAAACACAGTAATTGATCACTGCAGTATTTTAACACTGCACTCAGATTGATACAACTATACCCAAGAACTTACTTTGAACAGCTCATAGACTCCCAGCCAAATCCGAGAACTGCTGCTCTTTTTGTGCTTCTTGACAATTGCTAAAATGTCTTTGTTGGTCTTTTTATTATGGATTGACACCAGGTGACCTCCAGGAACTGTATGTCTGCAGAAGATCTGAGAGAGAGGGAAGTCAATTAATTCCAGACACACAGACTAGACTCAACAGTACATTAACATTGCACTGAGAGAGAGGGGTTAATACAGTACAGACACACTGACTGGACACTCCAGTACATTAACACTGCACTGAAAGAGAGGGGTTAATACGGTACAGACACACTGACTGGACACTACAGTACATTAACACTACACTAGGAGAGAGCTTAACACAGTATAGACACACCGATAGAACACTATACACTATCACTGGAAAAATGTTTATGGAAAAACATGAGCAGAGAGAAAAATAGAAAGCTCTGAGAGACAGAAAAGGAAATAGATTTTGAAACAGTCATAGATACAGAGGGAAATGGGAGCAGAAAGTCATATATACAGAGACTGTCACCCAAAGAAACACAAATTGAGGCCGATGGGCAGGTACCTCAGCATCAGTGAATGTGCGAGAATCGTTGTAGTATTTCACACACAGTGAGCCCATGCTGTACCAGTCCTGGTAATAGGTGTTCGGGCAGGGTTGTGGGATACTGGCAGCGAACACAACTGATATAAACAGATACACAAAGTTAATAAAACGCAAAATAGAAATACAAGGCATTCAATACCATACACGCTCACTGTATACTGTATACACAAGCTGTGTCCCATATACTGTACACAAGTACACCTATTGTATAAAGAAATAAGGAGACAGAAGGAGATACAACTTTCAGTAGTGGACAATCTGCAGGTGAAAGGGTGAAGTGAACTTTTGTCATCAGCTTTGCCCTTCTGTCCTCTGTTCTCCAGTGCTTTCTGTCTCAATATTTTGCTTCTCTCTCCCTCGCTCCTGAAGATGCTCCACAGCCAAACCTCCAATTACTCTGCTTTATAAACCCTTTCTCTCCTCTCACTCTCTCCATCTTCTCCCTTCCCCTCCTTCTTCTCTTTCTCTCTCCCTTCTATCCTTTTCCTCTTTCCCTCCTGTCTCTCTCTGTACACAATGCAGACATGCCACCAGTACTCACCCAGTGTGCAGACAGAGACCAGCAGCACAAGAACAGGCTTCAGTTCTCTTCCTTTCTAGTCTGCCTACTAAAAGAAAATAAATATATTACTTTACTGAGTTTCACTCTCTTACAAACATTTTTGGAAGTTTGACGTGTGGTGTTTGAGGTTCTCCTCTCCTCCCTGTCATGATGTGAAGGAGCACCACTCCAGTCTGTCTTCTCCTGTCTCCCTCCTGCCACTGTCTCTCCCTCTTGCACACGTTAACAAAACCATCTTTCTCTGAAACCAGACACCAGTATCTACAATCCCAAACATTTTACCTTTCAATCTGAGATGGCGACTGTCTCTGTCTTTCTGACTCTGCTTCTTATAACTCTCTGGTTTCTCACCTCCACCTTTTTCTCTATGATCATTTGCTGACAAGCCTGCCATCTACTCCCACTCTTCTCCCCCATCATTCTGGTTCTCTGTCTTCCTCTCTCTCTCTATGTCCCTTTGTCCAGTTGTCTGTATGTATATCCAGCCTACTGAATGCCTTGGGTTTCCTCGTCTCAGTCCGTGTTGCTCCTGATGCCAGATCCATGGCACCCCCAGCTCAATCAGAGAACAACCTACCATCAAAATTCCCCCATCTCTCAACAGACAATAGAAGCCACTGATTGCTGCCAACCATCTTGTTCACACATTAACTTCTCTGCTCAAAAAGACCAAAACACTGAACAGATCTCATTCCATTGATCTTTCAGCCCTCTCTTTCTCTGTTCAGTAACCTTATTTCGACTCTATCTTTCAGTTGCCTTTCTGGTTAATCTCCAAGGACCAAAACATACACCATTGGTCACTTCAGCCCTCAATTCCTCCCACTTAGCTCCTGCTGGTCCTGATGCCACCTCCTCAGCCCTGAGTTTGTCTGCTGTCCTGCTTCTGACTCAGGCAACAGCTGTCCTGCAGCATCCTGTGTCTACCTTTCTGATGCCACCTCAAGGCGTCCTACCTCCACCCCAGTCAGCTGGCGTCCTACCAAGTCTTCTCTCTCTCCTGTCCCCTGGCACCCAACACAGCTCGGTGGAAGTCCCTATTGTACCATCCCTTGCAGTGTCTCAGGCACTCTCCCTACCCCCTTTCCATTTTATTCACTAAGGTTACGCCTTTGCTACAGCCATTCCTCTACCTATACCTTTCAACTCCATGAGCCTGCAAACTGTTAGGCTATACAGTCAGAAGTGAGCAATGTCATATTCAAATTGTATTATGCGCTAATAAAGCCACTTTTAGAATATTGTATTCAATTTCGGTCACCATGTTAAAGATATTACAACTGCAATCTGTCCAGGGAAGAAAAACAACACATTCCAGGACTTAATGGATTGTCATACACTGACAGGCCGAAAGAACTCCATCCCTTTAGTCTTAAACAGAGAAGAATATGAGTGGACCTGAATATGAGTGGACCTCATCTAAGCCTTCAAAATCCTCAAAGGCGTTAACAAAGTCCCCCTCACTGGAATTCTTCAGAATCAACTTTAGAATCCCAATGAGTGGAAACTTCATGAAAGTGTATTTAAGCTCAACAAGATGGCAAGATGATTCAGTCTAGTCTTGTTTGTGACCTATCTTTATCACGGACACAGGACACAGGTCACCTGTCTCACTTGGACACATAAATAAACAGAGAACAGAGGAGCACAAAGAGTGAAAACTACAAGAAAGTGTATTTAAATCTAGCATGAGCCACATTTTTATACAAAAAAAAAACTGTGGGAGTGTGGAACAAGCCTCCCAGGCATTTGGACGATACCCTGGTTCCTTTCAAGAAGGCAGGATGAGACTCTTGGATCAGTTATCTACTTACTACCCACAGGTCACCTGTCTCACTTGGACTCAGGGGGACAGGAAACTGTTGTTGCTACTGAGCTGTGTGTTACCCTGTCTCTCCCCTGTCTCTGCTGGCCTGTCTCTCTCCTGTCTGCACTGACCTCTGCTTCTCCTGTCTGTCTCCTGTTTGTACTGTCTGTCTCTCTCCTGTCTGGGATGACCTGTCTCTCTGGAAGCTGTGGACAGTCTATATTCTCTCGGGGCCTGTGACAGTCTGGTGTCCCTTAGTCACTACAACAGCTGTTCATACTGTATGTACTGTATCAACAGACAATGTTGCATTGCAGTTCTGTTGCTGTCACCATTATTAAATATAAAACCCTTAGTTTAATAACTTGTATTATATAAATGATTTTTACATATTATTCTGACACCATGGTGTTAACTGGGTACACTCAGATTAATAACTGCACATGTTATTATCAAACCATTATTATAGTGCTTCTGTTTGTTGTGATTCTGAATAAAACTTAAAGTAAGATAAAGTAAGATAAAGTAAGAGCTAAGTACAGATTGTATTCTGACTAAAAGAAAACAGAACATTAATTCACAGTTCACAATTTCTTTCTGAAAATACTGTTGTACAAAATATCTCCAGGGTATAGGCTTCAACATCATGGCGGGGTGTCTGAAGGAGCTCACAGCACAGTGGCTCAGACAGAATCTGTTTTCACAGGTTGTTCAACACTGATGAAGATATAGTAGTGTTGAAAGTGTTTGGCGTAAGTGATGGTAAACAAAATAGTGTGTAGATTATTGACCTGCCGAAACCAATTTCCTGAGAGTAGTAGAGCATGCAATTTCTGCATTCAGACCCAACAGAACATGAGTGCAGTTAAGATTGCACTTTCTTTATTCAGGTCAAACAGAACATATTTTGCAGAATTGAGGTGGTGGATGTATGAATGGAGTCCCAGAGGGTTCAGAGGGTTTTGTCTGTTAAGTTGGGATCCAGCTCTACAGATCCCACGGCTTGTCCTGCCTGAGGTCTGCCCAGTTGTCAGAGACAGAGGCAGAGACAGGCCTGGTGAGTGAAGGTGCAGCAGAGTCAGTGAGTCCTGAAGGGTCATAATAAGCCAGTGAGACAAGTATCTGAGAGTCTGAGCACTTCAAGTCCACCATGCTGGAGTCTGTTTCAGGGCTGCCCAGTGTCCTGTGTGATATCTTCAGTGTACAGGCCTGCAGACTGTCTACACACTGTCCCTGAGGCCATGTCTGGTCACTACATACTGTGGGACGGCCTCTGTGCCTCTGACAGGTGTGGGAGAGCTATTCTTGAGGCTCAGAACTAACTGAGATCAGGTTTCTGAGGGAGGAGGTAGTGCAATGTACTTCTGTGGTCTGACAATGAGAAGCAACTGGTCCTCACTGGCCTGTTATCAGGTCTGTTACTCACAGGAGAAGTGCTGTGCCAGTGTGCAGTTTCTATGATAGGCCTGTATCAGCACTCCAGTCTGTCTTTCAGTTTGTTTGTTCCAGATGTCCAGGTAGGAGTCTCTGAGTTTGCTTAGGATTTCATAGACTCTGATCGAGGAGGTCAATAGTGTAGAGTTTCTCCTCTATGGTGTAGATATCCCTACCCACTTTCTTAAATGGATTTAGTGTCTGTCCAAAGCTGCCTGCCACCCACACACAAGGGCCCAGGTATGAGTATGTGTTGCTGTGCTCTACAATAGTGTTTCCCAACATCAACCTGTACCTGGTTCTCAGAGATCTGGCTTTGTCTGGAAAAGCATGACTCTGGTCTTGTCCAGATTGACTGTCAGTGCCCAGGTCTGAAAGTACTGCTCTAATAGTTGCAGGCTATGCTGCTTCACCAGGTCATCAATGTCAAGCAGGGATTTGAGTCCAGAAGCTGTAGACTGTTCCACACATATGGTAACCCATTGACAAAGATATTTAAAAATGTGTTGGACTGCTGCCTAAGTGAAGAGCTCTGTAGGCCTCAAACCTGTCTCACCCCTCATGTCTGTGTGAAGAGTTCTGAAGACCTCAGACCTGTCTCACCCCTCATATCTGTGTGAAGAGCTCTGAAGACCTCAGACCTGTCTCACCCCTGGCATACCTTGACCACCTGAGGGGATCAAAGGATTTGGATCTTTTTGACAAATCAAATGGGTAGACTGCAAAAAGGGTGAAGTAAATTGTCTCCATATTATTGTTACTTGGATTATTTTCCTATTGTTTCTAAGAAAGGTTAAGCCTTCCAAACTATTTTCTTTCAAACTTTCTGTTCTCTTATATTTCTGTTGATACCCGTATATATAAATTGTGTTAACAGCGAGAAGAAGTGACCCCTGGCTGCTCACAATAAAGGTGGCTTTTTTCCATACTTTCATTGTGGGGTAGAAGGCCAGTATCACCACATTTTCAATATAAGGATCAAGATAAAATCCCTTAGTAGACCTATGACACTCCTACTGCTATGCATTTATATTGTTCAGGCACTTGCTAAGTACACCCAAGAGCAGTTATCTTAAGGAAATTCTGTAGTTATGATGACATCAATAAAGCAGGTAAAATGCAGGAATTTGTCTCCAGGCTATCAGTTTGTATTGATTCAGCCTGGTGACACTGTCTCTGTCTTTTCAGAGGGACAGTATCTCTGCAGAGACTCAATACAGGAGCAACAGAGACTTGAGAATAGTTGCAATTTGAAAAGCAATATTTCACATAGAAATTCACAAGTTAAACATTACTACAATGTACTCATGTACCCATGTACAGACTGGGACCCAGCTAATTAATTCACATGTAGTGAGCAGGCTTACAGCAGGTGAAAAATACACACAAGGCTTTGTCTCCCTCTACTGAGGGACCATAATCATTACAGCCCCAGCCTCAGCTCCAGTGGGGTAATCCATCAACTCAACACTGAATAATAACAATTAACTGCATTAAAGCCATATGTTTCATCACAAAAGATCCTACAGTTCTTTAAATGTAGAGGTAGACTCATTCTGTCAACCTCTGAAGATCAGCCACCATGTGCAGCACAAACCAGAGTCACATTTAACCAGATAATCAGCTTTCACAGCCCAGCTCTTACAAACTGTGTCCTGGGATTTGTATTGACCAAACAGTCACAACCTCAGATCAACATTTATTTGGCACAACAACACCTTCTCCAGTGGATCAGTGGAGACTCCGAGGCGTATGTGTGATCTTCATCATACACTCTCTGTGTGGCACAGGGGTGTCATTGTGAGCCGAAACACGGAGAACTGTCAGATTTCACATGGTCAGTCAGGAAGAGTCAGTTATGATATCTTGTTCCTCTTCCGTTTCTGTCTGTTCCGCAAAGGGCTTCAGTAATTCTTGCATTGTGGAGTCATTCCGAGGAATTCTGGCCATGGCTTCCTTGATGACGTGAACAGACGTCTCTTTTCCAAAGTGGGAGATGATCCTGTGGGCCATATCCTGCTTCTCTGTATCTCCCAGAGTACCCCGAGGGATCCCCTTCTGGTGCAGAATGTTCTTCAGCTTCTTGTACTCGTCTGTTTCCAGTTCCTCGATCACTTTATTCAAGGCTTCTGCCCACTCTTCTGTACTGATGAGCGACATTCCTAAAATAAAAGCACAAACACTTTCATTGGGGCCACACTAAGACTGAGGAAGCAGCATTATGTAATCAAAGAGGACAGTGTGACTCACTCTGAGGGGCAGGAGACTCCAGAGTCCTGAGCTGAAGAGCAGAGACTGCAGAGAGAGAGAGAGACATGTGAAATACACTCATGACAGGATTTTGTCTGGTACTTTTAGCAGATCCACCTGGATATCAGATTTCCACTGGCATCCATAAACAAGAATTCCTACAGGGCAAAACACCCTCAGGACAAAGATTTTCTTCTAAAAACACTACCCTGAACAGCACCCACAGAACATGAAATCTCTCTCAGACTTATGTCTCTATAACCTCTCAGTCTAGTCTGTCAAAAAACCCAGTGGAGTACAAAGACATCAGGAAACATGACAGTGACCTCTAAGTGCTCACTTTATTCCTTAAATCCCACCTGCTCTCCGCGACAGAGACTCGGTTCCCTGTGAGTCTTGCCTGCTGTTACCTGGCAGCTCCACAATTCGGCTCCACACCTTCTCCTCTTCTTCCTTTGTGCCGCTTTTCAGCAACACTAGATCCAGCCTCCTCGCACCCTGAGCCAGGAACACCTCGAACGTAGGGTGGAAATTAGGGCCATAACTGCAGTAAAAGCACTGAGTCTGTAAGAGCAACAAAAATAAATGCTGTGTTAAAGAGTTGGCAGTCTCTCGCTGAAGATGAAAGACCTTAGGATGGATTGCTTTCTGTACAGAACAGTCACTTACGCAAATCCTGTCTCATTTTGAGCATGAAAACAGCTAGACTCCCTCCATAGACATGGCTCTGATCTGTGTGACTTTGACTCTGCTTTCTGCTTCTCTCTCTACTATCCTGATTCTTCTTGACCTCTGACATGACTAGTCACAACCTCTCCTGGGTATTTCTGGTGCTGCTCTTGGCTTGTTCTCTACGTACTGTATCCCTCTAATTGCTCTTTCCAAGTTCATGGTGTGTTTCATTTGGCCTTCTCTCCTCTGGTGTCCCTCAAGGCTTAGCACTGGGGCCCATTCCTTTCTTTGTGTACCTCCTGGTTGTGTATCTCCAGTTTTATGGTTCAATGTTTCATGGCTGTGATCTCAGACTGATGATTCTCTGCTCTTATTTTCTTGTTCTCTCAACAGTTCATGATATTAAGGCCAGTGAATTCAGTCTGTATTACAGGGGAACCATTACCTCAGGCTGGCTTATCACAATCTCTTTGTTACTACTGGACACTCTGTAAGTCCCCCGTGGGGTGAGCTCACAGTCTGAGCTCGTCTGAATGTAGGTGCTGCTGCTGTCCTGCTGCTCGGTGACCTGTGGAGGAGTTCAGAGGAGAGGACAGCATGACACTGCCTGGGACAGGGGAACTGAAACATTTGACAGGAAATGCTGGACAGGTAGATGAACACAGAGACAGGCAGAAACACTTGACCAATTCAACACAACCAGCCAATCCACTATTGGAAAAGAACTCAATGTATACAAGCCTCTTGAAGGACACTGACTCTGTCAGTATTATTTTTCTTACATGGGGATTTGGGGAATTGCATTCTGGGGCTTGGTATAGCGGTGGCACTGTGGCTAAGGATCTGTGCCTGTGGCTGGAAGGTTGCCACTTCATATCCTGCGGCCAGCAAAGGAATCCTACTCTGTTGGGCCCTTAAGCAAAGCCCTTAACCCCAATTGCTCCAGGGGTGCCATAGAAATGGCTGACCCTGTGCTCTGACCCCAAGCTTCTCTCTCCCCGTCTGTGTGCTTGTGTGTCTCATAGAGAGCAAGCTGGGGTATGCAAAAAAGACAAAATCCTAATGCAAGAAATTGTATATGGCTAATAAAGGGATCTTATCTTACCTTATTCTGTCAGTCTCTTAAGAGTGAAACTGAGTACAGAGACTGACAAAGGTATCTCTGACTGTACTGTTATCATTGGTCATATGGCAAGTTGGACAGCTGGAGAGACAGAGAAGTGCCAGAGAAATGGACAGACAGTGAAGCAGGAAGTACTGGAGAGATAGACAGACTGAGAAACAGGAAGTCCACTGTACCTGGCTGAGTAGCACATTCCCAGGGAGCACAAACATGTTCAGCTTGTGTTTCAAGATCCTGCCATCCCCTGGCCGCAGGAACAGCAGCACTTGTCCCTGGACATTAAAGGAGAATAGGCTCTTCAGGAGACCCCACAGGGAAAGACCAGCGATAGATACCCTCACATGGGTCTGCGTCACCTCCAGGGGCGTCAACACCTCAAGATTACTAGAGGTCACGTGGGCCGCCGACAGGAAGTCAGTCCTGCCTGCAGGAAGACAGGTAGTGAGGACAAAGAGCTACAGTCTTGAGGGGTACAGCAGCTGAGTGAGACTGCTTTTCCCTTCACTGTTACAAATAAAACTCTAATGGGTTTCATGAGGCTCTAGAGTCATGATTCAATTGGCTATTTGTAAAAGAGGGCCACTTCCTGACTTCTGCTGATCCTACAAATAAGACCCCTTCACCCCAAATTGTTTCAGACTCCACCCCTCCTATTCTGTGTTTGTCCCAAGGACTCAATCCTCTTGGCTACAATTCCCTGGTGTCAGAAAAGTAGTCAGCAAGAAGATGATGGACCATCTTTCTCATTCAGTTCCAAGTTGTTTATTTATTCCAGAATTACAGCCTCAAGCGACAATCATGATAGATTTGATGAAGGAAGGGCAGACCTTGAGCTTCAGAACACCAGTTCCCATGTTAGAAAAGCATGTCTTGTTTAAAATTGATTATCTTTATGCATTCTCACCGGAGAGAAGATCACTGATCAACTGTCGTGCAGATCATTGAATAACTCAGGGTTGGTAATGAAGCTTACCTAATGACATGGCCTTTGGTGACCATGAATAACTGAATTAAAGTAATAAAGCTCTCAACTAAGATTAATTAAGGGTCAGTAACGAAGCTCTTGGATTGAGGTTCTGCACTGAATGGAATCGATTCTAGAGGCTGGAGAGGGCGCTGTATCTAGCACAACCCAGAATCACACGTCTTTATTACCACTGTTCCACAGAAAGCAAACTCTCACCAGACTCCCTGATAAAGGGTAGAGTCTACTGCTGTAGCCGAGCTGACAATGTACTCACTATTGATACAATAACAGTTATCGTTGTCTGTGACTCACGGTTATCGATCTCGCAGTGAGGTAGATGCAGTTCCGACAGCGTCCCCTGTGGGCAGTGGATGTCAAAAAGGGGTCCTGCAAGATGACGTCCAGTGGGGGACAGGAGCCCCATGTCCCAGTGTGTGGTCTCATACTCCAGCTCGCACCCTGATGTCATCACAAACACCAGTCCAGTGACGCGGCAACAGAACTGCCCTGCAGACGGGCAGAGGTACCTACACACCACAGGTACAATACACTTCAACACTGCAGAGAGAGAGAGGACTATGTAAAACAGGCAATGCAGCACTGACACTGGAGGTACAGAAGTAAAGAGATTCCACACTTCCATACTGCAGTGGCAGAGAGAGAGGACTGGGCCAGGACTGTGTTACAGTGGTTGCAAGGTGTTGGGTTATTATTGTACATGGAAACATTTAATATAGAGAAACTTGCAATAAATCTGCAGTTGCGCTGACTAATTTTTATTTTTAATTTGATAACCATGCTAAATGTACAGGATTATGGACATTATCTGTTTACCTAGAATCTACTGCTGACCCTTGTTCTCCTGAGGTTTTGACAGCCTGAAAGTAAACATAACTGAACCTCTTACCAATGTTCTAGGACATCATAGCTGTTTCCTAGGTTTTATATTTCTTCCTGTTTGTTAAAGCAAAGGCAGATTTTGACAAAGAACTTGAAGAATTGTTTACCTGTAGGTTTCTTTCTTGTCCTGTAATTTTATTTCTGGAGTTAATTCAATTACATCCCTAGAGACCTGAAAAAGAAGTGAGATTTCACATGTGCTGATGTACAGACTCCAGATTTGTATCTATTTTATGGGAAGAGATTTCACAAGTGTTGAGGTAAAGACTCAGACACAGGCCAGCTCTCATCAAGACACCCCAACACAGACACAGGCCAAATCTTTCAGAAACAGCCTTAATAATCTGTCAAATGATTGCCTAAGAGACACAAACACTTACCGTAGTTCCTCTAACTTTAGACACGGCCTCATCAGACACAGATGCCCCAGTCTCAGGTCCCCCGGATGAGGATTCCTCAGGTGCTGAACCTGTTGAGACAAAGATCTAGCTTTCATAGAGTAGCGGGATTGAGTCCATCTCATTATCTCAGGTGATACTGTACCTACTGTTTAATACAACTATCTGGTCTTCTGAGACGTGCTTGCTGTGTGGAGAGTCTACTGTGACTCACTGTGTATAGACTCTGCTGTGACTCCCCCTGTGTGGAGAGTTTACTGTGACTCCCCCTGTGTGGAGAGTTTACTGTGACTCACTGTACAGAGAGTCTGGGACTCTCACTGTGTGGAGGGGTGTTCTGCGATGTTGACTTTGTGGAGACTCTTTCTTTCTGCTCATCCCCTGGTGGCCAACTGGATTCCTCTGTTTCTTCCATTTTCCAAAATAACTTTATATTGAATTGAATGTGTAGATCATTCTCAATCGCAAGGGACACTCAGTGAATACATGAATGAAAACTCTCTTTTCATGAGTTATGAACTCATGACTAACATTCTTACAGGACTTCAATGGCCTTTAATGGCCTGCGAAAAGATAAAACTGGCACTGGTGCAATAATAATTCCATATTGGTTCTTAACTGACTCCCTCTAGCATCATATATCTTTTTTGGGTCCCTTCCCTTCTGATGACATTAGAGGAGAGATATTTCACCTCAATATGGTCAGACTCACTTTTAGGGAGGTCTCTTCTGATCCTCTTGACAGGAGGTTTGGACTCTTCTTTCTCTCCCTGAGGCTCCTCTTCCTTCATTGTCTTATTCATCTTCTCTGGCAGCTGCTCTTGTGCAGTGGGAGAGCGCTGCCCAGCTGGACAACAAACGCAGAACCATTCAGAGTGTGAGCCCAATTATTGAAAATAACAAAAGCCTAACAGTGAAAGTGGGGATCCACTGAGGTCAGAATTCAGAGAGCCGCTAGACACCATCACTCCCATCCACTGTCTCTTTCCCTTGTCTTCCTCCTCCATCTAAACTCTGTGTCACAAAGAAAGAGTGTGAGTGAAATAGGAGAGAGCTGTGTGTGCTGGACAGAAATAGGGTTAGTGATGTAGGAGAGAGCTGTATGGCACTGTGTGCTACACAGAGTGGGCTAGTCATCTTTTAGTAAATCAAATGGAAAATATAAACTCACAAAATTGAGGCCTCCAACTATTGTCTCCCTGTTTCCTTCTCTTCTCTTCCATCTCCTGTAAATTCTTTTCCTTCGTCTCATAATAACAGTCACTCTTTCCTTCCACCATGTCCTCTATCTTCTGCAGCAGCTCTGTGACCTGAGTCCGATCGCCTTTATTCTTGGTGTTGAGAACATGATACCTGTTCCCACATTTCTCAACCAGCCACTGGAGCTCCTTCCCTGCTCTCTCAATGTGCTGCTCAATGGTTGTGTCTCTCAGTCTGTGCTCCCACGTGAACAGCACTATTGTGTGTCTCCAGATTTTCTCACTGAGAATCTCCAGATGTTTCTCCCCTGAACCCCAGTCTGTGATTGAGTCCAGATTAATCACCAGGAGGAGAGCGTGGGGTCCTGGGGGGGCACAGAGACACACTCGACTCCATCACCCCTTTAATCCAATCTGGAGGAGACTTCTGTCCATCATGGTCTGGGTACAGGTGAAAAGAGGAATACCAGCCTGATGTGTTGACCACAGTAACCCACCTCCCAGATACTTCATCCTGTCTCTTCACACACTCCTTAGTTTCTCTTTCAGTGTCAAACTCCTCTCTGCCCAGGATGGTGTTTCCTGCTGAGCTCTTCCCAGCCCCTCTCTCCCCCAGCAGCACAATCCTGATCTCTGAGAGATGCTGTGGTGCCTCACGGGAATCAGTCTGCCCTTCCTTTGTTTCTTCTGTTGTGATTACTTCTCCTGTCAGAGAGAGCACAGAGATGGGACACTACTCACTGGTCAGGTGGCACTGTTTATCTCCAAATCGAGGATCTCAGTTGCTCACCTGAAATACTGTGTTTCAGCAGAGCAAACTGATAAAAAACAAATGAGCCTAGTGGGAAGTACACTTGATTTGATTATTACCATACCAATAATATGCCAAGACACAGGCAAGAAGTACATTTTTGGTTTGATTCAGCAAAAGGTGGAATTGTAGAAGAACTGAACTTATATTTCCAATGGTACGAAAACAAAAATGGTAATTTTGCTAAAAGGGACAATGTGTAAGTCATCAAAGCAGGAAAAGCAGAAATTTAAAGGTTTTGGAAAGGAAATCCAAACTGGATTAGTGATCTCTGAACTGATGGGTTACTTTGTGACCCATTGGACTAGTGATCCAATTTTACTTGAATCCTTGTGATTATACATCAGTACACAGTGTCACAACACAAACACTTTAAGGAGATAATTGTAGGGCTTGTTATGTGGGTAGTATGGATTTTTTTTATTTATATATAAGCATTTGTATTGTAAATGTATTCATGCATATATAAGCAATTATGTGTATGTATTTATTTGTGAAATGACAATATAAGGAAACCCACTAGCTGCAATTATTTTCTCCAGATGCATAACAAACTTTGTTCAATTTGCACCATCTTACTGCCAATACTGAACATAACATTTTTAGCTACTAACTTACCTGCTGAGGCGGCACAACAGCTTCTACAGATCTTATCACACCTGGCTCAAGCAGAGCTAAATATTAATACAGCACTTTATGTAGCTTAAAGCGATTGGTTTTGTTTGGTTGGGTGTGGGCTTTGCACTGTGTGCCAGACCTTGAGCAGAACTTTGCTCTGCAATGCGTTTGTACTTTAACTGAAAGTAATCTTTGATCTGCGGCGCAAGATTAATAGTGATCGATAATCCTGCTGGTCAGAGTCAGAGTAGGGTGGTAGCGGTGCTGTTCAGGGTGAGATTAATACAGCAGAAGCACTTACCAGGAGCCTGGGAAGAGGACAAAGTGAAGGACATGATTTCTCTCAGCCTCTCGTTCCTGCTTCTGTCTCAGCGTCAGTGTTGCCCTCCCCTACCTATCTACTGTAACTCCTCCCTCCACTGCCTACAGTAAACAAATCAGGAATGTGGTTCACCGACCAGGTTATATTTCACAGGAAGGTTTGGAAGAGAGAACAGTCAGAGCCACAGAAATGCAGGAATTCTTCCAAATCGCCTATGAGATTAAAGTTTGAACACAATAGTGTTATGCACTAAAAATGTAGAAAGTAGCAGAGGAAACTTCTGCAGTCAGAGAACAAGCCTGTCAAATTGTAATACTACATTATAGAGATTCCTGGGCCAGTCTAGGTTATATTGTAAGTCTACAGTCCAGATATCACTGTTCCAGTCTGAGTCACTCTGTAACCCTACAGTCCAGATATCACTGGTCCAGCCTGGGTCACTCTGTAACCTTGCAGTCTAGATATCACTGGTCCAGTCTGTTTCGCAGACACTTCAGAGTGTCATTCTGTACAGTTAACACATCTCACACACACCTATAACTTATACATCCCTACATAAATGTGTTTAAATACTGCTGATACAGACACTACAGTTCAGCACCGGCACACATCTCACACACACCTGGACTCAAAACATCCATACGGATGCATCCACTTAGAACATGCAAGATTTGTTTCCAAATGTGTTACCTGTAATTTACTGGACAAAGATGATTGATAGCAGTCACTTGTTGTGTATTAGATGTTAGTGAAATGATTGCTTCATTTAATGTGTATGTATAACCCTAAGTTAATATATACCTAATGTACAGTAGATGATACTGGTAACTAAATATAAAAAAAACACAGTACACAACAGTATTCCCCCTTCTTCATAAACAGTTTATGTGCCAAAGTCTTTAACTCGGTAACTTATGGGGGTTATTTTGGAAATGTTTTGATGTGTATACTCTAACTATATAAAGTTTATATAGTCATAAAAAGCTATAATGTTTTAAACTTTTATAAGAATACATAATAAGAACTTGCTGTTATTATTGTTGTGAAAAAAGTTGTAGTATTAATTTAATACCCCTTGGTCTTGGAAAGTGGAATACTGCTGTGCACTTTATTTATTTTTAGCTACCACTACTATCTACTGTGTGTACATCAGTTATATATTATGAATGAAAGAGTATGGCTTTAAACTCACTACAGTACGGTATGTGTGAAATATATTTTTTCATAATCCAAATTTAAAGTTAAATCACTACAGTATAGTATGTGTGAAATGTGAAGTGAAATTGTTTCCTGATTACTCATTAATTAAATTTGCATTAAGACAAAATATAAATTATTTCAATGTGCATCTAATCCTGAACAAAGCACAACAAAACAAAAAGCACAAGAAGCTACAGTAAAATAATAAAAAATTTTATATATCTGAGTGATTTTTGTAAAATAGCCCTTCTGCTGTGTCAAGTAATAGTAAATTCCTCAGCATCTCATTGTTGACTTAATTTTAGCAACAGGCCTTTCGTGGTCTGAGGGTCTGGAATTTAAATGTCTAACCTTTGGGTTCAGTGTTGTTTCGTAAAGAAACTATGTGTCTTTCTTGGATTATTTTAAGTCCTGTAACGATATCAGCTAAGTATGGACGGTGCAGAAAACAAGAATTTCAAGCCTGAAGAGTTCAGCATGTGAAAGCTGCTAGCAGGCTCCATCAACGGTGAAACACATTCCCAGAATCCTGAGTGTGTTTTTCCCTCTTAGTGCGCTCTCTCTCCATTTTAACTATTAGATTTTTATGCTATCAATGGTTTTTCTACAAGGAGTTAACCAATTGATAAATGTGTGCTGCAGGCTCTGCTGAATTTTTCCTGTCTCTCTGTAAATGTTGGAGAGTTTTGTCTCACCAGCTCCACATTGACACTTACCAGGATTACCACTATACTGGGATACTGGATTGTCAGGATTACTATAATTCTGGGACAATGGGTGTTGTGAGAAATTCGTCATCAAAGCAGCCAGAACACAACCGTGTGCAGATTCAGTTTTTATTGAGCTCAATAAAGATGGCAGCGTGCTGGGTCTGCCCTGCAGAACAGACACACTGCAAGGGGTTCCTAAGTCTTATTTAGGGTCAGAAAGAAGTTTGTGTCACAATCGGGGCGCTTGTCCTGTTCTTTGATATGCAAGTACCTCTTGTCCTTTCCTTTGACATGTACTGTAACAATGTTTGTCTTGTCGCCTGCAGCTCTATGAGGGCTTGTCCCTGTTTTATGACATTTTGCTGAGTGTCTGCCCTGTCCTTTGATATGCAACACAAGCTGATTTCTTTGCTCTGTTTCATGGTACGTGTTTGTGAGTGTTATTCCTGGGAAGGACGTCAGTTGCTTTAGATGCTACTCTAATACCTCCCACAGTGTTGTTAGGTTGCAGTACTGAAGACCTGGTGCACTATTTGTATGTCCCACTTCCTCAGCAAGGCGTGGTACCAGGATTGCTTGGTAAGGTGTCTTCCTTGGCTGCCTGGCTGTACAGTAAATGGCCCCCTGGGTCACATTTTAAAGGGGGTGCCTAAGCCAGAAAAGCCATTACACTTGACCAGTAGTGATTTAACTAAATCACACCTATGGCCCGAGTCTAGAATTAAATCTCACTGCTTAATTAGAATATAGGACCGAGGGCAGGCCAGAACTCCAGGAAGTTTTTCCTTGACCACTTTTGAGACATAGCGAGCAGGAAACCAAAGCTTCCAGAGATAGCGTTGAATTTGCTGTCTGAAGAAAGAGAGCACATCCTCTGTGTGCAAACTCACTGGAGACAGAAAGAAGCTACTGACCAAGAAACTGTGAGATCAGTGAGTTTTGGACCTGTCTCAGCTTGACACTTCAAAGGGTCTTTGTGCCCTAGAGCTGCACTTGTCTGCTTCCTGAACACTTCTGCTCTCATGTGTTAGCTAAGACACACCCACCCTGGTGTATCATGACTGCAAATTGTGTGTGGTTGCCTCTCTGTTAGTTTAAACTGACAGTTGGTATCTGTGAGTTTAATGTTGGGCTGATTATATTTAACAAAGACCGTTCACTGTGAGATTTATGGCACTGTACAAGAAGTTAAATGGATGAAAATATAAATGCAATAATGTTATAAAGTTTTGAGATTTGATTTTTTTAAATTTTTTTGTGCAGTTTCTTCACAATCAGTAGCAGTGGAAGCTGCTCTCACTGAGCACCTGATGGGTTTCTCCCAGAGGAGATGACAGTGGAGCCTCTATTGAGAACAAGCAAAGCAGAACAAGAAACACCGTCCACAGCCTCTCCCTCTCTTCCTCTCTCAGTCCCTCTCACTCATTCTCTCTCTCTCTCCTTCTGTATCCAGACCCTGTGTCTCTTGTGGAAAGCAGAGCAGCAAAGCAGTTCTAGTGGCTTCTTTTTTTGCACGAAGTAATGTTTTCCTCCCAGTCTCACTTCTTGAAGGCACAGGTGTAATTATATGTAAAATGACATTGACAATCATTCCACTTCCCTGGATCTGAGAAGAGAGAGGGAAAAAGAAGAGACAGAGGGAGACCATGATCAGACCTCTTCACAGTGATGGACAAATTTATCATCCCCATTACCTGTAACCCCAGGTAACCCCATTACCTGTAAGAATTTGGAGTGTGCAACAAAAGTGCTTTATAAGCGTAAGGAATTATTATTATTATTATTATTATTATTATTATTATTATTAAGAACAAACACACTGATTGGATACCACATACTGTAAAAAAAGATCCACACACTGTTTGTGTGACTGAATACACTAGTTTGTTTGTCTATTACACACCGTTCCAGTTCATCTCCACACAGTCCTCATTATTGGGTGTGTTGTCAGGCTGATCAGGGACCCAGTTTTCGTAATCCCAGGGTGAACCATCTGTCCAGACAAACTGTTTAGTCTAAGAAGGAAGAGAGAGAGGGGTTAATACAGTACAGACACACTGACTGCACACTTCAGTACATTAACACTGCACTGAGAGAGAGGGGTTCATACAGTCCAGACACACTGACTGGACACTCCGGTACATTAACACTGCACTGAGAGAGAGGGGTTAATACAGTACAGACACACTGACTGGACACTTCAGTACATTAACACTGCACTGAGAGAGAAGATTGAATATAGACACACTGACCAATTGGTCACTTGAGTATGTTAAAATAATTAAATTAAATAACCCATTATACCCTGGAATATTCTTCCAACATCTTATAAGCTCCCAGCCAAATATGAGGAGTGGAGCCATTGTTGTTTTGCTGTTGAAGTTCTGATATATTGCTGTTGCTGTCATTGCTTTGGACTGACACCAGGTGACCTCCAGGGACTTCACGTCTACAGAAGATCTGAAAGAGATAGAGGAGTTAATACAGACTCAATCACTGCACACTACATTACAGTAACACTGCACTGAGAGAGAGAGGGGTTAATACAGTACAGACACACTGACTGGACACTCCAGTACATTAACACTGCACTGAGAGAGAGGGGTTAATACAGTACAGACACACTGACTGGACACTCCAGTACATTAACACTGCACTGAGAGAGAGGGGTTAATACAGTACAGACACACTGACTGGACACTCCAGTACATTAACACTGCACTGAGAGAGAGGGGTTAATACAGTACAGACACACTGACTGGACACTACAGGACATTAACACTGCACTGAGAGAGACAGATATGAAGATGGACACAGATACCCAGAGAAAGACAAATATAGGCTGACAGACAGGTACAGTACCTCGGCATCAGTGAACTTGAGAGGAGTGCTGTAGTATTTGACACACAGAGAGCCCAGTTTGTACCAGTCCTGGTACTCAGAGTAAGGGCAGGGATGAGTGATACTGGCACTCAAGACCTGCAGTGAGACAGACAGACATTGTTCTTCACTCTGAGAGACAGACCTGCAGTGAGACACAGAGACACTGTTCTTCACTCTGAGAGACAGACCTGCAGTGAGACACAGAGACACTGTTCTTCACTCTGAGCGACAGACCTGCAGTGAGACAGACAGACACCGTTCTTCACTCTGATAGACAGACCTGCAGTGAGACAGACAGACACTGTTCTTCACTCTGAGAGAAAGACCTGCAGTGAGACAGACAGACATTGTTCTTCACTCTGAGCGACAGACCTGCAGTGAGACACAGAGACACTGTTCTTCACTCTGAGAGACAGACCTACAGTGAGACACAGAGACACTGTTCTTCACTCTGAGAGACAGACCTGCAGTGAGACACAGAGACACTGTTCTTCACTCTGAGAGACAGACCTGCAGTGAGACAGACAGACACTGTTCTTCACTCTGAGAGACAGACCTGCAGTGAGACACACAGACACTGTTCTTCACTCTGAGAGACAGACCTGCAGTGAGACACAGAGACACTGTTCTTCACTCTGAGAGACAGACCTGCAGTGAGACAGACAGACACTGTTCTTCACTCTGAGAGACAGACCTGCAGTGAGACAGACAGACATTGTTCTTCACTCTGAGAGACAGACCTGCAGTGAGCTGTGCGCAGATCACTGGTAGAATATATGTGATTCCATCTCATGTTGTGTGTGAAAAGTGTGAGAGCATGTTTAATGAAATGTGTCCCACTTACATTGTTTGATAGTTTATATTATAATCTCCTACTTTTTGTCAAAAGACTACAGGATGTCAGCTTCAACATCATGGCCTGGTACCCTAAGGAGCACGCTGTACATTCAGCTGCTAATTTTTTTTTCACAGCTTCTTCAACACTGTTCAAGATAGGGGAGTTTTTAAAGTTTTTTTTTCTATTGTGTGAGTGATAGTGAGATAACTAGGTGACTACCTAGAGCCAGGAGGCCGCTAGGGGGCGACTTCAATGTACAACACAACAGATTTTTAATCAGCACGTTCAAATATGAGCGGAAAATTCCCGATAGCGTCACTTTCTGTTGCTGCTGTGTGCTATCCTTATCCTGGATTTTCCACCCAAAGAGTTCACACAGCTTATTTTAAAGAGCAAAGTCTCAAATGTGAAATTTTCATTTCAATGTCAGCTTGAGTCTCTGCACCAGTTCAAGTACCTGACATTTGTCACAAAACAACTAAGAATTAGCCGTACACAATCACTTGCTTTATGTGTTTATGGTCTGTCATTCATTATCTGTTACTTTAACTTCACGTTTATGCTGGTTGTAATGTATTTTCTCTTTTATGTACAATGTTTGTAAACTGCCTTGAAAATGATCTAGAATTAAAACCGCGATGGAAGAAAAGCAGCTGACAACACCAGTTCCCACACAAATGAAGGTAATTTAACAATAAGAAATAAACTTGGAGGCACAAATTTAATAATACAACAGCATAGACATGTAGTTTGATATTCAAAAACTACAGTAATTTCCTTTTTTACTCTATTTTGAAAAACAAACCAGACGGTGATTTTTCTAACATAATTCCACGACCGGAATTGTTCAAGTACCTCGTATTTATGTACTGAAGAAAACGGCTGATAATCAAAACTGAAAAAATAAAAAGAGCCGAGACAGATTTTTTGCAAGTAAAATGTATTTGTTTTTATTTCAAGGAGCACGGGGAAACTGTAGAATCAATAACGCTGTTAAAATAAAAGAACAAGCCCACCCATTATTATTATTTTTTAAGCCCATCCATTGTTATATATATTGCATTGTAAACTGAGAAACGTGTATTGAAGCTCCTATTGCTGCCGATTTGAGCAGGGGGAGGGATCAGCTCTCCGACACGTGATTGGCTAAACTCCTGGCCAGAAGCTTGGTGGCAGGGAGGGCTGTGATTGGACGCCAATAACAAAGAATTAGAACGGATGCCGTGATTGGACAATTCTTAGTAAAGCTAGTTGTGATGGGGGCTTTGAGTAGCTGCGGGTCGATTCCTGAATACCCAACTGAGAACAGGGGTGGCGAGGAGTTCCTTTCAACTCATGTCAGAAACTGACAAACGAATTTTATTAAAAATAAAACTCCAGATATACATGACATTGCGCTCGTTTCGTTATTCATATTTAAAATGAATATCCATACGTTATTCATAGAGGTAAAATGTTATTTGCCTTCACGGGTACTTAAAACTTCAACAATGTGAATACACTCTTAAAGGGGCCTTACGCCACCCAGTGAGTGATTACAGACGATGCATTTTTTGTGTTTTCATGTAAAAATACACCCCGAGTCGAAATCGTGGAATAAAACATTTCGACAAGAAATAGTATAACAACAAACAGCGTGTAACGAAATGTTCTGTTAATTATTAACATTTAAAACCATAAACAGTTTAGGAAAGTCGACGTTACATAGAGGGATGACAGTAATTAAAGGTACAGGCAACTTTTTGGTAAACAGTTGTTTCCAAGTCTTGGCTGTCGGACAGACAGAGCATCTTGCCGCCTAATTTGCTATAGTGGCTTTTATTTGGCGATTACATGCAAATCAACAAAACAAATGTACATAAAATGTATTGTCCTTGTTTTTATTTTTTTTAAATCAGAAAACAAACTCAAATAAGATGTGAAGTATCTGCATTCCAGCTATTGGATGTGGAATTCACTGCTGTCGTAGTTTAACATGAAGTACCCTCAGCCACAACATCACCGCGTACAGCTTTATATTTAGTTCGAACAACGACAAAGGAGTTGAATGAACAACGCTTTTAATTAAGAGTTCTTTTACAGAAGAAAACTGTTTTGAAGTAAAGACAAAAGACTGATACTTTCCTCGGAAAAAAAGCAAGAAGGGAAGAGGTCTTCGACACGTGATCAACTAACCGGCACACGATTGGCCAAAGTCCTGGCCTGAATCTTGGCAACAGGGAGGGCTGTGATTGGACGACAATAACAAAGAATTTGAACGGACGCCGTGATTGGACACTTCTTGATTGGCTAAGGCTACGACAAATGAACAGCTGCTCTCCGCTGCAAGAGAGATAATTGGTTGGTTCATGGCTATTTCATGGTAGCTATACAGGCAATAGTTGGATGGTGCTGCAAGCTGAGTCAGTTGTCCCTGGTGGTCTAGTGGTTAGGATTCGGCGCTCTCACCGCCGCGGCCCGGGTTCGATTCCCGGTCAGGGAATCATTGTGTTTTGTGCAGAAAATATTTTGACCACGTAATATTCAATTACAGATTTCAATCGATATTTTAAACGTAGTGTTCAGAGCTATCGCTTTTACCACATTTTACACGACTCACAGTTCATTTCAATTCCCATAGCTTTAATGGGCGTGACTGTTTTCAGTGTCGCCAAAGCGATCACTTTCGCACACAAGAAGAAAAAAGAGACGTAAAAAAATCTCAGGATCAATGTTATATATTGCATATGGAGAGAAATATATAAAAAACTGGAATATACCGGAACAGTGTAGTAAGTATATACCTGCAGTCCTCTTGCGCTGTAATTGAAGTGCAATGCTGAAGCAACTTTCACCTAGCGCTAGGGTCTCCGAGGACAGTTCAGTAAAGCCTGAATTCTCTACTACTGCTACTACTACACATCAACAGCTACTGCTACTACCACTAATAAGAAAAATAATAATCTCTTTCACTATGGAATCTATGGAAAGCAGAATCAGGAATACATGTAGACTGTCCTATGCTTAAAAGAAAAGAACTCCAGTAGAGCCCGGATAGCTCAGTCGGTAGAGCATCAGACTTTTAATCTGAGGGTCCAGGGTTCAAGTCCCTGTTCGGGCGATGCTTTTTTTCGAATTTATTGCGAACATCCCAAGCTAGTTTCCAGTCCATTTTCTACATTGCGTGCCCACTAACTACGTCCTTAATTTATCAGCTGGGGTTTCGCAGGCTTTCTATATGAACTGACCGGTAATGTTTTCGACAGCGGCTCCATAGCTCAGGGGTTAGAGCACTGGTCTTGTAAACCAGGGGTCGCGAGTTCAAATCTCGCTGGGGCCTACTTGCCATTCCTTTTAACTTAAAAGCTCAAGGTATATATTTGTTGTTTTTTTTGTATATCACAGATATATGTGACATTAATAGCACAGCTGAAGGGTCTGAGTTTTAAAAACATGCAGTTCTTCGCAGAAATAGCAACCCTTAGTATTAACCTATATGCATGGATTGATTATTTTGGCATTTCCAGATGCCAAAAGAAATAATAATAATAATCAAAGTATACAAACATCCCTCAATTTGCAAACAACCAGCTTACACCCGGCACTTTTACAACATCTACAAAAGTAAATGTATTACTTTGTTTGGGGGTGGTTAAGTTTACCTAAAATATTATGGAAAAGTCTGATTTACTCGTATATTTGCAGTGGTTAACAACACTTACTATTCCATATCATATAATATTGCTAGGAGCTATTAAATTATTCTATTTACATGTAAGACAAGTTAATGCAGTAATGCCTGTGCCTTAGATTTGCCACGCGTACACGGATACTTATTTGCGTCATTCTCTCAGGACATGCGCAGTACAAGAGACAACACCGCACAATGTGCACAGGACATTACAAAACAGGACATAATGTGTACTGTAACATTATATTACTTGCAATGTTTTGTAAAAATATATGAATTTAAAAATTCTAGGTATATTTCTCATGCAATACAATTTTATTTATAATGTTTACTTTAACTTTATTTTATCTTTATTTACTTTCACTTGAAATAATAAATAATAACAGTCACAGCTGACCATCATGCACAACTATCTAAAACGGGTAGTACACAGTAGCCAAGTAAAAAAAAGTGAAGAGAAGCGTTGAATTCCGAGGCATTACGCAGTTAGCTGATAATGATGCACACATTTATATTTAATATTGTTTGTGGTTAGAGAACAACATATTACTTTGTAACAGGTGAAGGTTTATTTTATGCTGAAAAGAAGCGACGCAACGTTTCAGCTGGGGAGCCTTCTTCAGGTGTGTGAGAATAGAAAACTACTAAATTGGCAAGGTTTGTTCCTTCCCTACTCAAGGGTATATCATTATATATGCATTCAGAGCTGAATATATAACCAGTCTGCGCACTCTGGGATCTGGAATGTGCCCAGTCGATCGCTTGGTGCTCGATTCATTTTACCGGGTAGAAAGACGTAATGAATCGAATGAACGAATGTTCGGGGGATTTGTGAATAAAGTACATCCAATTGCATTTCTGCCGGGTCTTTCAATTATTTCCGAAGAAAATAAGCTGTGCTTCACTTCTCTTTTTATTTTTGGCAGGAAGCTCGCAACCTTTGTTTTCCTGATCGTACTTTAAACGACTCGTTTTCTTCGCATCTCGTATGCATTGTTATGACTTGTTCATTATTTGAGCACAGTGTATGCCTTTTGTACATGAAGTGTGCAGTGAAGTGTTATGTCAGAGGTGCAGATAAATGATTCAGTTAACTTCTAGGGAGTGTATCCGTAAAGCATTTTTGTTAACCTCCATTGTACTGATAAAACAGGATTAAAGGGGATCGGCTACACAGCATGGTACCGCTCCGCCTGATTTAACCATTTAAAAACACACACCAAGCCGGATAACAGCCTAACGAACCCGCGACGTTGTATAATATCTACGAATTTCCACAGCCATGTAATATAAAGATTTCAACATGCATATCCAGCATATCAGAAATTACAGACACATGCGTTCTAATTGGCATGAGCAGCAGATATGTTAAGAATTGTCGAAGCCCGGATAGCTCAGTCGGTAGAGCATCAGACTTTTAATCTGAGGGTCCAGGGTTCAAGTCCCTGTTCGGGCGGGTGTTGTTTTTAGCTTGTTAATAAAAATTATAAAAATTATTCTAAAAATTGTCTGTTAAACAAAAACCGTTGAATTTTAGGCAGTAGTTCCTGCCAACTCAAATTTTCTTCACTGCACGATGCTAGCCACAATGCACATATACTGACTTTTTAAAAAAGACCAGCTGAGAGAACCCATACAGGAGGCTCCATAGCTCAGGGGTTAGAGCACTGGTCTTGTAAACCAGGGGTCGCGAGTTCAAATCTCGCTGGGGCCTTGTCCAGCTTTTCATTATTTTCCTAATAGCAGCAACTTGGAAGATTTGGAAGACGTGACGGAACATAAAGTATTCATAGTACAAGTAATAATAGGGTGTGAACAACCACTTTCCGTGGGTGCCAGTGGTGTAGTGGTATCATGCAAGATTCCCATTCTTGCGACCTGGGTTTTGCAAAAACCCGCAGTCTGTCAATCAATACAGAAGGTGTAGGAGGAGAGAGAGGTTTGCTCATTTTCTTCTTTTTTGATTGTCAAGGGCCAAAACAGTAGCGTCCCTCGAGCCAGATTCGAACCAGCGACCTAAGGATGTCCGGCCTTCTCCACTACAGTCCTCCGCTCAACCAACTGAGCTATCGATGGAGCCGTGTGTGTCCTCTCTCTGACGTTCACAGCCCGAGGCAGGGTGGAGTTCCTGTTCTTTGGAAAGCACAGCACTGTGTCATGTTGGATCTAACAGAGATTCCTGGGCTCGTTGTCGTTTCCTCGGCTTGCTCTCTTCAGTGGACCAAACATGTGGCCTTTGAGGATCCTGTATGTCCCTGCTGCTGCTCCTGCTTCTGTCGTAGAGCCCGGATAGCTCAGTCGGTAGAGCATCAGACTTTTAATCTGAGGGTCCAGGGTTCAAGTCCCTGTTCGGGTGTTATGGTGACTCAGGTCTAAGCCCCACCCCCCGGGCTTTTGTTTGCGGCCCTCCTCATTGCAAGGGCACAGAATTCCGCATTAGCAGCGCAGAGGTCCTTGTGTGGTGTTTGTCCTGGACGGAGTCAAAGGGGCCTGGAAGACGACAGTGAAACAATGGTGGTACGTCTTTGGCATTTTTTTCCTCTTCCGTCGGCTCTTCTCGTTGCAAATTCCCAAAGCTTCAAATTAGGCAGGGCAGAGGTAATTGTGGGGTGTGTGGGCTGGGCAAAAAGAAGGGCTTTGCTCCCTTTGGCCTGTGAGAGGATAAGAGGCTTAAACTGTGGTGTGAGCAAGCTCTCTCCGTGGGCGCCAGTGGTGTAGTGGTATCATGCAAGATTCCCATTCTTGCGACCCGGGTTCGATTCCCGGCTGGCGCAGCCTGGGCTCTAGCTTGTGGGCCTGGCACTGATTAATGGGTGAGGTTTGGCTCTGGGTGATTGGTGGCCCCTGCTGGGGAAATGTTTGCATATCAAAGCATCAACATATTGAGTAGGAGGAAGTGGTTACTGGATGAATGACCATCAATACAGAAGGTGCTGCTTGCTTTCTGGGGCTATACCTGGCCTCCTTTTTAACAGCTTTGTACTCAAACGTCTACTGCAATGGTGAGGCTTACAGAAAGGGTGCCGGCGATGGGCTCCACCGAGCGCCTCCTTTAGTCTCACTTGTCTTTGCGACTAGGTTTTGAGCGCACCAGCACTGACGCAGTGTTTTGCAAAAGGAAAGCTTAGCAGACGCGAGCAGTAGAATGCAGAATTCTAAAGACGGCGACTCCGCTCTAATGTCTGACCGCCTTACGGTCCAAGCGAGAGAGAGGTTTGCTCATTTTCTTCTTTTTTGATTGTCAAGGGCCAAAACAGTAGCGTCCCTCGAGCCGGATTCGAACCAGCGACCTAAGGATGTCCGGCCTTCTCCACTACAGTCCTCCGCTCTACCAACTGAGCTATCGAGGGAGCCGTGCGTGTCCTCTCTCTGACGTTCACAGCCCGAGGCAGGGTGGAGTTCCTGTTCTTTGGAAAGCACGGCACTGTGTCATGTTGGATCTAACAGAGATTCCTGGGCTCGTTGTCGTTTCCTCGGCTTGCTCTCTTCAGTGGACCAAACATGTGGCCTTTGAGGATCCTGTATGTCCCTGCTGCTGCTCCTGCTTCTGTCGTAGAGCCCGGATAGCTCAGTCGGTAGAGCATCAGACTTTTAATCTGAGGGTCCAGGGTTCAAGTCCCTGTTCGGGTGTTATGGTGACTCAGGTCTAAGCCCCACCCCCCGGGCTTTTGTTTGCGGCCCTCCTCATTGCAAGGGCACAGAATTCCGCATTAGCAGCGCAGAGGTCCTTGTGTGGTGTTTGTCCTGGACGGAGTCAAAGGGGCCTGGAAGACGACAGTGAAACAATGGTGGTACGTCTTTGGCATTTTTTTCCTCTTCCGTCGGCTCTTCTCGTTGCAAATTCCCAAAGCTTCAAATTAGGCAGGGCAGAGGTAATTGTGGGGTGTGTGGGCTGGGCAAAAAGAAGGGCTTTGCTCCCTTTGGCCTGTGAGAGGATAAGAGGCTTAAACTGTGGTGTGAGCAAGCGCTCTCCGTGGGCGCCAGTGGTGTAGTGGTATCATGCAAGATTCCCATTCTTGCGACCCGGGTTCGATTCCCGGCTGGCGCAGCCTGGGCTCTAGCTTGTGGGCTTGGGAGCAAGCACTGATTAATGGGTGAGGTGTGGCTCTGGGTGATTGGTGGCCCCTGCTGGGGAAATGTTTGCATATCAAAGCATCAACATATTGAGTAGGAGGAAGTGGTTACTGGATGAATGACCATCAATACAGAAGGTGCTGCTTGCTTTCTGGGGCTATACCTGGCCTCCTTTTTAACAGCTTTGTACTCAAACGTCTACTGCAATGGTGAGGCTTACAGAAAGGGTGCCGGCGATGGGCTCCACCGAGCGCCTCCTTTAGTCTCACTTGTCTTTGCGACTAGGTTTTGAGCGCACCAGCACTGACGCAGTGTTTTGCAAAAGGAAAGCTTAGCAGACGCGAGCAGTAGAATGCAGAATTCTAAAGACGGCGACTCCGCTCTAATGTCTGACCGCCTTACGGTCCAAGCGAGAGAGAGGTTTGCTCATTTTCTTCTTTTTTGATTGTCAAGGGCCAAAACAGTAGCGTCCCTCGAGCCGGATTCGAACCAGCGACCTAAGGATGTCCGGCCTTCTCCACTACAGTCCTCCGCTCTACCAACTGAGCTATCGAGGGAGCCGTGCGTGTCCTCTCTCTGACGTTCACAGCCCGAGGCAGGGTGGAGTTCCTGTTCTTTGGAAAGCACGGCACTGTCATGTTGGATCTAACAGAGATTCCTGGGCTCGTTGTCGTTTCCTCGGCTTGCTCTCTTCAGTGGACCAAACATGTGGCCTTTGAGGATCCTGTATGTCCCTGCTGCTGCTCCTGCTTCTGTCGTAGAGCCCGGATAGCTCAGTCGGTAGAGCATCAGACTTTTAATCTGAGGGTCCAGGGTTCAAGTCCCTGTTCGGGTGTTATGGTGACTCAGGTCTAAGCCCCACCCCCCGGGCTTTTGTTTGCGGCCCTCCTCATTGCAAGGGCACAGAATTCCGCATTAGCAGCGCAGAGGTCCTTGTGTGGTGTTTGTCCTGGACGGAGTCAAAGGGGCCTGGAAGACGACAGTGAAACAATGGTGGTACGTCTTTGGCATTTTTTTCCTCTTCCGTCGGCTCTTCTCGTTGCAAATTCCCAAAGCTTCAAATTAGGCAGGGCAGAGGTAATTGTGGGGTGTGTGGGCTGGGCAAAAAGAAGGGCTTTGCTCCCTTTGGCCTGTGAGAGGATAAGAGGCTTAAACTGTGGTGTGAGCAAGCGCTCTCCGTGGGCGCCAGTGGTGTAGTGGTATCATGCAAGATTCCCATTCTTGCGACCCGGGTTCGATTCCCGGCTGGCGCAGCCTGGGCTCTAGCTTGTGGGCTTGGGAGCAAGCACTGATTAATGGGTGAGGTGTGGCTCTGGGTGATTGGTGGCCCCTGCTGGGGAAATGTTTGCATATCAAAGCATCAACATATTGAGTAGGAGGAAGTGGTTACTGGATGAATGACCATCAATACAGAAGGTGCTGCTTGCTTTCTGGGGCTATACCTGGCCTCCTTTTTAACAGCTTTGTACTCAAACGTCTACTGCAATGGTGAGGCTTACAGAAAGGGTGCCGGCGATGGGCTCCACCGAGCGCCTCCTTTAGTCTCACTTGTCTTTGCGACTAGGTTTTGAGCGCACCAGCACTGACGCAGTGTTTTGCAAAAGGAAAGCTTAGCAGACGCGAGCAGTAGAATGCAGAATTCTAAAGACGGCGACTCCGCTCTAATGTCTGACCGCCTTACGGTCCAAGCGAGAGAGAGGTTTGCTCATTTTCTTCTTTTTTGATTGTCAAGGGCCAAAACAGTAGCGTCCCTCGAGCCGGATTCGAACCAGCGACCTAAGGATGTCCGGCCTTCTCCACTACAGTCCTCCGCTCTACCAACTGAGCTATCGAGGGAGCCGTGCGTGTCCTCTCTCTGACGTTCACAGCCCGAGGCAGGGTGGAGTTCCTGTTCTTTGGAAAGCACGGCACTGTGTCATGTTGGATCTAACAGAGATTCCTGGGCTCGTTGTCGTTTCCTCGGCTTGCTCTCTTCAGTGGACCAAACATGTGGCCTTTGAGGATCCTGTATGTCCCTGCTGCTGCTCCTGCTTCTGTCGTAGAGCCCGGATAGCTCAGTCGGTAGAGCATCAGACTTTTAATCTGAGGGTCCAGGGTTCAAGTCCCTGTTCGGGTGTTATGGTGACTCAGGTCTAAGCCCCACCCCCCGGGCTTTTGTTTGCGGCCCTCCTCATTGCAAGGGCACAGAATTCCGCATTAGCAGCGCAGAGGTCCTTGTGTGGTGTTTGTCCTGGACGGAGTCAAAGGGGCCTGGAAGACGACAGTGAAACAATGGTGGTACGTCTTTGGCATTTTTTTCCTCTTCCGTCGGCTCTTCTCGTTGCAAATTCCCAAAGCTTCAAATTAGGCAGGGCAGAGGTAATTGTGGGGTGTGTGGGCTGGGCAAAAAGAAGGGCTTTGCTCCCTTTGGCCTGTGAGAGGATAAGAGGCTTAAACTGTGGTGTGAGCAAGCGCTCTCCGTGGGCGCCAGTGGTGTAGTGGTATCATGCAAGATTCCCATTCTTGCGACCCGAGTTCGATTCCTGGCTGGCGCAGCCTGGGCTCTAGCTTGTGGGCTTGGGAGCAAGCACTGATTAATGGGTGAGGTGTGGCTCTGGGTGATTGGTGGCCCCTGCTGGGGAAATGTTTGCATATCAAAGCATCAACATATTGAGTAGGAGGAAGTGGTTACTGGATGAATGACCATCAATACAGAAGGTGCTGCTTGCTTTCTGGGGCTATACCTGGCCTCCTTTTTAACAGCTTTGTACTCAAACGTCTACTGCAATGGTGAGGCTTACAGAAAGGGTGCCGGCGATGGGCTCCACCGAGCGCCTCCTTTAGTCTCACTTGTCTTTGCGACTAGGTTTTGAGCGCACCAGCACTGACGCAGTGTTTTGCAAAAGGAAAGCTTAGCAGACGCGAGCAGTAGAATGCAGAATTCTAAAGACGGCGACTCCGCTCTAATGTCTGACCGCCTTACGGTCCAAGCGAGAGAGAGGTTTGCTCATTTTCTTCTTTTTTGATTGTCAAGGGCCAAAACAGTAGCGTCCCTCGAGCCGGATTCGAACCAGCGACCTAAGGATGTCCGGCCTTCTCCACTACAGTCCTCCGCTCTACCAACTGAGCTATCGAGGGAGCCGTGCGTGTCCTCTCTCTGACGTTCACAGCCCGAGGCAGGGTGGAGTTCCTGTTCTTTGGAAAGCACGGCACTGTGTCATGTTGGATCTAACAGAGATTCCTGGGCTCGTTGTCGTTTCCTCGGCTTGCTCTCTTCAGTGGACCAAACATGTGGCCTTTGAGGATCCTGTATGTCCCTGCTGCTGCTCCTGCTTCTGTCGTAGAGCCCGGATAGCTCAGTCGGTAGAGCATCAGACTTTTAATCTGAGGGTCCAGGGTTCAAGTCCCTGTTCGGGTGTTATGGTGACTCAGGTCTAAGCCCCACCCCCCGGGCTTTTGTTTGCGGCCCTCCTCATTGCAAGGGCACAGAATTCCGCATTAGCAGCGCAGAGGTCCTTGTGTGGTGTTTGTCCTGGACGGAGTCAAAGGGGCCTGGAAGACGACAGTGAAACAATGGTGGTACGTCTTTGGCATTTTTTTCCTCTTCCGTCGGCTCTTCTCGTTGCAAATTCCCAAAGCTTCAAATTAGGCAGGGCAGAGGTAATTGTGGGGTGTGTGGGCTGGGCAAAAAGAAGGGCTTTGCTCCCTTTGGCCTGTGAGAGGATAAGAGGCTTAAACTGTGGTGTGAGCAAGCGCTCTCCGTGGGCGCCAGTGGTGTAGTGGTATCATGCAAGATTCCCATTCTTGCGACCCGGGTTCGATTCCCGGCTGGCGCAGCCTGGGCTCTAGCTTGTGGGCTTGGGAGCAAGCACTGATTAATGGGTGAGGTGTGGCTCTGGGTGATTGGTGGCCCCTGCTGGGGAAATGTTTGCATATCAAAGCATCAACATATTGAGTAGGAGGAAGTGGTTACTGGATGAATGACCATCAATACAGAAGGTGCTGCTTGCTTTTTGGGGCTATACCTGGCCTCCTTTTTAACAGCTTTGTACTCAAACGTCTACTGCAATGGTGAGGCTTACAGAAAGGGTGCCGGCGATGGGCTCCACCGAGCGCCTCCTTTAGTCTCACTTGTCTTTGCGACTAGGTTTTGAGCGCACCAGCACTGACGCAGTGTTTTGCAAAAGGAAAGCTTAGCAGACGCGAGCAGTAGAATGCAGAATTCTAAAGACGGCGACTCCGCTCTAATGTCTGACCGCCTTACGGTCCAAGCGAGAGAGAGGTTTGCTCATTTTCTTCTTTTTTGATTGTCAAGGGCCAAAACAGTAGCGTCCCTCGAGCCGGATTCGAACCAGCGACCTAAGGATGTCCGGCCTTCTCCACTACAGTCCTCCGCTCTACCAACTGAGCTATCGAGGGAGCCGTGCGTGTCCTCTCTCTGACGTTCACAGCCCGAGGCAGGGTGGAGTTCCTGTTCTTTGGAAAGCACGGCACTGTGTCATGTTGGATCTAACAGAGATTCCTGGGCTCGTTGTCGTTTCCTCGGCTTGCTCTCTTCAGTGGACCAAACATGTGGCCTTTGAGGATCCTGTATGTCCCTGCTGCTGCTCCTGCTTCTGTCGTAGAGCCCGGATAGCTCAGTCGGTAGAGCATCAGACTTTTAATCTGAGGGTCCAGGGTTCAAGTCCCTGTTCGGGTGTTATGGTGACTCAGGTCTAAGCCCCACCCCCCGGGCTTTTGTTTGCGGCCCTCCTCATTGCAAGGGCACAGAATTCCGCATTAGCAGCGCAGAGGTCCTTGTGTGGTGTTTGTCCTGGACGGAGTCAAAGGGGCCTGGAAGACGACAGTGAAACAATGGTGGTACGTCTTTGGCATTTTTTTCCTCTTCCGTCGGCTCTTCTCGTTGCAAATTCCCAAAGCTTCAAATTAGGCAGGGCAGAGGTAATTGTGGGGTGTGTGGGCAGGGCAAAAAGAAGGGCTTTGCTCCCTTTGGCCTGTGAGAGGATAAGAGGCTTAAACTGTGGTGTGAGCAAGCACTCTCCGTGGGCGCCAGTGGTGTAGTGGTATCATGCAAGATTCCCATTCTTGCGACCCGGGTTCGATTCCCGGCTGGCGCAGCCTGGGCTCTAGCTTGTGGGCTTGGGAGCAAGCACTGATTAATGGGTGAGGTGTGGCTCTGGGTGATTGGTGGCCCCTGCTGGGGAAATGTTTGCATATCAAAGCATCAACATATTGAGTAGGAGGAAGTGGTTACTGGATGAATGACCATCAATACAGAAGGTGCTGCTTGCTTTCTGGGGCTATACCTGGCCTCCTTTTTAACAGCTTTGTACTCAAACGTCTACTGCAATGGTGAGGCTTACAGAAAGGGTGCCGGCGATGGGCTCCACCGAGCGCCTCCTTTAGTCTCACTTGTCTTTGCGACTAGGTTTTGAGCGCACCAGCACTGACGCAGTGTTTTGCAAAAGGAAAGCTTAGCAGACGCGAGCAGTAGAATGCAGAATTCTAAAGACGGCGACTCCGCTCTAATGTCTGACCGCCTTACGGTCCAAGCGAGAGAGAGGTTTGCTCATTTTCTTCTTTTTTGATTGTCAAGGGCCAAAACAGTAGCGTCCCTCGAGCCGGATTCGAACCAGCGACCTAAGGATGTCCGGCCTTCTCCACTACAGTCCTCCGCTCTACCAACTGAGCTATCGAGGGAGCCGTGCGTGTCCTCTCTCTGACGTTCACAGCCCGAGGCAGGGTGGAGTTCCTGTTCTTTGGAAAGCACGGCACTGTGTCATGTTGGATCAAACAGAGATTCCTGGGCTCGTTGTCGTTTCCTCGGCTTGCTCTCTTCAGTGGACCAAACATGTGGCCTTTGAGGATCCTGTATGTCCCTGCTGCTGCTCCTGCTTCTGTCGTAGAGCCCGGATAGCTCAGTCGGTAGAGCATCAGACTTTTAATCTGAGGGTCCAGGGTTCAAGTCCCTGTTCGGGTGTTATGGTGACTCAGGTCTAAGCCCCACCCCCCGGGCTTTTGTTTGCGGCCCTCCTCATTGCAAGGGCACAGAAATCCGCATTAGCAGCGCAGAGGTCCTTGTGTGGTGTTTGTCCTGGACGGAGTCAAAGGGGCCTGGAAGACGACAGTGAAACAATGGTGGTACGTCTTTGGCATTTTTTTCCTCTTCCGTCGGCTCTTCTCGTTGCAAATTCCCAAAGCTTCAAATTAGGCAGGGCAGAGGTAATTGTGGGGTGTGTGGGCTGGGCAAAAAGAAGGGCTTTGCTCCCTTTGGCCTGTGAGAGGATAAGAGGCTTAAACTGTGGTGTGAGCAAGCGCTCTCCGTGGGTGCCAGTGGTGTAGTGGTATCATGCAAGATTCCCATTCTTGCGACCCGGGTTCGATTCCCGGCTGGTGCAGCCTGGGCTCTAGCTTGTGGGCTTGGGAGCAAGCACTGATTAATGGGTGAGGTGTGGCTCTGGGTGATTGGTGGCCCCTGCTGGGGAAATGTTTGCATATCAAAGCATCAACATATTGAGTAGGAGGAAGTGGTTACTGGATGAATGACCATCAATACAGAAGGTGCTGCTTGCTTTCTGGGGCTATACCTGGCCTCCTTTTTAACAGCTTTGTACTCAAACGTCTACTGCAATGGTGAGGCTTACAGAAAGGGTGCCGGCGATGGGCTCCACCGAGCGCCTCCTTTAGTCTCACTTGTCTTTGCGACTAGGTTTTGAGCGCACCAGCACTGACGCAGTGTTTTGCAAAAGGAAAGCTTAGCAGACGCGAGCAGTAGAATGCAGAATTCTAAAGACGGCGACTCCGCTCTAATGTCTGACCGCCTTACGGTCCAAGCGAGAGAGAGGTTTGCTCATTTTCTTCTTTTTTGATTGTCAAGGGCCAAAACAGTAGCGTCCCTCGAGCCGGATTCGAACCAGCGACCTAAGGATGTCCGGCCTTCTCCACTACAGTCCTCCGCTCTACCAACTGAGCTATCGAGGGAGCCGTGCGTGTCCTCTCTCTGACGTTCACAGCCCGAGGCAGGGTGGAGTTCCTGTTCTTTGGAAAGCACGGCACTGTGTCATGTTGGATCTAACAGAGATTCCTGGGCTCGTTGTCGTTTCCTCGGCTTGCTCTCTTCAGTGGACCAAACATGTGGCCTTTGAGGATCCTGTATGTCCCTGCTGCTGCTCCTGCTTCTGTCGTAGAGCCCGGATAGCTCAGTCGGTAGAGCATCAGACTTTTAATCTGAGGGTCCAGGGTTCAAGTCCCTGTTCGGGTGTTATGGTGACTCAGGTCTAAGCCCCACCCCCCGGGCTTTTGTTTGCGGCCCTCCTCATTGCAAGGGCACAGAATTCCGCATTAGCAGCGCAGAGGTCCTTGTGTGGTGTTTGTCCTGGACGGAGTCAAAGGGGCCTGGAAGACGACAGTGAAACAATGGTGGTACGTCTTTGGCATTTTTTTCCTCTTCCGTCGGCTCTTCTCGTTGCAAATTCCCAAAGCTTCAAATTAGGCAGGGCAGAGGTAATTGTGGGGTGTGTGGGCTGGGCAAAAAGAAGGGCTTTGCTCCCTTTGGCCTGTGAGAGGATAAGAGGCTTAAACTGTGGTGTGAGCAAGCGCTCTCCGTGGGCGCCAGTGGTGTAGTGGTATCATGCAAGATTCCCATTCTTGCGACCCGGGTTCGATTCCCGGCTGGCGCAGCCTGGGCTCTAGCTTGTGGGCTTGGGAGCAAGCACTGATTAATGGGTGAGGTGTGGCTCTGGGTGATTGGTGGCCCCTGCTGGGGAAATGTTTGCATATCAAAGCATCAACATATTGAGTAGGAGGAAGTGGTTACTGGATGAATGACCATCAATACAGAAGGTGCTGCTTGCTTTCTGGGGCTATACCTGGCCTCCTTTTTAACAGCTTTGTACTCAAACGTCTACTGCAATGGTGAGGCTTACAGAAAGGGTGCCGGCGATGGGCTCCACCGAGCGCCTCCTTTAGTCTCACTTGTCTTTGCGACTAGGTTTTGAGCGCACCAGCACTGACGCAGTGTTTTGCAAAAGGAAAGCTTAGCAGACGCGAGCAGTAGAATGCAGAATTCTAAAGACGGCGACTCCGCTCTAATGTCTGACCGCCTTACGGTCCAAGCGAGAGAGAGGTTTGCTCATTTTCTTCTTTTTTGATTGTCAAGGGCCAAAACAGTAGCGTCCCTCGAGCCGGATTCGAACCAGCGACCTAAGGATGTCCGGCCTTCTCCACTACAGTCCTCCGCTCTACCAACTGAGCTATCGAGGGAGCCGTGCGTGTCCTCTCTCTGACGTTCACAGCCCGAGGCAGGGTGGAGTTCCTGTTCTTTGGAAAGCACGGCACTGTGTCATGTTGGATCTAACAGAGATTCCTGGGCTCGTTGTCGTTTCCTCGGCTTGCTCTCTTCAGTGGACCAAACATGTGGCCTTTGAGGATCCTGTATGTCCCTGCTGCTGCTCCTGCTTCTGTCGTAGAGCCCGGATAGCTCAGTCGGTAGAGCATCAGACTTTTAATCTGAGGGTCCAGGGTTCAAGTCCCTGTTCGGGTGTTATGGTGACTCAGGTCTAAGCCCCACCCCCCGGGCTTTTGTTTGCGGCCCTCCTCATTGCAAGGGCACAGAATTCCGCATTAGCAGCGCAGAGGTCCTTGTGTGGTGTTTGTCCTGGACGGAGTCAAAGGGGCCTGGAAGACGACAGTGAAACAATGGTGGTACGTCTTTGGCATTTTTTTCCTCTTCCGTCGGCTCTTCTCGTTGCAAATTCCCAAAGCTTCAAATTAGGCAGGGCAGAGGTAATTGTGGGGTGTGTGGGCTGGGCAAAAAGAAGGGCTTTGCTCCCTTTGGCCCGTGAGAGGATAAGAGGCTTAAACTGTGGTGTGAGCAAGGTCTCTCCGTGGGCGCCAGTGGTGTAGTGGTATCATGCAAGATTCCCATTCTTGCGACCCGGGTTCGATTCCCGGCTGGTGCAGCCTGGCACTGATTAATGGGTGAGGTGTGGCTCTGGGTGATTGGTGGCCCCTCCTGGGGAAATGTTTGCATATCAAAGCATCAACATATTGAGTAGGAGGAAGTGGTTACTGGATGAATGACCATCAATACAGAAGGTGCTGCTTGCTTTCTGGGGCTATACCTTGCCTCCTTTTTAACAGCTTTGTACTCAAACGTCTACTGCAATGGTGAGGCTTACAGAAAGGGTGCCGGCGATGGGCTCCACCGAGCGCCTCCTTTAGTCTCACTTGTCTTTGCGACTAGGTTTTGAGCGCACCAGCGCTGACGCAGTGTTTTGCAAAAGGAAAGCTTAGCAGACGCGAGCAGTAGAATGCAGAATTCTAAAGACGGCGACTCCGCTCTAATGTCTGACCGCCTTACGGGCCAAGCGAGAGAGAGGTTTGCTCATTTTCTTCTTTTTTGATTGTCAAGGGCCAAAACAGTAGCGTCCCTCGAGCCGGATTCGAACCAGCGACCTAAGGATGTCCGGCCTTCTCCACTACAGTCCTCCGCTCTACCAACTGAGCTATCGAGGGAGCCGTGCGTGTCCTCTCTCTGACGTTCACAGCCCGAGGCAGGGTGGAGTTCCTGTTCTTTGGAAAGCACAGCACTGTGTCATGTTGGATCTAACAGAGATTCCTGGGCTCGTTGTCGTTTCCTCGGCTTGCTCTCTTCAGTGGACCAAACATGTGGCCTTTGAGGATCCTGTATGTCCCTGCTGCTGCTCCTGCTTCTGTCGTAGAGCCCGGATAGCTCAGTCGGTAGAGCATCAGACTTTTAATCTGAGGGTCCAGGGTTCAAGTCCCTGTTCGGGTGTTATGGTGACTCAGGTCTAAGCCCCATCCCCCGGGCTTTTGTTTGCGGCCCTCCTCATTGCAAGGGCACAGAATTCCGCATTAGCAGCGCAGAGGTCCTTGTGTGGTGTTTGTCCTGGACGGAGTCAAAGGGGCCTGGAAGACGACAGTGAAACAATGGTGGTACGTCTTTGGCATTTTTTTCCTCTTCCGTCGGCTCTTCTCGTTGCAAATTCCCAAAGCTTCAAATTAGGCAGGGCAGAGGTAATTGTGGAGTGTGTGGGCTGGGCAAAAAGAAGGGCTTTGCTCCCTTTGGCCTGTGAGAGGATAAGAGGCTTAAACTGTGGTGTGAGCAAGCTCTCTCCGTGGGCGCCAGTGGTGTAGTGGTATCATGCAAGATTCCCATTCTTGCGACCTGGGTTCGATTCCCGGCTGGCGCAGCCTGGGCTCTAGCTTGTGGGCCTGGCACTGATTAATGGGTGAGGTGTGGCTCTGGGTGATTGGTGACCCCTGCTGGGGAAATGTTTGCAAATCAAAGCATCAACATATTGAGTAGGAGGAAGTGGTTACTGGATGAATGACCATCAATACAGAAGGTGCTGCTTGCTTTCTGGGGCTATACCTTGCCTCCTTTTTAACAGCTTTGTACTCAAACGTCTACTGCAATGGTGAGGCTTACAGAAAGGGTGCCGGCGATGGGCTCCACCGAGCGCCTCCTTTAGTCTCACTTGTCTTTGCGACTAGGTTTTGAGCGCACCAGCGCTGACGCAGTGTTTTGCAAAAGGAAAGCTTAGCAGACGCGAGCAGTAGAATGCAGAATTCTAAAGACGGCGACTCCGCTCTAATGTCTGACCGCCTTACGGGCCAAGCGAGAGAGAGGTTTGCTCATTTTCTTCTTTTTTGATTGTCAAGGGCCAAAACAGTAGCGTCCCTCGAGCCGGATTCGAACCAGCGACCTAAGGATGTCCGGCCTTCTCCACTACAGTCCTCCGCTCTACCAACTGAGCTATCGAGGGAGCCGTGCGTGTCCTCTCTCTGACGTTCACAGCCCGAGGCAGGGTGGAGTTCCTGTTCTTTGGAAAGCACAGCACTGTGTCATGTTGGATCTAACAGAGATTCCTGGGCTCGTTGTCGTTTCCTCGGCTTGCTCTCTTCAGTGGACCAAACATGTGGCCTTTGAGGATCCTGTATGTCCCTGCTGCTGCTCCTCCTGCTCCTGCTTCTGTCGTAGAGCCCGGATAGCTCAGTCGGTAGAGCATCAGACTTTTAATCTGAGGGTCCAGGGTTCAGGTCCCTGTTTGGGTGTTATGGTGACTCAGGTCTAAGCCCCACCCCCCGGGCTTTTGTTTGCGGCCCTCCTCATTGCAAGGCCACAGAATTCCGCATTAGCAGCGCAGAGGTCCTTGTGTGGTGTTTGTCCTGGACGGAGTCAAAGGGGCCTGGAAGACGACAGTGAAACAATGGTGGTACGTCTTTGGCATTTTTTTCCTCTTCCGTCGGCTCTTCTCGTTGCAAATTCCCAAAGCTTCAAATTAGGCAGGGCAGAGGTAATTGTGGGGTGTGTGGGCTGGGCAAAAAGAAGGGCTTTGCTCCCTTTGGCCTGTGAGAGGATAAGAGGCTTAAACTGTGGTGTGAGCAAGCTCTCTCCGTGGGCGCCAGTGGTGTAGTGGTATCATGCAAGATTCCCATTCTTGCGACTCGGGTTCGATTCCCGGCTGGTGCAGCCTGGGCTCTAGCTTGTGGGCCTGGCACTGATTAATGGGTGAGGTGTGGCTCTGGGTGATTGGTGGCCCCTGCTGGGGAAATGTTTGCATATCAAAGCATCAACATATTGAGTAGGAGGAAGTGGTTACTGGATGAATGACCATCAATACAGAAGGTGCTGCTTGCTTTCTGGGGCTATACCTTGCCTCCTTTTTAACAGCTTTGTACTCAAACGTCTACTGCAATGGTGAGGCTTACAGAAAGGGTGCCGGCGATGGGCTCCACCGAGCGCCTCCTTTAGTCTCACTTGTCTTTGCGACTAGGTTTTGAGCGCACCAGCGCTGACGCAGTGTTTTGCAAAAGGAAAGCTTAGCAGACGCGAGCAGTAGAATGCAGAATTCTAAAGACGGCGACTCCGCTCTAATGTCTGACCGCCTTACGGTCCAAGCGAGAGAGAGGTTTGCTCATTTTCTTCTTTTTTGATTGTCAAGGGCCAAAACAGTAGCATCCCTCGAGCCGGATTCGAACCAGCGACCTAAGGATGTCCGGCCTTCTCCACTACAGTCCTCCGCTCTACCAACTGAGCTATCGAGGGAGCCGTGCGTGTCCTCTCTCTGACGTTCACAGCCCGAGGCAGGGTGGAGTTCCTGTTCTTTGGAAAGCACAGCACTGTGTCATGTTGGATCTAACAGAGATTCCTGGGCTCGTTGTCGTTTCCTCGGCTTGCTCTCTTCAGTGGACCAAACATGTGGCCTTTGAGGATCCTGTATGTCCCTGCTGCTGCTCCTGCTTCTGTCGTAGAGCCCGGATAGCTCAGTCGGTAGAGCATCAGACTTTTAATCTGAGGGTCCAGGGTTCAAGTCCCTGTTCGGGTGTTATGGTGACTCAGGTCTAAGCCCCACCCCCCGGGCTTTTGTTTGCGGCCCTCCTCATTGCAAGGGCACAGAATTCCGCATTAGCAGCGCAGAGGTCCTTGTGTGGTGTTTGTCCTGGACGGAGTCAAAGGGGCCTGGAAGACGACAGTGAAACAATGGTGGTACGTCTTTGGCATTTTTTTCCTCTTCCGTCGGCTCTTCTCGTTGCAAATTCCCAAAGCTTCAAATTAGGCAGGGCAGAGGTAATTGTGGGGTGTGTGGGCTGGGCAAAAAGAAGGGCTTTGCTCCCTTTGGCCCGTGAGAGGATAAGAGGCTTAAACTGTGGTGTGAGCAAGCTCTCTCCGTGGGCGCCAGTGGTGTAGTGGTATCATGCAAGATTCCCATTCTTGCGACCCGGGTTCGATTCCCGGCTGGCGCAGCCTGGGCTCTAGCTTGTGGGCCTGGCACTGATTAATGGGTGAGGTGTGGCTCTGGGTGATTGGTGACCCCTGCTGGGGAAATGTTTGCATATCAAAGCATCAACATATTGAGTAGGAGGAAGTGGTTACTGGATGAATGACCATCAATACAGAAGGTGCTGCTTGCTTTCTGGGGCTATACCTTGCCTCCTTTTTAACAGCTTTGTACTCAAACGTCTACTGCAATGGTGAGGCTTACAGAAAGGGTGCCGGCGATGGGCTCCACCGAGCGCCTCCTTTAGTCTCACTTGTCTTTGCGACTAGGTTTTGAGCGCACCAGCGCTGACGCAGTGTTTTGCAAAAGGAAAGCTTAGCAGACGCGAGCAGTAGAATGCAGAATTCTAAAGACGGCGACTCCGCTCTAATGTCTGACCGCCTTACGGTCCAAGCGAGAGAGAGGTTTGCTCATTTTCTTCTTTTTTGATTGTCAAGGGCCAAAACAGTAGCGTCCCTCGAGCCGGATTCGAACCAGCGACCTAAGGATGTCCGGCCTTCTCCACTACAGTCCTCCGCTCTACCAACTGAGCTATCGAGGGAGCCGTGCGTGTCCTCTCTCTGACGTTCACAGCCCGAGGCAGGGTGGAGTTCCTGTTCTTTGGAAAGCACAGCACTGTGTCATGTTGGATCTAACAGAGATTCCTGGGCTCGTTGTCGTTTCCTCGGCTTGCTCTCTTCAGTGGACCAAACATGTGGCCTTTGAGGATCCTGTATGTCCCTGCTGCTGCTCCTGCTTCTGTCGTAGAGCCCGGATAGCTCAGTCGGTAGAGCATCAGACTTTTAATCTGAGGGTCCAGGGTTCAAGTCCCTGTTCGGGTGTTATGGTGACTCAGGTCTAAGCCCCACCCCCCGGGCTTTTGTTTGCGGCCCTCCTCATTGCAAGGGCACAGAATTCCGCATTAGCAGCGCAGAGGTCCTTGTGTGGTGTTTGTCCTGGACGGAGTCAAAGGGGCCTGGAAGACGACAGTGAAACAATGGTGGTACGTCTTTGGCATTTTTTTCCTCTTCCGTCGGCTCTTCTCGTTGCAAATTCCCAAAGCTTCAAATTAGGCAGGGCAGAGGTAATTGTGGGGTGTGTGGGCTGGGCAAAAAGAAGGGCTTTGCTCCCTTTGGCCTGTGAGAGGATAAGAGGCTTAAACTGTGGTGTGAGCAAGCTTTCTCCGTGGGCGCCAGTGGTGTAGTGGTATCATGCAAGATTCCCATTCTTACGACCCGGGTTCGATTCCCGGCTGGCGCAGCCTGGGCTCTAGCTTGTGGGCCTGACACTGATTAATGGGTGAGGTGTGGCTCTGGGTGATTGGTGGCCCCTGCTGGGGAAATGTTTGCATATCAAAGCATCAACATATTGAGTAGGAGGAAGTGGTTACTGGATGAATGACCATCAATACAGAAGGTGCTGCTTGCTTTCTGGGGCTATACCTTGCCTCCTTTTTAACAGCTTTGTACTCAAACGTCTACTGCAATGGTGAGGCTTACAGAAAGGGTGCCGGCGATGGGCTCCACCGAGCGCCTCCTTTAGTCTCACTTGTCTTTGCGACTAGGTTTTGAGCGCACCAGCGCTGACGCAGTGTTTTGCAAAAGGAAAGCTTAGCAGACGCGAGCAGTAGAATGCAGAATTCTAAAGACGGCGACTCCGCTCTAATGTCTGACCGCCTTACGGTCCAAGCGAGAGAGAGGTTTGCTCATTTTCTTCTTTTTTGATTGTCAAGGGCCAAAACAGTAGCGTCCCTCGAGCCGGATTCGAACCAGCGACCTAAGGATGTCGGGCCTTCTCCACTACAGTCCTCCGCTCTACCAACTGAGCTATCGAGGGAGCCGTGCGTGTCCTCTCTCTGACGTTCACAGCCCGAGGCAGGGTGGAGTTCCTGTTCTTTGGAAAGCACAGCACTGTGTCATGTTGGATCTAACAGAGATTCCTGGGCTCGTTGTCGTTTCCTCGGCTTGCTCTCTTCAGTGGACCAAACATGTGGCCTTTGAGGATCCTATATGTCCCTGCTGCTGCTCCTGCTTCTGTCGTAGAGCCCGGATAGCTCAGTCGATAGAGCATCAGACTTTTAATCTGAGGGTCCAGGGTTCAAGTCCCTGTTCGGGTGTTATGGTGACTCAGGTCTAAGCCCCACCCCCTGGGCTTTTGTTTGCGGCCCTCCTCATTGCAAGGGCACAGAATTCCGCATTAGCAGCGCAGAGGTCCTTGTGTGGTGTTTGTCCTGGACGGAGTCAAAGGGGCCTGGAAGACGACAGTGAAACAATGGTGGTACGTCTTTGGCATTTTTTTCCTCTTCCGTCGGCTCTTCTCGTTGCAAATTCCCAAAGCTTCAAATTAGGCAGGGCAGAGGTAATTGTGGGGTGTGTGGGCTGGGCAAAAAGAAGGGCTTTGCTCCCTTTGGCCTGTGAGAGGATAAGAGGCTTAAACTGTGGTGTGAGCAAGCTCTCTCCGTGGGCGCCAGTGGTGTAGTGGTATCATGCAAGATTCCCATTCTTGCGACCCGGGTTCGATTCCCGGCTGGCGCAGCCTGGGCTCTAGCTTGTGGGCCTGGCACTGATTAATGGGTGAGGTGTGGCTCTGGGTGATTGGTGGCCCCTGCTGGGGAAATGTTTGCATATCAAAGCATCAACATATTGAGTAGGAGGAAGTGGTTACTGGATGAATGACCATCAATACAGAAGGTGCTGCTTGCTTTCTGGGGCTATACCTTGCCTCCTTTTTAACAGCTTTGTACTCAAACGTCTACTGCAATGGTGAGGCTTACAGAAAGGGTGCCGGCGATGGGCTCCACCGAGCGCCTCCTTTAGTCTCACTTGTCTTTGCGACTAGGTTTTGAGCGCACCAGCGCTGACGCAGTGTTTTGCCAAAGGAAAGCTTAGCAGACGCGAGCAGTAGAATGCAGAATTCTAAAGACGGCGACTCCGCTCTAATGTCTGACCGCCTTACGGGCCAAGCGAGAGAGAGGTTTGCTCATTTTCTTCTTTTTTGATTGTCAAGGGCTAAAACAGTAGCGTCCCTCGAGCCGGATTCGAACCAGCGACCTAAGGAGGTCCGGCCTTCTCCACTACAGTCCTCCGCTCTACCAACTGAGCTATCGAGGGAGCCGTGCGTGTCCTCTCTCTGACGTTCACAGCCCGAGGCAGGGTGGAGTTCCTGTTCTTTGGAAAGCACAGCACTGTGTCATGTTGGATCTAACAGAGATTCCTGGTCTCGTTGTCGTTTCCTCGGCTTGCTCTCTTCAGTGGACCAAACATGTGGCCTTTGAGGATCCTGTATGTCCCTGCTGCTGCTCCTGCTTCTGTCGTAGAGCCCGGATAGCTCAGTCGGTAGAGCATCAGACTTTTAATCTGAGGGTCCAGGGTTCAAGTCCCTGTTCGGGTGTTATGGTGACTTAGGTCTAAGCCCCACCCCCCGGGCTTTTGTTTGCGGCCCTCCTCATTGCAAGGGCACAGAATTCCGCATTAGCAGCGCAGAGGTCCTTGTGTGGTGTTTGTCCTGGACGGAGTCAAAGGGGCCTGGAAGACGACAGTGAAACAATGGTGGTACGTCTTTGGCATTTTTTTCCTCTTCCGTCGGCTCTTCTCGTTGCAAATTCCCAAAGCTTCAAATTAGGCAGGGCAGAGGTAATTGTGGGGTGTGTGGGCTGGGCAAAAAGAAGGGCTTTGCTCCCTTTGGCCTGTGAGAGGATAAGAGGCTTAAACTGTGGTGTGAGCAAGCTCTCTCCGTGGGCGCCAGTGGTGTAGTGGTATCATGCAAGATTCCCATTCTTGCGACTCGGGTTCGATTCCCGGCTGGTGCAGCCTGGGCTCTAGCTTGTGGGCCTGGCACTGATTAATGGGTGAGGTGTGGCTCTGGGTGATTGGTGGCCCCTGCTGGGGAAATGTTTGCATATCAAAGCATCAACATATTGAGTAGGAGGAAGTGGTTACTGGATGAATGACCATCAATACAGAAGGTGCTGCTTGCTTTCTGGGGCTATACCTTGCCTCCTTTTTAACAGCTTTGTACTCAAACGTCTACTGCAATGGTGAGGCTTACAGAAAGGGTGCCGGCGATGGGCTCCACCGAGCGCCTCCTTTAGTCTCACTTGTCTTTGCGACTAGGTTTTGAGCGCACCAGCGCTGACGCAGTGTTTTGCAAAAGGAAAGCTTAGCAGACGCGAGCAGTAGAATGCAGAATTCTAAAGACGGCGACTCCGCTCTAATGTCTGACCGCCTTACGGTCCAAGCGAGAGAGAGGTTTGCTCATTTTCTTCTTTTTTGATTGTCAAGGGCCAAAACAGTAGCGTCCCTCGAGCCGGATTCGAACCAGCGACCTAAGGATGTCCGGCCTTCTCCACTACAGTCCTCCGCTCTACCAACTGAGCTATCGAGGGAGCCGTGCGTGTCCTCTCTCTGACGTTCACAGCCCGAGGCAGGGTGGAGTTCCTGTTCTTTGGAAAGCACAGCACTGTGTCATGTTGGATCTAACAGAGATTCCTGGGCTCGTTGTCGTTTCCTCGGCTTGCTCTCTTCAGTGGACCAAACATGTGGCCTTTGAGGATCCTGTATGTCCCTGCTGCTGCTCCTGCTTCTGTCGTAGAGCCCGGATAGCTCAGTCGGTAGAGCATCAGACTTTTAATCTGAGGGTCCAGGGTTCAAGTCCCTGTTCGGGTGTTATGGTGACTCAGGTCTAAGCCCCACCCCCCGGGCTTTTGTTTGCGGCCCTCCTCATTGCAAGGGCACAGAATTCCGCATTAGCAGCGCAGAGGTCCTTGTGTGGTGTTTGTCCTGGACGGAGTCAAAGGGGCCTGGAAGACGACAGTGAAACAATGGTGGTACGTCTTTGGCATTTTTTTCCTCTTCCGTCGGCTCTTCTCGTTGCAAATTCCCAAAGCTTCAAATTAGGCAGGGCAGAGGTAATTGTGGGGTGTGTGGGCTGGGCAAAAAGAAGGGCTTTGCTCCCTTTGGCCTGTGAGAGGATAAGAGGCTTAAACTGTGGTGTGAGCAAGCTTTCTCCGTGGGCGCCAGTGGTGTAGTGGTATCATGCAAGATTCCCATTCTTACGACCCGGGTTCGATTCCCGGCTGGCGCAGCCTGGGCTCTAGCTTGTGGGCCTGACACTGATTAATGGGTGAGGTGTGGCTCTGGGTGATTGGTGGCCCCTGCTGGGGAAATGTTTGCATATCAAAGCATCAACATATTGAGTAGGAGGAAGTGGTTACTGGATGAATGACCATCAATACAGAAGGTGCTGCTTGCTTTCTGGGGCTATACCTTGCCTCCTTTTTAACAGCTTTGTACTCAAACGTCTACTGCAATGGTGAGGCTTACAGAAAGGGTGCCGGCGATGGGCTCCACCGAGCGCCTCCTTTAGTCTCACTTGTCTTTGCGACTAGGTTTTGAGCGCACCAGCGCTGACGCAGTGTTTTGCAAAAGGAAAGCTTAGCAGACGCGAGCAGTAGAATGCAGAATTCTAAAGACGGCGACTCCGCTCTAATGTCTGACCGCCTTACGGTCCAAGCGAGAGAGAGGTTTGCTCATTTTCTTCTTTTTTGATTGTCAAGGGCCAAAACAGTAGCGTCCCTCGAGCCGGATTCGAACCAGCGACCTAAGGATGTCGGGCCTTCTCCACTACAGTCCTCCGCTCTACCAACTGAGCTATCGAGGGAGCCGTGCGTGTCCTCTCTCTGACGTTCACAGCCCGAGGCAGGGTGGAGTTCCTGTTCTTTGGAAAGCACAGCACTGTGTCATGTTGGATCTAACAGAGATTCCTGGGCTCGTTGTCGTTTCCTCGGCTTGCTCTCTTCAGTGGACCAAACATGTGGCCTTTGAGGATCCTATATGTCCCTGCTGCTGCTCCTGCTTCTGTCGTAGAGCCCGGATAGCTCAGTCGATAGAGCATCAGACTTTTAATCTGAGGGTCCAGGGTTCAAGTCCCTGTTCGGGTGTTATGGTGACTCAGGTCTAAGCCCCACCCCCTGGGCTTTTGTTTGCGGCCCTCCTCATTGCAAGGGCACAGAATTCCGCATTAGCAGCGCAGAGGTCCTTGTGTGGTGTTTGTCCTGGACGGAGTCAAAGGGGCCTGGAAGACGACAGTGAAACAATGGTGGTACGTCTTTGGCATTTTTTTCCTCTTCCGTCGGCTCTTCTCGTTGCAAATTCCCAAAGCTTCAAATTAGGCAGGGCAGAGGTAATTGTGGGGTGTGTGGGCTGGGCAAAAAGAAGGGCTTTGCTCCCTTTGGCCTGTGAGAGGATAAGAGGCTTAAACTGTGGTGTGAGCAAGCTCTCTCCGTGGGCGCCAGTGGTGTAGTGGTATCATGCAAGATTCCCATTCTTGCGACCCGGGTTCGATTCCCGGCTGGCGCAGCCTGGGCTCTAGCTTGTGGGCCTGGCACTGATTAATGGGTGAGGTGTGGCTCTGGGTGATTGGTGGCCCCTGCTGGGGAAATGTTTGCATATCAAAGCATCAACATATTGAGTAGGAGGAAGTGGTTACTGGATGAATGACCATCAATACAGAAGGTGCTGCTTGCTTTCTGGGGCTATACCTTGCCTCCTTTTTAACAGCTTTGTACTCAAACGTCTACTGCAATGGTGAGGCTTACAGAAAGGGTGCCGGCGATGGGCTCCACCGAGCGCCTCCTTTAGTCTCACTTGTCTTTGCGACTAGGTTTTGAGCGCACCAGCGCTGACGCAGTGTTTTGCCAAAGGAAAGCTTAGCAGACGCGAGCAGTAGAATGCAGAATTCTAAAGACGGCGACTCCGCTCTAATGTCTGACCGCCTTACGGGCCAAGCGAGAGAGAGGTTTGCTCATTTTCTTCTTTTTTGATTGTCAAGGGCTAAAACAGTAGCGTCCCTCGAGCCGGATTCGAACCAGCGACCTAAGGAGGTCCGGCCTTCTCCACTACAGTCCTCCGCTCTACCAACTGAGCTATCGAGGGAGCCGTGCGTGTCCTCTCTCTGACGTTCACAGCCCGAGGCAGGGTGGAGTTCCTGTTCTTTGGAAAGCACAGCACTGTGTCATGTTGGATCTAACAGAGATTCCTGGTCTCGTTGTCGTTTCCTCGGCTTGCTCTCTTCAGTGGACCAAACATGTGGCCTTTGAGGATCCTGTATGTCCCTGCTGCTGCTCCTGCTTCTGTCGTAGAGCCCGGATAGCTCAGTCGGTAGAGCATCAGACTTTTAATCTGAGGGTCCAGGGTTCAAGTCCCTGTTCGGGTGTTATGGTGACTTAGGTCTAAGCCCCACCCCCCGGGCTTTTGTTTGCGGCCCTCCTCATTGCAAGGGCACAGAATTCCGCATTAGCAGCGCAGAGGTCCTTGTGTGGTGTTTGTCCTGGACGGAGTCAAAGGGGCCTGGAAGACGACAGTGAAACAATGGTGGTACGTCTTTGGCATTTTTTTCCTCTTCCGTCGGCTCTTCTCGTTGCAAATTCCCAAAGCTTCAAATTAGGCAGGGCAGAGGTAATTGTGGGGTGTGTGGGCTGGGCAAAAAGAAGGGCTTTGCTCCCTTTGGCCTGTGAGAGGATAAGAGGCTTAAACTGTGGTGTGAGCAAGCTCTCTCCGTGGGCGCCAGTGGTGTAGTGGTATCATGCAAGATTCCCATTCTTGCGACTCGGGTTCGATTCCCGGCTGGTGCAGCCTGGGCTCTAGCTTGTGGGCCTGGCACTGATTAATGGGTGAGGTGTGGCTCTGGGTGATTGGTGGCCCCTGCTGGGGAAATGTTTGCATATCAAAGCATCAACATATTGAGTAGGAGGAAGTGGTTACTGGATGAATGACCATCAATACAGAAGGTGCTGCTTGCTTTCTGGGGCTATACCTTGCCTCCTTTTTAACAGCTTTGTACTCAAACGTCTACTGCAATGGTGAGGCTTACAGAAAGGGTGCCGGCGATGGGCTCCACCGAGCGCCTCCTTTAGTCTCACTTGTCTTTGCGACTAGGTTTTGAGCGCACCAGCGCTGACGCAGTGTTTTGCAAAAGGAAAGCTTAGCAGACGCGAGCAGTAGAATGCAGAATTCTAAAGACGGCGACTCCGCTCTAATGTCTGACCGCCTTACGGTCCAAGCGAGAGAGAGGTTTGCTCATTTTCTTCTTTTTTGATTGTCAAGGGCCAAAACAGTAGCGTCCCTCGAGCCGGATTCGAACCAGCGACCTAAGGATGTCCGGCCTTCTCCACTACAGTCCTCCGCTCTACCAACTGAGCTATCGAGGGAGCCGTGCGTGTCCTCTCTCTGACGTTCACAGCCCGAGGCAGGGTGGAGTTCCTGTTCTTTGGAAAGCACAGCACTGTGTCATGTTGGATCTAACAGAGATTCCTGGGCTCGTTGTCGTTTCCTCGGCTTGCTCTCTTCAGTGGACCAAACATGTGGCCTTTGAGGATCCTGTATGTCCCTGCTGCTGCTCCTGCTTCTGTCGTAGAGCCCGGATAGCTCAGTCGGTAGAGCATCAGACTTTTAATCTGAGGGTCCAGGGTTCAAGTCCCTGTTATGGTGACTCAGGTCTAAGCCCCACCCCCCGGGCTTTTGTTTGCGGCCCTCCTCATTGCAAGGGCACAGAATTCCGCATTAGCAGCGCAGAGGTCCTTGTGTGGTGTTTGTCCTGGACGGAGTCAAAGGGGCCTGGAAGACGACAGTGAAACTATGGTGGTACGTCTTTGGCATTTTTTTCCTCTTCCGTCGGCTCTTCTCGTTGCAAATTCCCAAAGCTTCAAATTAGGCAGGGCAGAGGTAATTGTGGGGTGTGTGGGCTGGGCAAAAAGAAGGGCTTTGCTCCCTTTGGCCTGTGAGAGGATAAGAGGCTTAAAATGTGGTGTGAGCAAGCTCTCTCCGTGGGCGCCAGTGGTGTAGTGGTATCATGCAAGATTCCCATTCTTGCGACCCGGGTTCGATTCCCGGCTGGCGCAGCCTGGGCTCTAGCTTGTGGGCCTGGCACTGATTAATGGGTGAGGTGTGGCTCTGGGTGATTGGTGGCCCCTGCTGGGGAAATGTTTGCATATCAAAGCATCAACATATTGAGTAGGAGGAAGTGGTTACTGGATGAATGACCATCAATACAGAAGGTGCTGCTTGCTTTCTGGGGCTATACCTTGCCTCCTCTTTAACAGCTTTGTACTCAAACGTCTACTGCAATGGTGAGGCTTACAGAAAGGGTGCCGGCGATGGGCTCCACCTAGCGCCTCCTTTAGTCTCACTTGTCTTTGCGACTAGGTTTTGAGCGCACCAGCGCTGACGCAGTGTTTTGCAAAAGGAAAGCTTAGCAGACGCGAGCAGTAGAATGCAGAATTCTAAAGACGGCGACTCCGCTCTAATGTCTGACCGCCTTACGGTCCAAGCGAGAGAGAGGTTTGCTCATTTTCTTCTTTTTTGATTGTCAAGGGCCAAAACAGTAGCGTCCCTCGAGCCGGATTCGAACCAGCAACCTAAGGATGTCCGGCCTTCTCCACTACAGTCCTCCGCTCTACCAACTGAGCTATCGAGGGAGCCGTGCGTGTCCTCTCTCTGACGTTCACAGCCCGAGGCAGGGTGGAGTTCCTGTTCTTTGGAAAGCACAGCACTGTGTCATGTTGGATCTAACAGAGATTCCTGGGCTCGTTGTCGTTTCCTCGGCTTGCTCTCTTCAGTGGACCAAACATGTGGCCTTTGAGGATCCTGTATCTCCCTGCTGCTGCTCCTGCTTCTGTCGTAGAGCCTGGATAGCTCAGTCGGTAGAGCATCAGACTTTTAATCTGAGGGTCCAGGGTTCAAGTCCCTGTTCGGGTGTTATGGTGACTCAGGTCTAAGCCCCACCCCCCGGGCTTTTGTTTGCGGCCCTCCTCATTGCAAGGGCACAGAATTCCGCATTAGCAGCGCAGAGGTCCTTGTGTGGTGTTTGTCCTGGACGGAGTCAAAGGGGCCTGGAAGACGACAGTGAAACAATGGTGGTACGTCTTTGGCATTTTTTTCCTCTTCCGTCGGCTCTTCTCGTTGCAAATTCCCAAAGCTTCAAATTAGGCAGGGCAGAGGTAATTGTGGGGTGTGTGGGCTGGGCAAAAAGAAGGGCTTTGCTCCCTTTGGCCTGTGAGAGGATAAGAGGCTTAAACTGTGGTGTGAGCAAGCACTCTCCGTGGGCGCCAGTGGTGTAGTGGTATCATGCAAGATTCCCATTCTTGCGACCCGGGTTCGATTCCTGGCTGGCGCAGCCTGGGCTCTAGCTTGTGGGCTTGGGAGCAAGCACTGATTAATGGGTGAGGTGTGGCTCTGGGTGATTGGTGGCCCCTGCTGGGGAAATGTTTGCATATCAAAGCATCAACATATTGAGTAGGAGGAAGTGGTTACTGGATGAATGACCATCAATACAGAAGGTGCTGCTTGCTTTCTGGGGCTATACCTGGCCTCCTTTTTAACAGCTTTGTACTCAAACGTCTACTGCAATGGTGAGGCTTACAGAAAGGGTGCCGGCGATGGGCTCCACCGAGCGCCTCCTTTAGTCTCACTTGTCTTTGCGACTAGGTTTTGAGCGCACCAGCACTGACGCAGTGTTTTGCAAAAGGAAAGCTTAGCAGACGCGAGCAGTAGAATGCAGAATTCTAAAGACGGCGACTCCGCTCTAATGTCTGACCGCCTTACGGTCCAAGCGAGAGAGAGGTTTGCTCATTTTCTTCTTTTTTGATTGTCAAGGGCCAAAACAGTAGCGTCCCTCGAGCCGGATTAGAACCAGCGACCTAAGGATGTCCGGCCTTTTCCACTACAGTCCTCCGCTCTACCAACTGAGCTATCGAGGGAGCCGTGCGTGTCCTCTCTCTGACGTTCACAGCCCGAGGCAGGGTGGAGTTCCTGTTCTTTGGAAAGCACGGCACTGTGTCATGTTGGATCTAACAGAGATTCCTGGGCTCGTTGTCGTTTCCTCGGCTTGCTCTCTTCAGTGGACCAAACATGTGGCCTTTGAGGATCCTGTATGTCCCTGCTGCTGCTCCTGCTTCTGTCGTAGAGCCCGGATAGCTCAGTCGGTAGAGCATCAGACTTTTAATCTGAGGGTCCAGGGTTCAAGTCCCTGTTATGGTGACTCAGGTCTAAGCCCCACCCCCCGGGCTTTTGTTTGCGGCCCTCCTCATTGCAAGGGCACAGAATTCCGCATTAGCAGCGCAGAGGTCCTTGTGTGGTGTTTGTCCTGGACGGAGTCAAAGGGGCCTGGAAGACGACAGTGAAACTATGGTGGTACGTCTTTGGCATTTTTTTCCTCTTCCGTCGGCTCTTCTCGTTGCAAATTCCCAAAGCTTCAAATTAGGCAGGGCAGAGGTAATTGTGGGGTGTGTGGGCTGGGCAAAAAGAAGGGCTTTGCTCCCTTTGGCCTGTGAGAGGATAAGAGGCTTAAAATGTGGTGTGAGCAAGCTCTCTCCGTGGGCGCCAGTGGTGTAGTGGTATCATGCAAGATTCCCATTCTTGCGACCTGGGTTCGATTCCCGGGTGGCGCAGCCTGGGCTCTAGCTTGTGGGCCTGGCACTGATTAATGGGTGAGGTGTGGCTCTGGGTGATTGGTGGCCCCTGCTGGGGAAATGTTTGCATATCAAAGCATCAACATATTGAGTAGGAGGAAGTGGTTACTGGATGAATGACCATCAATACAGAAGGTGCTGCTTGCTTTCTGGGGCTATACCTTGCCTCCTCTTTAACAGCTTTGTACTCAAACGTCTACTGCAATGGTGAGGCTTACAGAAAGGGTGCCGGCGATGGGCTCCACCTAGCGCCTCCTTTAGTCTCACTTGTCTTTGCGACTAGGTTTTGAGCGCACCAGCGCTGACGCAGTGTTTTGCAAAAGGAAAGCTTAGCAGACGCGAGCAGTAGAATGCAGAATTCTAAAGACGGCGACTCCGCTCTAATGTCTGACCGCCTTACGGTCCAAGCGAGAGAGAGGTTTGCTCATTTTCTTCTTTTTTGATTGTCAAGGGCCAAAACAGTAGCGTCCCTCGAGCCGGATTCGAACCAGCGACCTAAGGATGTCCGGCCTTCTCCACTACAGTCCTCCGCTCTACCAACTGAGCTATCGAGGGAGCCGTGCGTGTCCTCTCTCTGACGTTCACAGCCCGAGGCAGGGTGGAGTTCCTGTTCTTTGGAAAGCACAGCACTGTGTCATGTTGGATCTAACAGAGATTCCTGGGCTCGTTGTCGTTTCCTCGGCTTGCTCTCTTCAGTGGACCAAACATGTGGCCTTTGAGGATCCTGTATCTCCCTGCTGCTGCTCCTGCTTCTGTCGTAGAGCCTGGATAGCTCAGTCGGTAGAGCATCAGACTTTTAATCTGAGGGTCCAGGGTTCAAGTCCCTGTTCGGGTGTTATGGTGACTCAGGTCTAAGCCCCACCCCCCGGGCTTTTGTTTGCGGCCCTCCTCATTGCAAGGGCACAGAATTCCGCATTAGCAGCGCAGAGGTCCTTGTGTGGTGTTTGTCCTGGACGGAGTCAAAGGGGCCTGGAAGACGACAGTGAAACAATGGTGGTACGTCTTTGGCATTTTTTTCCTCTTCCGTCGGCTCTTCTCGTTGCAAATTCCCAAAGCTTCAAATTAGGCAGGGCAGAGGTAATTGTGGGGTGTGTGGGCTGGGCAAAAAGAAGGGCTTTGCTCCCTTTGGCCTGTGAGAGGATAAGAGGCTTAAACTGTGGCGTGAGCAAGCGCTCTCCGTGGGCGCCAGTGGTGTAGTGGTATCATGCAAGATTCCCATTCTTGCGACCCGGGTTCGATTCCCGGCTGGCGCAGCCTGGGCTCTAGCTTGTGGGCTTGGGAGCAAGCACTGATTAATGGGTGAGGTGTGGCTCTGGGTGATTGGTGGCCCCTGCTGGGGAAATGTTTGCATATCAAAGCATCAACATATTGAGTAGGAGGAAGTGGTTACTGGATGAATGACCATCAATACAGAAGGTGCTGCTTGCTTTCTGGGGCTATACCTGGCCTCCTTTTTAACAGCTTTGTACTCAAACGTCTACTGCAATGGTGAGGCTTACAGAAAGGGTGCCGGCGATGGGCTCCACCGAGCGCCTCCTTTAGTCTCACTTGTCTTTGCGACTAGGTTTTGAGCGCACCAGCACTGACGCAGTGTTTTGCAAAAGGAAAGCTTAGCAGACGCGAGCAGTAGAATGCAGAATTCTAAAGACGGCGACTCCGCTCTAATGTCTGACGGCCTTACGGTCCAAGCGAGAGAGAGGTTTGCTCATTTTCTTCTTTTTTGATTGTCAAGGGCCAAAACAGTAGCGTCCCTCGAGCCGGATTCGAACCAGCGACCTAAGGATGTCCGGCCTTCTCCACTACAGTCCTCCGCTCTACCAACTGAGCTATCGAGGGAGCCGTGCGTGTCATCTCTCTGACGTTCACAGCCCGAGGCAGGGTGGAGTTCCTGTTCTTTGGAAAGCACGGCACTGTGTCATGTTGGATCTAACAGAGATTCCTGGGCTCGTTGTCGTTTCCTCGGCTTGCTCTCTTCAGTGGACCAAACATGTGGCCTTTGAGGATCCTGTATGTCCCTGCTGCTGCTCCTGCTTCTGTCGTAGAGCCCGGATAGCTCAGTCGGTAGAGCATCAGACTTTTAATCTGAGGGTCCAGGGTTCAAGTCCCTGTTCGGGTGTTATGGTGACTCAGGTCTAAGCCCCACCCCCTGGGCTTTTGTTTGCGGCCCTCCTCATTGCAAGGGCACAGAATTCCGCATTAGCAGCGCAGAGGTCCTTGTGTGGTGTTTGTCCTGGACGGAGTCAAAGGGGCCTGGAAGACGACAGTGAAACAATGGTGGTACGTCTTTGGCATTTTTTTCCTCTTCCGTCGGCTCTTCTCGTTGCAAATTCCCAAAGCTTCAAATTAGGCAGGGCAGAGGTAATTGTGGGGTGTGTGGGCTGGGCAAAAAGAAGGGCTTTGCTCCCTTTGGCCTGTGAGAGGATAAGAGGCTTAAACTGTGGTGTGAGCAAGCACTCTCCGTGGGCGTCAGTGGTGTAGTGGTATCATGCAAGATTCCCATTCTTGCGACCCGGGTTCGATTCCCGGCTGGCGCAGCCTGGGCTCTAGCTTGTGGGCTTGGGAGCAAGCACTGATTAATGGGTGAGGTGTGGCTCTGGGTGATTGGTGGCCCCTGCTGGGGAAATGTTTGCATATCAAAGCATCAACATATTGAGTAGGAGGAAGTGGTTACTGGATGAATGACCATCAATACAGAAGGTGCTGCTTGCTTTCTGGGGCTATACCTGGCCTCCTTTTTAACAGCTTTGTACTCAAACGTCTACTGCAATGGTGAGGCTTACAGAAAGGGTGCCGGCGATGGGCTCCACCGAGCGCCTCCTTTAGTCTCACTTGTCTTTGCGACTAGGTTTTGAGCGCACCAGCACTGACGCAGTGTTTTGCAAAAGGAAAGCTTAGCAGACGCGAGCAGTAGAATGCAGAATTCTAAAGACGGCGACTCCGCTCTAATGTCTGACCGCCTTACGGTCCAAGCGAGAGAGAGGTTTGCTCATTTTCTTCTTTTTTGATTGTCAAGGGCCAAAACAGTAGCATCCCTCGAGCCGGATTCGAACCAGCGACCTAAGGATGTCCGGCCTTCTCCACTACAGTCCTCCGCTCTACCAACTGAGCTATCGAGGGAGCCGTGCGTGTCCTCTCTCTGACGTTCACAGCCCGAGGCAGGGTGGAGTTCCTGTTCTTTGGAAAGCACGGCACTGTGTCATGTTGGATCTAACAGAGATTCCTGGGCTCGTTGTCGTTTCCTCGGCTTGCTCTCTTCAGTGGACCAAACATGTGGCCTTTGAGGATCCTGTATGTCCCTGCTGCTGCTCCTGCTTCTGTCGTAGAGCCCGGATAGCTCAGTCGGTAGAGCATCAGACTTTTAATCTGAGGGTCCAGGGTTCAAGTCCCTGTTCGGGTGTTATGGTGACTCAGGTCTAAGCCCCACCCCCCGGGCTTTTGTTTGCGGCCCTCCTCATTGCAAGGGCACAGAATTCCGCATTAGCAGCGCAGAGGTCCTTGTGTGGTGTTTGTCCTGGACGGAGTCAAAGGGGCCTGGAAGACGACAGTGAAACAATGGTGGTACGTCTTTGGCATTTTTTTCCTCTTCCGTCGGCTCTTCTCGTTGCAAATTCCCAAAGCTTCAAATTAGGCAGGGCAGAGGTAATTGTGGGGTGTGTGGGCTGGGCAAAAAGAAGGGCTTTGCTCCCTTTGGCCTGTGAGAGGATAAGAGGCTTAAACTGTGGTGTGAGCAAGCGCTCTCCGTGGGCGCCAGTGGTGTAGTGGTATCATGCAAGATTCCCATTCTTGCGACCCGGGTTCGATTCCCGGCTGGCGCAGCCTGGGCTCTAGCTTGTGGGCTTGGGAGCAAGCACTGATTAATGGGTGAGGTGTGGCTCTGGGTGATTGGTGGCCCCTGCTGGGGAAATGTTTGCATATCAAAGCATCAACATATTGAGTAGGAGGAAGTGGTTACTGGATGAATGACCATCAATACAGAAGGTGCTGCTTGCTTTCTGGGGCTATACCTGGCCTCCTTTTTAACAGCTTTGTACTCAAACGTCTACTGCAATGGTGAGGCTTACAGAAAGGGTGCCGGCGATGGGCTCCACCGAGCGCCTCCTTTAGTCTCACTTGTCTTTGCGACTAGGTTTTGAGCGCACCAGCACTGACGCAGTGTTTTGCAAAAGGAAAGCTTAGCAGACGCGAGCAGTAGAATGCAGAATTCTAAAGACGGCGACTCCGCTCTAATGTCTGACCGCCTTACGGTCCAAGCGAGAGAGAGGTTTGCTCATTTTCTTCTTTTTTGATTGTCAAGGGCCAAAACAGTAGCGTCCCTCGAGCCGGATTCGAACCAGCGACCTAAGGATGTCCGGCCTTCTCCACTACAGTCCTCCGCTCTACCAACTGAGCTATCGAGGGAGCCGTGCGTGTCCTCTCTCTGACGTTCACAGCCCGAGGCAGGGTGGAGTTCCTGTTCTTTGGAAAGCACGGCACTGTGTCATGTTGGATCTAACAGAGATTCCTGGGCTCGTTGTCGTTTCCTCGGCTTGCTCTCTTCAGTGGACCAAACATGTGGCCTTTGAGGATCCTGTATGTCCCTGCTGCTGCTCCTGCTTCTGTCGTAGAGCCCGGATAGCTCAGTCGGTAGAGCATCAGACTTTTAATCTGAGGGTCCAGGGTTCAAGTCCCTGTTCGGGTGTTATGGTGACTCAGGTCTAAGCCCCACCCCCCGGGCTTTTGTTTGCGGCCCTCCTCATTGCAAGGGCACAGAATTCCGCATTAGCAGCGCAGAGGTCCTTGTGTGGTGTTTGTCCTGGACGGAGTCAAAGGGGCCTGGAAGACGACAGTGAAACAATGGTGGTACGTCTTTGGCATTTTTTTCCTCTTCCGTCGGCTCTTCTCGTTGCAAATTCCCAAAGCTTCAAATTAGGCAGGGCAGAGGTAATTGTGGGGTGTGTGGGCTGGGCAAAAAGAAGGGCTTTGCTCCCTTTGGCCTGTGAGAGGATAAGAGGCTTAAACTGTGGTGTGAGCAAGCGCTCTCCGTGGGCGCCAGTGGTGTAGTGGTATCATGCAAGATTCCCATTCTTGCGACCCGGGTTCGATTCCCGGCTGGCGCAGCCTGGGCTCTAGCTTGTGGGCTTGGGAGCAAGCACTGATTAATGGGTGAGGTGTGGCTCTGGGTGATTGGTGGCCCCTGCTGGGGAAATGTTTGCATATCAAAGCATCAACATATTGAGTAGGAGGAAGTGGTTACTGGATGAATGACCATCAATACAGAAGGTGCTGCTTGCTTTCTGGGGCTATACCTGGCCTCCTTTTTAACAGCTTTGTACTCAAACGTCTACTGCAATGGTGAGGCTTACAGAAAGGGTGCCGGCGATGGGCTCCACCGAGCGCCTCCTTTAGTCTCACTTGTCTTTGCGACTAGGTTTTGAGCGCACCAGCACTGACGCAGTGTTTTGCAAAAGGAAAGCTTAGCAGACGCGAGCAGTAGAATGCAGAATTCTAAAGACGGCGACTCCGCTCTAATGTCTGACCGCCTTACGGTCCAAGCGAGAGAGAGGTTTGCTCATTTTCTTCTTTTTTGATTGTCAAGGGCCAAAACAGTAGCATCCCTCGAGCCGGATTCGAACCAGCGACCTAAGGATGTCCGGCCTTCTCCACTACAGTCCTCCGCTCTACCAACTGAGCTATCGAGGGAGCCGTGCGTGTCCTCTCTCTGACGTTCACAGCCCGAGGCAGGGTGGAGTTCCTGTTCTTTGGAAAGCACGGCACTGTGTCATGTTGGATCTAACAGAGATTCCTGGGCTCGTTGTCGTTTCCTCGGCTTGCTCTCTTCAGTGGACCAAACATGTGGCCTTTGAGGATCCTGTATGTCCCTGCTGCTGCTCCTGCTTCTGTCGTAGAGCCCGGATAGCTCAGTCGGTAGAGCATCAGACTTTTAATCTGAGGGTCCAGGGTTCAAGTCCCTGTTCGGGTGTTATGGTGACTCAGGTCTAAGCCCCACCCCCCGGGCTTTTGTTTGCGGCCCTCCTCATTGCAAGGGCACAGAATTCCGCATTAGCAGCGCAGAGGTCCTTGTGTGGTGTTTGTCCTGGACGGAGTCAAAGGGGCCTGGAAGACGACAGTGAAACAATGGTGGTACGTCTTTGGCATTTTTTTCCTCTTCCGTCGGCTCTTCTCGTTGCAAATTCCCAAAGCTTCAAATTAGGCAGGGCAGAGGTAATTGTGGGGTGTGTGGGCTGGGCAAAAAGAAGGGCTTTGCTCCCTTTGGCCTGTGAGAGGATAAGAGGCTTAAACTGTGGTGTGAGCAAGCGCTCTCCGTGGGTGCCAGTGGTGTAGTGGTATCATGCAAGATTCCCATTCTTGCGACCCGGGTTCGATTCCCGGCTGGCGCAGCCTGGGCTCTAGCTTGTGGGCTTGGGAGCAAGCACTGATTAATGGGTGAGGTGTGGCTCTGGGTGATTGGTGGCCCCTGCTGGGGAAATGTTTGCATATCAAAGCATCAACATATTGAGTAGGAGGAAGTGGTTACTGGATGAATGACCATCAATACAGAAGGTGCTGCTTGCTTTCTGGGGCTATACCTGGCCTCCTTTTTAACAGCTTTGTACTCAAACGTCTACTGCAATGGTGAGGCTTACAGAAAGGGTGCCGGCGATGGGCTCCACCGAGCGCCTCCTTTAGTCTCACTTGTCTTTGCGACTAGGTTTTGAGCGCACCAGCACTGACGCAGTGTTTTGCAAAAGGAAAGCTTAGCAGACGCGAGCAGTAGAATGCAGAATTCTAAAGACGGCGACTCCGCTCTAATGTCTGACCGCCTTACGGTCCAAGCGAGAGAGAGGTTTGCTCATTTTCTTCTTTTTTGATTGTCAAGGGCCAAAACAGTAGCGTCCCTCGAGCCGGATTCGAACCAGCGACCTAAGGATGTCTGGCCTTCTCCACTACAGTCCTCCGCTCTACCAACTGAGCTATCGAGGGAGCCGTGCGTGTCCTCTCTCTGACGTTCACAGCCCGAGGCAGGGTGGAGTTCCTGTTCTTTGGAAAGCACGGCACTGTGTCATGTTGGATCTAACAGAGATTCCTGGGCTCGTTGTCGTTTCCTCGGCTTGCTCTCTTCAGTGGACCAAACATGTGGCCTTTGAGGATCCTGTATGTCCCTGCTGCTGCTCCTGCTTCTGTCGTAGAGCCCGGATAGCTCAGTCGGTAGAGCATCAGACTTTTAATCTGAGGGTCTAGGGTTCAAGTCCCTGTTCGGGTGTTATGGTGACTCAGGTCTAAGCCCCACCCCCCGGGCTTTTGTTTGCGGCCCTCCTCATTGCAAGGGCACAGAATTCCGCATTAGCAGCGCAGAGGTCCTTGTGTGGTGTTTGTCCTGGACGGAGTCAAAGGGGCCTGGAAGACGACAGTGAAACAATGGTGGTACGTCTTTGGCATTTTTTTCCTCTTCCGTCGGCTCTTCTCGTTGCAAATTCCCAAAGCTTCAAATTAGGCAGGGCAGAGGTAATTGTGGGGTGTGTGGGCTGGGCAAAAAGAAGGGCTTTGCTCCCTTTGGCCTGTGAGAGGATAAGAGGCTTAAACTGTGGTGTGAGCAAGCGCTCTCCGTGGGCGCCAGTGGTGTAGTGGTATCATGCAAGATTCCCATTCTTGCGACCCGGGTTCGATTCCCGGCTGGCGCAGCCTGGGCTCTAGCTTGTGGGCTTGGGAGCAAGCACTGATTAATGGGTGAGGTGTGGCTCTGGGTGATTGGTGGCCCCTGCTGGGGAAATGTTTGCATATCAAAGCATCAACATATTGAGTAGGAGGAAGTGGTTACTGGATGAATGACCATCAATACAGAAGGTGCTGCTTGCTTTCTGGGGCTATACCTGGCCTCCTTTTTAACAGCTTTGTACTCAAACGTCTACTGCAATGGTGAGGCTTACAGAAAGGGTGCCGGCGATGGGCTCCACCGAGCGCCTCCTTTAGTCTCACTTGTCTTTGCGACTAGGTTTTGAGCGCACCAGCACTGACGCAGTGTTTTGCAAAAGGAAAGCTTAGCAGACGCGAGCAGTAGAATGCAGAATTCTAAAGACGGCGACTCCGCTCTAATGTCTGACCGCCTTACGGTCCAAGCGAGAGAGAGGTTTGCTCATTTTCTTCTTTTTTGATTGTCAAGGGCCAAAACAGTAGCGTCCCTCGAGCCGGATTCGAACCAGCGACCTAAGGATGTCCGGCCTTCTCCACTACAGTCCTCCGCTCTACCAACTGAGCTATCGAGGGAGCCGTGCGTGTCCTCTCTCTGACGTTCACAGCCCGAGGCAGGGTGGAGTTCCTGTTCTTTGGAAAGCACGGCACTGTGTCATGTTGGATCTAACAGAGATTCCTGGGCTCGTTGTCGTTTCCTCGGCTTGCTCTCTTCAGTGGACCAAACATGTGGCCTTTGAGGATCCTGTATGTCCCTGCTGCTGCTCCTGCTTCTGTCGAAGAGCCCGGATAGCTCAGTCGGTAGAGCATCAGACTTTTAATCTGAGGGTCCAGGGTTCAAGTCCCTGTTCGGGTGTTATGGTGACTCAGGTCTAAGCCCCACCCCCCGGGCTTTTGTTTGCGGCCCTCCTCATTGCAAGGGCACAGAATTCCGCATTAGCAGCGCAGAGGTCCTTGTGTGGTGTTTGTCCTGGACGGAGTCAAAGGGGCCTGGAAGACGACAGTGAAACAATGGTGGTACGTCTTTGGCATTTTTTTCCTCTTCCGTCGGCTCTTCTCGTTGCAAATTCCCAAAGCTTCAAATTAGGCAGGGCAGAGGTAATTGTGGGGTGTGTGGGCTGGGCAAAAAGAAGGGCTTTGCTCCCTTTGGCCTGTGAGAGGATAAGAGGCTTAAACTGTGGTGTGAGCAAGCGCTCTCCGTGGGCGCCAGTGGTGTAGTGGTATCATGCAAGATTCCCATTCTTGCGACCCGGGTTCGATTCCCGGCTGGCGCAGCCTGGGCTCTAGCTTGTGGGCTTGGGAGCAAGCACTGATTAATGGGTGAGGTGTGGCTCTGGGTGATTGGTGGCCCCTGCTGGGGAAATGTTTGCATATCAAAGCATCAACATATTGAGTAGGAGGAAGTGGTTACTGGATGAATGACCATCAATACAGAAGGTGCTGCTTGCTATCTGGGGCTATACCTGGCCTCCTTTTTAACAGCTTTGTACTCAAACGTCTACTGCAATGGTGAGGCTTACAGAAAGGGTGCCGGCGATGGGCTCCACCGAGCGCCTCCTTTAGTCTCACTTGTCTTTGCGACTAGGTTTTGAGCGCACCAGCACTGACGCAGTGTTTTGCAAAAGGAAAGCTTAGCAGACGCGAGCAGTAGAATGCAGAATTCTAAAGACGGCGACTCCGCTCTAATGTCTGACCGCCTTACGGTCCAAGCGAGAGAGAGGTTTGCTCATTTTCTTCTTTTTTGATTGTCAAGGGCCAAAACAGTAGCGTCCCTCGAGCCGGATTCGAACCAGCGACCTAAGGATGTCCGGCCTTCTCCACTACAGTCCTCCGCTCTACCAACTGAGCTATCGAGGGAGCCGTGCGTGTCCTCTCTCTGACGTTCACAGCCCGAGGCAGGGTGGAGTTCCTGTTCTTTGGAAAGCACAGCACTGTGTCATGTTGGATCTAACATAGATTCCTGGGCTCGTTGTCGTTTCCTCGGCTTGCTCTCTTCAGTGGACCAAACATGTGGCCTTTGAGGATCCTGTATCTCCCTGCTGCTGCTCCTGCTTCTGTCGTAGAGCCCGGATAGCTCAGTCGGTAGAGCATCAGACTTTTAATCTGAGGGTCCAGGGTTCAAGTCCCTGTTCGGGTGTTATGGTGACTCAGGTCTAAGCCCCACCCCCCGGGCTTTTGTTTGCGGCCCTCCTCATTGCAAGGGCACAGAATTCCGCATTAGCAGCGCAGAGGTCCTTGTGTGGTGTTTGTCCTGGACGGAGTCAAAGGGGCCTGGAAGACGACAGTGAAACAATGGTGGTACGTCTTTGGCATTTTTTTCCTCTTCCGTCGGCTCTTCTCGTTGCAAATTCCCAAAGCTTCAAATTAGGCAGGGCAGAGGTAATTGTGGGGTGTGTGGGCTGGGCAAAAAGAAGGGCTTTGCTCCCTTTGGCCTGTGAGAGGATAAGAGGCTTAAACTGTGGTGTGAGCAAACGCTCTCCGTGGGCGCCAGTGGTGTAGTGGTATCATGCAAGATTCCCATTCTTGCGACCCGGGTTCGATTCCCGGCTGGCGCAGCCTGGGCTCTAGCTTGTGGGCTTGGGAGCAAGCACTGATTAATGGGTGAGGTGTGGCTCTGGGTGATTGGTGGCCCCTGCTGGGGAAATGTTTGCATATCAAAGCATCAACATATTGAGTAGGAGGAAGTGGTTACTGGATGAATGACCATCAATACAGAAGGTGCTGCTTGCTTTCTGGGGCTATACCTGGCCTCCTTTTTAACAGCTTTGTACTCAAACGTCTACTGCAATGGTGAGGCTTACAGAAAGGGTGCCGGCGATGGGCTCCACCGAGCGCCTCCTTTAGTCTCACTTGTCTTTGCGACTAGGTTTTGAGCGCACCAGCACTGACGCAGTGTTTTGCAAAAGGAAAGCTTAGCAGACGCGAGCAGTAGAATGCAGAATTCTAAAGACGGCGACTCCGCTCTAATGTCTGACCGCCTTACGGTCCAAGCGAGAGAGAGGTTTGCTCATTTTCTTCTTTTTTGATTGTCAAGGGCCAAAACAGTAGCGTCCCTCGAGCCGGATTCGAACCAGCAACCTAAGGATGTCCGGCCTTCTCCACTACAGTCCTCCGCTCTACCAACTGAGCTATCGAGGGAGCCGTGCGTGTCCTCTCTCTGACGTTCACAGCCCGAGGCAGGGTGGAGTTCCTGTTCTTTGGAAAGCACGGCACTGTGTCATGTTGGATCTAACAGAGATTCCTGGGCTCGTTGTCGTTTCCTCGGCTTGCTCTCTTCAGTGGACCAAACATGTGGCCTTTGAGGATCCTGTATGTCCCTGCTGCTGCTCCTGCTTCTGTCGTAGAGCCCGGATAGCTCAGTCGGTAGAGCATCAGACTTTTAATCTGAGGGTCCAGGGTTCAAGTCCCTGTTCGGGTGTTATGGTGACTCAGGTCTAAGCCCCACCCCCCGGGCTTTTGTTTGCGGCCCTCCTCATTGCAAGGGCACAGAATTCCGCATTAGCAGCGCAGAGGTCCTTGTGTGGTGTTTGTCCTGGACGGAGTCAAAGGGGCCTGGAAGACGACAGTGAAACAATGGTGGTACGTCTTTGGCATTTTTTTCCTCTTCCGTCGGCTCTTCTCGTTGCAAATTCCCAAAGCTTCAAATTAGGCAGGGCAGAGGTAATTGTGGGGTGTGTGGGCTGGGCAAAAAGAAGGGCTTTGCTCCCTTTGGCCTGTGAGAGGATAAGAGGCTTAAACTGTGGTGTGAGCAAGCGCTCTCCGTGGGTGCCAGTGGTGTAGTGGTATCATGCAAGATTCCCATTCTTGCGACCCGGGTTCGATTCCCGGCTGGCGCAGCCTGGGCTCTAGCTTGTGGGCTTGGGAGCAAGCACTGATTAATGGGTGAGGTGTGGCTCTGGGTGATTGGTGGCCCCTGCTGGGGAAATGTTTGCATATCAAAGCATCAACATATTGAGTAGGAGGAAGTGGTTACTGGATGAATGACCATCAATACAGAAGGTGCTGCTTGCTTTCTGGGGCTATACCTGGCCTCCTTTTTAACAGCTTTGTACTCAAACGTCTACTGCAATGGTGAGGCTTACAGAAAGGGTGCCGGCGATGGGCTCCACCGAGCGCCTCCTTTAGTCTCACTTGTCTTTGCGACTAGGTTTTGAGCGCACCAGCACTGACGCAGTGTTTTGCAAAAGGAAAGCTTAGCAGACGCGAGCAGTAGAATGCAGATTTCTAAAGACGGCGACTCCGCTCTAATGTCTGACCGCCTTACGGTCCAAGCGAGAGAGAGGTTTGCTCATTTTCTTCTTTTTTGATTGTCAAGGGCCAAAACAGTAGCGTCCCTCGAGCCGGATTCGAACCAGCGACCTAAGGATGTCCGGCCTTCTCCACTACAGTCCTCCGCTCTACCAACTGAGCTATCGAGGGAGCCGTGCGTGTCCTCTCTCTGACGTTCACAGCCCGAGGCAGGGTGGAGTTCCTGTTCTTTGGAAAGCACGGCACTGTGTCATGTTGGATCTAACAGAGATTCCTGGGCTCGTTGTCGTTTCCTCGGCTTGCTCTCTTCAGTGGACCAAACATGTGGCCTTTGAGGATCCTGTATGTCCCTGCTGCTGCTCCTGCTTCTGTCGTAGAGCCCGGATAGCTCAGTCGGTAGAGCATCAGACTTTTAATCTGAGGGTCCAGGGTTCAAGTCCCTGTTCGGGTGTTATGGTGACTCAGGTCTAAGCCCCACCCCCCGGGCTTTTGTTTGCGGCCCTCCTCATTGCAAGGGCACAGAATTCCGCATTAGCAGCGCAGAGGTCCTTGTGTGGTGTTTGTCCTGGACGGAGTCAAAGGGGCCTGGAAGACGACAGTGAAACAATGGTGGTACGTCTTTGGCATTTTTTTCCTCTTCCGTCGGCTCTTCTCGTTGCAAATTCCCAAAGCTTCAAATTAGGCAGGGCAGAGGTAATTGTGGGGTGTGTGGGCTGGGCAAAAAGAAGGGCTTTGCTCCCTTTGGCCTGTGAGAGGATAAGAGGCTTAAACTGTGGTGTGAGCAAGCGCTCTCCGTGGGTACCAGTGGTATAGTGGTATCATGCAAGATTCCCATTCTTGCGACCCGGGTTCGATTCCCGGCTGGTGCAGCCTGGGCTCTAGCTTGTGGGCTTGGGAGCAAGCACTGATTAATGGGTGAGGTGTGGCTCTGGGTGATTGGTGGCCCCTGCTGGGGAAATGTTTGCATATCAAAGCATCAACATATTGAGTAGGAGGAAGTGGTTACTGGATGAATGACCATCAATACAGAAGGTGCTGCTTGCTTTCTGGGGCTATACCTGGCCTCCTTTTTAACAGCTTTGTACTCAAACGTCTACTGCAATGGTGAGGCTTACAGAAAGGGTGCCGGCGATGGGCTCCACCGAGCGCCTCCTTTAGTCTCACTTGTCTTTGCGACTAGGTTTTGAGCGCACCAGCACTGACGCAGTGTTTTGCAAAAGGAAAGCTTAGCAGACGCGAGCAGTAGAATGCAGAATTCTAAAGACGGCGACTCCGCTCTAATGTCTGACCGCCTTACGGTCCAAGCGAGAGAGAGGTTTGCTCATTTTCTTCTTTTTTGATTGTCAAGGGCCAAAACAGTAGCGTCCCTCGAGCCGGATTCGAACCAGCGACCTAAGGATGTCCGGCCTTCTCCACTACAGTCCTCCGCTCTACCAACTGAGCTATCGAGGGAGCCGTGCGTGTCCTCTCTCTGACGTTCACAGCCCGAGGCAGGGTGGAGTTCCTGTTCTTTGGAAAGCACGGCACTGTGTCATGTTGGATCTAACAGAGATTCCTGGGCTCGTTGTCGTTTCCTCGGCTTGCTCTCTTCAGTGGACCAAACATGTGGCCTTTGAGGATCCTGTATGTCCCTGCTGCTGCTCCTGCTTCTGTCGTAGAGCCCGGATAGCTCAGTCGGTAGAGCATCAGACTTTTAATCTGAGGGTCCAGGGTTCAAGTCCCTGTTCGGGTGTTATGGTGACTCAGGTCTAAGCCCCACCCCCCGGGCTTTTGTTTGCGGCCCTCCTCATTGCAAGGGCACAGAATTCCGCATTAGCAGCGCAGAGGTCCTTGTGTGGTGTTTGTCCTGGACGGAGTCAAAGGGGCCTGGAAGACGACAGTGAAACAATGGTGGTACGTCTTTGGCATTTTTTTCCTCTTCCGTCGGCTCTTCTCGTTGCAAATTCCCAAAGCTTCAAATTAGGCAGGGCAGAGGTAATTGTGGGGTGTGTGGGCTGGGCAAAAAGAAGGGCTTTGCTCCCTTTGGCCTGTGAGAGGATAAGAGGCTTAAACTGTGGTGTGAGCAAGCGCTCTCCGTGGGCGCCAGTGGTGTAGTGGTATCATGCAAGATTCCCATTCTTGCGACCCGGGTTCGATTCCCGGCTGGCGCAGCCTGGGCTCTAGCTTGTGGGCTTGGGAGCAAGCACTGATTAATGGGTGAGGTGTGGCTCTGGGTGATTGGTGGCCCCTGCTGGGGAAATGTTTGCATATCAAAGCATCAACATATTGAGTAGGAGGAAGTGGTTACTGGATGAATGACCATCAATACAGAAGGTGCTGCTTGCTTTCTGGGGCTATACCTGGCCTCCTTTTTAACAGCTTTGTACTCAAACGTCTACTGCAATGGTGAGGCTTACAGAAAGGGTGCCGGCGATGGGCTCCACCGAGCGCCTCCTTTAGTCTCACTTGTCTTTGCGACTAGGTTTTGAGCGCACCAGCACTGACGCAGTGTTTTGCAAAAGGAAAGCTTAGCAGACGCGAGCAGTAGAATGCAGAATTCTAAAGACGGCGACTCCGCTCTAATGTCTGACCGCCTTACGGTCCAAGCGAGAGAGAGGTTTGCTCATTTTCTTCTTTTTTGATTGTCAAGGGCCAAAACAGTAGCGTCCCTCGAGCCGGATTCGAACCAGCGACCTAAGGATGTCCGGCCTTCTCCACTACAGTCCTCCGCTCTACCAACTGAGCTATCGAGGGAGCCATGCGTGTCCTCTCTCTGACGTTCACAGCCCGAGGCAGGGTGGAGTTCCTGTTCTTTGGAAAGCACGGCACTGTGTCATGTTGGATCTAACAGAGATTCCTGGGCTCGTTGTCGTTTCCTCGGCTTGCTCTCTTCAGTGGACCAAACATGTGGCCTTTGAGGATCCTGTATGTCCCTGCTGCTGCTCCTGCTTCTGTCGTAGAGCCCGGATAGCTCAGTCGGTAGAGCATCAGACTTTTAATCTGAGGGTCCAGGGTTCAAGTCCCTGTTCGGGTGTTATGGTGACTCAGGTCTAAGCCCCACCCCCCGGGCTTTTGTTTGCGGCCCTCCTCATTGCAAGGGCACAGAATTCCGCATTAGCAGCGCAGAGGTCCTTGTGTGGTGTTTGTCCTGGACGGAGTCAAAGGGGCCTGGAAGACGACAGTGAAACAATGGTGGTACGTCTTTGGCATTTTTTTCCTCTTCCGTCGGCTCTTCTCGTTGCAAATTCCCAAAGCTTCAAATTAGGCAGGGCAGAGGTAATTGTGGGGTGTGTGGGCTGGGCAAAAAGAAGGGCTTTGCTCCCTTTGGCCTGTGAGAGGATAAGAGGCTTAAACTGTGGTGTGAGCAAGCGCTCTCCGTGGGCGCCAGTGGTGTAGTGGTATCATGCAAGATTCCCATTCTTGCGACCCGGGTTCGATTCCCGGCTGGCGCAGCCTGGGCTCTAGCTTGTGGGCTTGGGAGCAAGCACTGATTAATGGGTGAGGTGTGGCTCTGGGTGATTGGTGGCCCCTGCTGGGGAAATGTTTGCATATCAAAGCATCAACATATTGAGTAGGAGGAAGTGGTTACTGGATGAATGACCATCAATACAGAAGGTGCTGCTTGCTTTCTGGGGCTATACCTGGCCTCCTTTTTAACAGCTTTGTACTCAAACGTCTACTGCAATGGTGAGGCTTACAGAAAGGGTGCCGGCGATGGGCTCCACCGAGCGCCTCCTTTAGTCTCACTTGTCTTTGCGACTAGGTTTTGAGCGCACCAGCACTGACGCAGTGTTTTGCAAAAGGAAAGCTTAGCAGACGCGAGCAGTAGAATGCAGAATTCTAAAGACGGCGACTCCGCTCTAATGTCTGACCGCCTTACGGTCCAAGCGAGAGAGAGGTTTGCTCATTTTCTTCTTTTTTGATTGTCAAGGGCCAAAACAGTAGCGTCCCTCGAGCCGGATTCGAACCAGCGACCTAAGGATGTCCGGCCTTCTCCACTACAGTCCTCCGCTCTACCAACTGAGCTATCGAGGGAGCCGTGCGTGTCCTCTCTCTGACGTTCACAGCCCGAGGCAGGGTGGAGTTCCTGTTCTTTGGAAAGCACGGCACTGTGTCATGTTGGATCTAACAGAGATTCCTGGGCTCGTTGTCGTTTCCTCGGCTTGCTCTCTTCAGTGGACCAAACATGTGGCCTTTGAGGATCCTGTATGTCCCTGCTGCTGCTCCTGCTTCTGTCGTAGAGCCCGGATAGCTCAGTCGGTAGAGCATCAGACTTTTAATCTGAGGGTCCAGGGTTCAAGTCCCTGTTCGGGTGTTATGGTGACTCAGGTCTAAGCCCCACCCCCCGGGCTTTTGTTTGCGGCCCTCCTCATTGCAAGGGCACAGAATTCCGCATTAGCAGCGCAGAGGTCCTTGTGTGGTGTTTGTCCTGGACGGAGTCAAAGGGGCCTGGAAGACGACAGTGAAACAATGGTGGTACGTCTTTGGCATTTTTTTCCTCTTCCGTCGGCTCTTCTCGTTGCAAATTCCCAAAGCTTCAAATTAGGCAGGGCAGAGGTAATTGTGGGGTGTGTGGGCTGGGCAAAAAGAAGGGCTTTGCTCCCTTTGGCCTGTGAGAGGATAAGAGGCTTAAACTGTGGTGTGAGCAAGCGCTCTCCGTGGGCGCCAGTGGTGTAGTGGTATCATGCAAGATTCCCATTCTTGCGACCCGGGTTCGATTCCCGGCTGGCGCAGCCTGGGCTCTAGCTTGTGGGCTTGGGAGCAAGCACTGATTAATGGGTGAGGTGTGGCTCTGGGTGATTGGTGGCCCCTGCTGGGGAAATGTTTGCATATCAAAGCATCAACATATTGAGTAGGAGGAAGTGGTTACTGGATGAATGACCATCAATACAGAAGGTGCTGCTTGCTTTCTGGGGCTATACCTGGCCTCCTTTTTAACAGCTTTGTACTCAAACGTCTACTGCAATGGTGAGGCTTACAGAAAGGGTGCCGGCGATGGGCTCCACCGAGCGCCTCCTTTAGTCTCACTTGTCTTTGCGACTAGGTTTTGAGCGCACCAGCACTGACGCAGTGTTTTGCAAAAGGAAAGCTTAGCAGACGCGAGCAGTAGAATGCAGAATTCTAAAGACGGCGACTCCGCTCTAATGTCTGACCGCCTTACGGTCCAAGCGAGAGAGAGGTTTGCTCATTTTCTTCTTTTTTGATTGTCAAGGGCCAAAACAGTAGCGTCCCTCGAGCCGGATTCGAACCAGCGACCTAAGGATGTCCGGCCTTCTCCACTACAGTCCTCCGCTCTACCAACTGAGCTATCGAGGGAGCCATGCGTGTCCTCTCTCTGACGTTCACAGCCCGAGGCAGGGTGGAGTTCCTGTTCTTTGGAAAGCACGGCACTGTGTCATGTTGGATCTAACAGAGATTCCTGGGCTCGTTGTCGTTTCCTCGGCTTGCTCTCTTCAGTGGACCAAACATGTGGCCTTTGAGGATCCTGTATGTCCCTGCTGCTGCTCCTGCTTCTGTCGTAGAGCCCGGATAGCTCAGTCGGTAGAGCATCAGACTTTTAATCTGAGGGTCCAGGGTTCAAGTCCCTGTTCGGGTGTTATGGTGACTCAGGTCTAAGCCCCACCCCCCGGGCTTTTGTTTGCGGCCCTCCTCATTGCAAGGGCACAGAATTCCGCATTAGCAGCGCAGAGGTCCTTGTGTGGTGTTTGTCCTGGACGGAGTCAAAGGGGCCTGGAAGACGACAGTGAAACAATGGTGGTACGTCTTTGGCATTTTTTTCCTCTTCCGTCGGCTCTTCTCGTTGCAAATTCCCAAAGCTTCAAATTAGGCAGGGCAGAGGTAATTGTGGGGTGTGTGGGCTGGGCAAAAAGAAGGGCTTTGCTCCCTTTGGCCTGTGAGAGGATAAGAGGCTTAAACTGTGGTGTGAGCAAGCGCTCTCCGTGGGCGCCAGTGGTGTAGTGGTATCATGCAAGATTCCCATTCTTGCGACCCGGGTTCGATTCCCGGCTGGCGCAGCCTGGGCTCTAGCTTGTGGGCTTGGGAGCAAGCACTGATTAATGGGTGAGGTGTGGCTCTGGGTGATTGGTGGCCCCTGCTGGGGAAATGTTTGCATATCAAAGCATCAACATATTGAGTAGGAGGAAGTGGTTACTGGATGAATGACCATCAATACAGAAGGTGCTGCTTGCTTTCTGGGGCTATACCTTGCCTCCTTTTTAACAGCTTTGTACTCAAACGTCTACTGCAATGGTGAGGCTTACAGAAAGGGTGCCGGCGATGGGCTCCACCGAGCGCCTCCTTTAGTCTCACTTGTCTTTGCGACTAGGTTTTGAGCGCACCAGCGCTGACGCAGTGTTTTGCAAAAGGAAAGCTTAGCAGACGCGAGCAGTAGAATGCAGAATTCTAAAGACGGCGACTCCGCTCTAATGTCTGACCGCCTTACGGTCCAAGCGAGAGAGAGGTTTGCTCATTTTCTTCTTTTTTGATTGTCAAGGGCCAAAACAGTAGCGTCCCTCGAGCCGGATTCGAACCAGCGACCTAAGGATGTCCGGCCTTCTCCACTACAGTCCTCCGCTCTACCAACTGAGCTATCGAGGGAGCCGTGCGTGTCCTCTCTCTGACGTTCACAGCCCGAGGCAGGGTGGAGTTCCTGTTCTTTGGAAAGCACAGCACTGTGTCATGTTGGATCTAACATAGATTCCTGGGCTCGTTGTCGTTTCCTCGGCTTGCTCTCTTCAGTGGACCAAACATGTGGCCTTTGAGGATCCTGTATCTCCCTGCTGCTGCTCCTGCTTCTGTCGTAGAGCCCGGATAGCTCAGTCGGTAGAGCATCAGACTTTTAATCTGAGGGTCCAGGGTTCAAGTCCCTGTTCGGGTGTTATGGTGACTCAGGTCTAAGCCCCACCCCCCGGGCTTTTGTTTGCGGCCCTCCTCATTGCAAGGGCACAGAATTCCGCATTAGCAGCGCAGAGGTCCTTGTGTGGTGTTTGTCCTGGACGGAGTCAAAGGGGCCTGGAAGACGACAGTGAAACAATGGTGGTACGTCTTTGGCATTTTTTTCCTCTTCCGTCGGCTCTTCTCGTTGCAAATTCCCAAAGCTTCAAATTAGGCAGGGCAGAGGTAATTGTGGGGTGTGTGGGCTGGGCAAAAAGAAGGGCTTTGCTCCCTTTGGCCTGTGAGAGGATAAGAGGCTTAAACTGTGGTGTGAGCAAGCGCTCTCCGTGGGTGCCAGTGGTGTAGTGGTATCATGCAAGATTCCCATTCTTGCGACCCGGGTTCGATTCCCGGCTGGCGCAGCCTGGGCTCTAGCTTGTGGGCTTGGGAGCAAGCACTGATTAATGGGTGAGGTGTGGCTCTGGGTGATTGGTGGCCCCTGCTGGGGAAATGTTTGCATATCAAAGCATCAACATATTGAGTAGGAGGAAGTGGTTACTGGATGAATGACCATCAATACAGAAGGTGCTGCTTGCTTTCTGGGGCTATACCTGGCCTCCTTTTTAACAGCTTTGTACTCAAACGTCTACTGCAATGGTGAGGCTTACAGAAAGGGTGCCGGCGATGGGCTCCACCGAGCGCCTCCTTTAGTCTCACTTGTCTTTGCGACTAGGTTTTGAGCGCACCAGCACTGACGCAGTGTTTTGCAAAAGGAAAGCTTAGCAGACGCGAGCAGTAGAATGCAGATTTCTAAAGACGGCGACTCCGCTCTAATGTCTGACCGCCTTACGGTCCAAGCGAGAGAGAGGTTTGCTCATTTTCTTCTTTTTTGATTGTCAAGGGCCAAAACAGTAGCGTCCCTCGAGCCGGATTCGAACCAGCGACCTAAGGATGTCCGGCCTTCTCCACTACAGTCCTCCGCTCTACCAACTGAGCTATCGAGGGAGCCGTGCGTGTCCTCTCTCTGACGTTCACAGCCCGAGGCAGGGTGGAGTTCCTGTTCTTTGGAAAGCACGGCACTGTGTCATGTTGGATCTAACAGAGATTCCTGGGCTCGTTGTCGTTTCCTCGGCTTGCTCTCTTCAGTGGACCAAACATGTGGCCTTTGAGGATCCTGTATGTCCCTGCTGCTGCTCCTGCTTCTGTCGTAGAGCCCGGATAGCTCAGTCGGTAGAGCATCAGACTTTTAATCTGAGGGTCCAGGGTTCAAGTCCCTGTTCGGGTGTTATGGTGACTCAGGTCTAAGCCCCACCCCCTGGGCTTTTGTTTGCGGCCCTCCTCATTGCAAGGGCACAGAATTCCGCAT